>NC_137638.1:28908991-29298991 GCF_963383615.2 Lipophrys pholis
CAGGCTTGGACAGATATCAGCTGGACCTTCTGACTAGTTACATCTTCCCCTTTGCCCACTGGCTGGCTTTCTCCAACTCCGGTGTCAACCCCATCATCTATGGCTACTACAATGAGAACTTTAAGAGAGCCTTTCAGGCGGTGTGCAAGACCAGGCCCTTCTGCTGCTTCATCTACCTGTGGACCGTAATCGCCAGGTGGGGGAGAAGGAGGAGGTCTGTCCAAGCACCTTGCAGAGATGGTGACTTCAGAGATGCTGCTAACAATCACAACCACTTCGTCATGGGACTGAGGAATCGAGTTCACAACGACAATAAGTTGAGTGGCAGCTTAGAAGCTAAGAAGAGCACAAGGGTGGGGTGTGTGGTGGTCCATTCAGGGACTCAGCTTGCTGATCAGGCTTTAGAAATGGTGGCTGCGCACAGTAAAAGCACAAATGGAGATGGATCGAACATTGGCTCACTTGCAGTTTCAGTGCATCAGGCATGGGATAACTGAATACCCACAGACAACAAGCAGATGCCCTACCATGACTCGTTTCATCACCATAGGTTGGAGAGACAATGCCTGTTATTAAGTAACATGTGGTCATTGTTTGGGTTGATGGTTACACAACAACTCAAACAAGCAAAGAATAAACAAAGGAAGCAGCTTGTCTAGCAAGCAAAGCAAAATGATGCTACTAGAACCAGCAACTTTTACTTTGTGTTCTTGAACTATATAGATCATTTACAACTGACGTCACAATTCCCATGATCCTCTCTGATTCGCTTGGGTCTGCCATCTTTTATGCATATAGCTGCATAGCAACATATCAACAATGGCGGATTTATGTGATTTTTCCCAAATTTATCAAGGATTAAATATTCCTGATAAAGCTAGGTATTGCGGTAAGATAGAGGAGTGCGGTGGGGTTGACCAGCAATTTGTTAAAATTTGAGGATGATGTAGGCATGTGGTTGAGTGTAAATTATACGGTCATCGTGAACTACTTGGTACTCACTACAAGTTTTGTAACGGGGAGACAGATGAAGGCGTACCAAAGCCTCTCCTCATATAACTTATTTTGTGTCAGGATGGGTGAGGAATATTGCAGTGAAAGAGACTCACCAACAAAGAAAATAATATTGGCCAGGGTAAGTAAATGTGACTTTATTTTCTTAGTACATTTTTTTAGTATAGTTGACCCAGACAGAGTATGATAATCATGAAGACATAGTGCCTGCACAAAAACTTGTGATGAAATTGTCATCAAAACAGTTACTGCCATGTTGTAAATAAATTTGTCATAAAGAATGGGGGACACTAGCGAATCAGAGAGGATCATGGGAAATCCGTGACGTCAGTGCAAATGATCTATTCACATGTCCATTCACAAACTTCAGATTTACCCGATGACTAAAAAAGATTGTATGCCCTGGATAAGCTGGAGTCCCCTTGACTGAGCCATGAAGCCAGACGTGTGCTAGTGAGAGCCTAGTGGCCCTACCAGGTTCGGTCCAAAAAGGTGGGAGGCTTGCATGGGGCTCACACACACAAGGACCTACATGGGGAAGAGTAATACAATGCTGAACACATAGTGTGACAGAGCTGGAAGCTTTGCGGCATCTCGGCTGTCTGAGTGGAAACTGGCTCTTGGAAAGTGGAACGTTACCTTACTTTTATGGAAAGACCCTGAGCTGGACCAGGAGGTTGAGCAATCCTGCTCCAGCTCAGTGTCAGCAGCCACCTCCTGCACTCTTAACCATAACTCTACACCTCGTCTTCTGAGGTGTTATAAAGGGCTACAAGAGTCGGTTGGGTGAGGGGACATTCATAAGCTTTCTTTTGGAGTTCGTCCCAGTGGGAGCGTCTTTTCATTTTGGCTTAAAGTTGCAGGGAGAATAAAATCTGATTGCTGTGTGTGGTTATGTTTGAAACAGCCCCTCTGAGTACTTAGCCCTCCTGCAGCGATTGGGTAGATATTGAATAAGGCTTCACCCAATTTATCATCTTGCTAAACAACACTTACCTCAGTATTTACAGGAACAGCTGGAAATAGATTGATTTGGAGTTTTCCGATCAGCCGGCCTGATCTAACCCAGGGTGGTGAGTCATATTGGATTTCTTTGCTGTTTCAGATTGTCTGGCAAACACCTTGGTCGAATAAAGATGCTGACACGTGTATGCAGTACTAGAGCTGGTGAATGATGAACTTTATTGTCAGTTCATCCATCTGATCTTGGAGCTTGAGCTCTTGAAACTCAAGTGAAGTGTCGACTTCTCATCGTTTGGTGGGGAGTTGGATCAGATGATGGGTAAGACTGCATAACTGAACAGAACCCCTAGAATCCCCGCACATTGTGAGGATGTTCTGAGGACAATGTTCAAAAGGTCATGTCTCCATTTAAGACATGATGGACATGATGGACAAGTAGATCCTATTCAAAACCTCTATATTGAAAGCTGGTCGGTTCAGCTGTGGTCAAAGGCTTGTTGCTTCCTGTCATGGCATTAACCAGAGCAGGTTCCAGTAGATCCCAGTAGTTTGGAAAGCCATCAAGCTTTAGCCATTAAGTTAAAACTTTATTCAGAGCTGGTGGACTAAAGTGATCCCTGACACAGCAGACCATCCATACACCGTGGAATTGGAGGAGTTTGACACGACAATGAGGAAGGAGTTTCAGTTGGGTTCAAACTGGTTTGGCAGCAGCTTCTGAATGTAAAGTTGTGCTGAGCAGTTTTCAACAGCATCTGACCTTCAATGATCCTCACTGGAGATCAGATTCTGGATTGGGTGCACAATACCTGACCTGGGTTGGATGGGATATGACCAGACAGACCTGAGATGTTGCGAAGCAGTCTTGAACTATGTTTGAAAAGAGGTTTACAGGGAAGCGTGCTACGAAATGTTGTGACTCTTGATTAATTCAACCTCAAATTGAGATTCTGTCCAGGCAGTGGAACAATTAGCCTGCTCTTGACCCTGCCTTAGTGACGGAGAGTTTAATAGTTCAGTGTACAAATCTTCAATCAGGCCACGTGTTTTGGTGCTTGCACTTGTTTGTTTTGAGGTTAGTGGGATGTGTCTTTTCTAATCTTTTGTTTGGGATTTTCATGGGCAGGATGTCAAACCAGAGCTAAGGGGACAGGAGGAATCCCTGCTTTTGTTTTCTTTTTCGCTCTACAGGATGAGTAGCTGTAGCATGCAGTGCATCCGTTGTGTCTGAAACATTTTTATGGATGTCAGACCCTCCCAGTCTGACTCCTTTGTTCCCTGATGACATGGAGGGAAAGAGACAATACCTCAGGTGAAGTGATACAGTAAGTATCTTGGAGTCTTATTCAGGAGTGATGGATAAAAGAGGAATTATTACTCTTTATCACTAAGTGGGGAGCTTAGACTTTCAGGACAGGCATAAAGAGGACACACTACTCTTCCACACTGAGGGAAGCTCATTGAAGAGGTTTGGGATTCTCACCAACTGGAACATTGTTGCCATCATAACTCCATGTGGACCTGCAAGGAAGAGAATGAATGTTTGATGGGCAGAGGACGTGTGCCCTTACACCCCACCCTAAGAGCCGAGACAATCTAGGGCTTTGTCACAATTACAGAGAAATAACCAGGCGGTATATGTTCAGTGTATGTAAAGGCAGAAATACAGTTCAGTTCAATCCAGGCCTGGCCTTTTTCCATTATTTTTGTTTAGTTTTTCTTTGACATGTAATGGTACCTAAACAGTTCCAGGTTGAGTGAAAAAGGTTGTTTGCTCCAAAAAAAAAAAAAAAAAAAGTCACTTCTAAGGTGAAGCAGTTTCAGTTTCAAACTATGTTCGTAGCAGAATAAACCACTTTCCACCTCTAAAACAGAATGAAAACAAAAGTGAAACTGTTTTATATTAGAATTAAAGTTTTTCAATATGACAACAAAATTGATCAAATGAGGGGGGAAAATACTTAAAATTTTTATTTTTGTGTCTAAACAGCCATCAAGCAACACATGAAATTATGTATATATAGTTGTCCTGTCAGCATATTCTGTCTACAAGACTGAGGTTATGAGGTTTGGTTAAATTTAATCAGGATTTAGATTCGGTTGGGACATTGGAGATGAGTTTTTTAAATATTGAATATGAATACAGACTCTATTTATAGGATTATTTGCCACACAAAAACTGTTGCGACTAAGTTGGAATATCTTCCTGCGTACCATCAAAGCAACAAGGGAGTTTTCACAACAAAACTTCTTCAAGCTGTCGTACAAATTCAGGCATTACCTTGTATGAACTTTGCATGATAAGGTTCTTAAACTGATAGCAGCGTCTGCTTCTGCTTTAAACACTGGGTATTTCAATATAACGTACAACAGTCATCGAAAAGCTGTGCCTTGACAGAATAGTCCGATAACTACCTCCGCAACGTTTGCAGATGTCAAAAATAACTGTCTTCATGAAAAAAATATGTGAAATATTTCATACATGAATACTGGTAAACTACCTCAAGATAAACAGGTTCCATCACAACTTGAAAAAGAGTGCGAGTGTCATAAAAAAACTAATCCAACCACAGATGTCATCAAACGATTATGTACAATACATACCTGAGCCCCTTTGTTCAGATGCAGAGATTTTAACATGAAATCTGTATAACAGAATAAGCTGGCATTGCTTGAAAAGAGCAGGCTTGAATGAGGTGTGATTGCATGAAGTGGGAAGCTAAAAAATGTTCTCACCTAAATCTCACAGCATTCACCAAAAAAAAAGGATGAAAAAAAAAAGACAAAACTTGAATTTGCAGTCACATTTGTCATGGTTAATGTGCTTTTTTGGAAGATCAAAACTGTCAGGGAAACACTTATGTCACTTAAATAATCCTTAAATTCAGCATTTATAATCTTTGATGCCATAGCTCAGTCAGCGAGGACAATTTCTGGGTAGAAAAGTGTCGTACCAGAGAGAACAGCTGCTTGTGGTCCACAATGATGTACCACAACGTGATGAAGAATGTAGTTCTGTTTAAATCAGGGGTGTCAAACACATTTTAGTTCAGGGGCCACATACAGCACAATTTCATCTCCAGTGGTCCGGAATCTGGATTTATAAAATATGTGATGAAAATGTCTGTATTTTCAAAAATTGCTACCAAAAGTTATTGCAATCTCAACAGGAAGCCCATTTTAGTGGCACATTCAGCTGTAAAATATCATGAAATATCCCCCCAAAAACACAATGCAAAGTAAAAAAAATAAATAAATAAAATTTTGCTTGGGGGTTTGGTAATTTAGTCAACTAGATTCGATTCGATTCAATTCGATTCGATTCGATTCATACAGTCAAATCATACAGTCATTTTTTTCATCTAGTCTTCAGGCCCGATTTTGGTCCACAGGCCTTATGTTTGACAGCCCTGGATTAAAACTTCAGGGAAATGATTTGCCAATTCAGTTAATCACTGAGAGCATCTGATGCAACATGGCAACATTCCACAATATTTAAGACATTTTCACTGAATTTACTCAAAGAAAATTGTTATTTTCTGAAGTAAGGACCCTATTGAGTATGAAGAGCTGCAAGACAGCTTGTATTAAAACTGCCATGTAAACCTGAAATATGGCAGGAGAATGGCTTCTGTGAGTGAGTTCTTTTTATTATGAAGGAAAGTTTTTAATCGGTGCAATGTGATCTGGGTGACGGTGCTCAGACTGCCACCCCCACGACCTGGAAACGGATAAGTGGGAGAAAATGGATGGATGATTCAGGAGAAAGAGTTCAGAAAAACACTAAACAATTACACAAATTAAAGAAACTACAGCTTCACTACAGATGACTTGATCTCATGATACAGGAGCAGAAAATGTTGGATGAAGCTTGGATGTAAGGAAGAGCCGGCCAACTATACTAAAAGTACTTCAAACCAGCTTCATGAATGAAGTTGCGTTGTGGAACTACAAATCATTAATTGTTATTAGAAATGTAATTCCTTCAGTGTGCTAAAGTAAATGTCTCAAAACAGGTTATGAAGTTGGTTAACAAAATGCATGGCATGCAATTGTTATTACAAGGAAACAGCCAACTGTATCCCATCATAATGTGATACTTGAGATGTAGAACGTTTTATACGATGCAGAATATTTGATATAAAAAACACGACACTGCTAAAAATGTGTTAAATAATTACTTAGATCAAATGGAAACATGTGACAGATGTAGTTTGTCAGTTCTCCTGTGTTAATCTGAATGAGCATAAAAACTGTAAAGAAAAAAAAAATTAAAAATTTAACAGCATCTGTGATGATTGTTTGACATCATCCGAGCTGGTTCTGGTGAAACAAGGTCTGAACAATACCAAGCTGTTCAGGTTCACATTTTTCTTTTTTTTTAATTCAGATTATTTCTTTTGTAAGCAAAAGGCGAGAGAAAAAAAAAAAAAAAAAACGTTTTTCCATAATCTGTAACCGTTGGATGACATTTAAAATGATCTTGCATGCACAATGCTTTCAGCTGGTTGTGTGATGCATGTGTTGTGCAAAAGTAGCTGGATGCCATTAAAAAGGCACAATGTTTTTGTTAAATATTGCAAATGCAAGACGGAATGTTTTGTTTAGTTGTTGTTGTTTTTGTATTTTGGAGGCCCCCCAGAGTCCAGCACTGGAAACTCCCAGCTGAAGTATTCAGCATACCTATGCGCTTTGTTTGATTCTCTTTAAAGAAAAAAGCAATTAAGAAAAATTAAGAATAAATCATTGTTGTAGTGCGCTTGTACATTTTAAAAACAGAAAATGCTTGAACACTCATGTTGTTCTGTTTGTCTCTTCCTGGTAAATAAGCTACTGTTTTAGCCATGTTATGCTGCTGTAGCACAGCAAACAGCTGCTCGCCATTTGTGACTTATCAGCAAACGCAGTGGTGTCGTGCCTTGTTGTGTTGGTTGTTTCTGTAGGAATAAAGATCATGGAAAAAAAAAAATTTAATAAAACTGTGAATGTGAACATTACTATCTAACTCTGGTGTAGATATGACAGGTACATGTTTTTCTATATTTGGGTTTGTTTTTTTTATGATTCTTTGAAAAAAAAGCATTGTTCTGGCAGCACCCATGAGAAAAGCCACTGACGAGTCTCACCAGTGCACAGAGATCTGGAGAAGTGTTTCCCCAGCATCTAACACGTTACCTTTGACAACAGCTGACAAAACATCAATGCAAAGCCAAGCCAACACACCCACTCCAGAGCCACCCCAAAGAAAACACACTTTCATTTCATTTGGATCCACTCAACAGGAAACTCAGTGTGGAGGAGGAACTCTGCTCACTGCCACACTGAGCGCAGTGTTTCAATCAGGTACATTTCTGCTTCTTATGGCACTTTCTCTGCACCTTATTAAACAAGAAAAGAAAAGAACCTATAAAAAACCATAATTGTGCTTTGAGCTTTGCTAAAATTCAGCAAAACAAAAAAAGAAACCGCCAACAGCATCGCGCTTATATTGGTGTTGAATGTCGAACTGTGAAGATAAACAAGGACATGTCATGTATAATGTTAGAGGATGTAGTTTTATATCCAGTCTTTTTTTTGTCAAAAGAAAAAAAACCCATAAGGCCCCGTTTACAGAACAATCATTTCAAGTGAAAAGTGAAAACTTTTGTTGTGTTTTGGGCGTCGGTTTACACGACAGTGATCGGAACCACTGAAAACACAACTTTCTGAAACTGGGGAAACCTCTCGAGAAATATTAATAGTGTTAATTACTGTTTCTTTGTTTGTGTTTGTTTTCGCCGCCTTCAGCCGATTTGCAGTAGTTGTTGTTGTGGTAGGAGGCATTTCCTCGACTGTCACACTCACTGCTTTTGTTTGCAAACCTCATCATCGGATGTTTTCTGTCGTACATCAGATTTGGAGTTACAGACCTATTACCTCCCATTTACTTGTTGTAAGGCTCCAACATGTTCAATAAAATCCTTCACAGACATATAACAGTTAATGTTTTTGTGGCGTGGGAGCTCAGAGCGTAATCTCTTGCGTGGGCCTGCACGTTAGCACACTTCATGAAGGATCTGAGGAAATCTGTGTTACAAAACAATGTTTAAATAGGGTGGATGTTTAACTGTGAGTGTGGCAGTTCCATGTTGAGTATATTCAGTTGTCAGCTGATCAACTTTCAGATTTTCCTTCATAATCTTTGACTTGTACCTCTCATACTGAGTGCCTAAGTGTGGGCAAGCCCTGGTACTGTTTATTCAGCTGAGCTCGGAGCATTTACAGTCGCTGTGATTCACAGCTGTTAACTCACCAAAAAGCTCATTAACTGTGAAACAGGGACCAAACTGCAAGAATTAATTGATTATGCCGTAATCATGATCTGCTGCATGGCCACAACATTTCTCAAGCCGGTCACGTCCTGGTTCATTTGCTCCAATCAGTTTTAATTAAATGTAAAAACTCAATCAGCCTGTTTGATGCCCAGCAGAGTTCACTTGGCATCGGTGCTGATTTAAAATGACTCATTTAAAACGCTTGAGATTCAATCGTACCGAGGTCCCTGTATTTGGATCAATTCTGTACGAAAAAAGGTTTTTTCCAAAGTCAGCGGACAGAAAACTAAAAACATAGGAAGGTTCTGCTACTATAGAACCAACAAGTCAGAAAAATCAGAAGCCTTGTGTTTTTCTTGCAGCTGAAGTTAGATGTGCCTTTGTCAGTACGTGACCTAGAGGCGCTCACATGTAACTCTGCCATTGGTCCAGTTCGTTTGTTCTCGTCTGTTTACACATTCATCCTCTCTGGAGACCATGACGTTTTTGTCATGGACGAAAACCGCCTTGGATTGTGATTGAGTTATTTTTGGTTGTTGTTCTTCTGACGTGTCTGACGACAACCCAGGAGAACCAAAACACTTGTTACAGACGATGTTTGTGTCTCGCAATGCGAACTCTTGGCCTGTTGTAGATTATTGTTTCTTCTTACGTTTGTGTGAAGTGTAACTATGTACAATTATAGTTCTGTCTCTATTTGTTGGTTTGTTTTAAATACGCTGCTTGTGTTGATGCCAATGTTTGTTTGTTTGTTTGTTTATCTTTACATTCTTCTTTGACTTTGATCTCTTTTTGTGAAAAATGTGATTGTCTATCTACGCTCCGCCCTGGACCGTGTTAATGAGTGTATCAGTCAAACATGAATCATGTTTAGCATGTAGCATCGCCGGTGTGTGAACTATGAAACTCTTTAGCATGTAGCATGTAGCGTGGTTTGGGGAAACGTGCTGATACGCGACATTGGGATAACTCGGGAAAATCAGGTATGAGTCACTTGATAAAGATATGTGTAAACACAAAGTCCCACAGAATTGGATTTCGACAGAGAATATGAGCATCGAGCCTTGCAGGGTGAATGCAGCCTCGTGTCGCACGAACAACCTTTTTCCTCCTCTGGATATCTTGACAGAACATACTTTACTGTCTGTCCTACAAATGTCATTGTCGTTAATAATAAAGACTCTCCAAACCACGGACATCACTCGTGCTCTCTCGTCTACCTGCAGGTGATGGATGACGTCACACAATACTGGCTGGATTGTATCGGGATTTTTCTTGTTGTTGTTATTCTCATGAATATTAAAGATTCTCCAAGCCACAGACATCGCTCGTGCTCTTTTGCGTACCTTGGTGTCACATAATACTTGTTATACTTGTAATACTTGTATCGGGGATCTTTTTACAAGTACTGGTACTGGCGGCATCGTATCGGCGCATACAACCATAGTCATTCTGAACCAGACAAGTTAATTGACTTACTACATCAACGGACACTGTTTGGATGGTTACATGTTAGGAGAACAACAACTTATCCTGATTTTATTCTCGCCTGCGGTGAGAATCAACTTTGAAGGGTGTAATACATCTCAGCAACATGGGACTGATTGTTCGAACATCTGGTGTAACACTGTTATACTCAAGTGTGCCGCAGGTATTATTAGCTAACACACAATGGCACCTAATGCAAACCCTGAACGCTTAACAGCCTCAGTGGGTTGTTTTTTTCTCATTGTTTTGTTTTTCCACTTTGCTGCACACATTAATTCTCTATGCGGGTCAAACAGCAGGCAGCGATCTTCGTTATGTGTGAAAAGAGTAATACATTCTTTATCTGTCTTGTGTTGTGATGCTGGTTTTTCTTCTTCTTCTTGTACAACAGTTATTAAATAAACAATTCAAACCAAACGTTGTCTTTGTCTGGACTGCCACTGCCTGGATAATAATTCAGTTTCACCTGGAAGAGTAATAGTATTGTGGAATGAGGAATAAATGTATATTTATAAGGCAAATTGTGGATGTACAAAGAAGTATAGGTCATCTCACGCATACTGTCTGCTGACCCTCAATCCCAGCAAGTTTTGGCAGCAGATGTTTAAAAACAACAAACACACTCAGACCCTCTGTGACTGTTTTGTTCTGTGCAGGTTGAACAAACCGTCCTGGTTTCAACAAGGATTTAGTTGATCTATCAGCAAATATTCTACCTGCAGACACTGAATGGGAGAAATACTCTAATTATTTAAACTCCTGCATTGATAAACAATCAGCACATGTTTGATTTGCAGATGAAATGATTAAAATGTTATGATTCTGCTGGCAAAAGCTGGCAAATGTATAATTTTTCACTTCTTCTCACAGTTTCTACAAAGGCTAAAGAATAAGGCCAAATTTACACGTACCTGGGTTTTTAGAAAAACAAATTTTTCCTCCTGTGCAGGCCAAACCTCTAGGGGGCAGTGTAACCAGAAGCATGAAGCCATGATAGCCAATCAGAATCCTGGAAAAAACGTCATGAATTGTGACGTAAATCTCCGCCGACCCCCCTTTAGATGCAAACAGAGACATTGGGTGCTTCCGAATAGTCCCTCCTATCTCCTTTCCTAGCCACTTTTCCTAAACGCTGTGACGTCATCCACGGAGATTTTCTAAAGGAGTTATGGAAAGGCGTCACGTTGATCACGTTGTTGTGACAATCCGACTGCACTTCCACTAGGTGACATAATAATAATCTGATGGCGGCGCAGGTTAGTGATGTCAGCCGTGGTGAAAAAACTACAAATTTCTGAAAAAAGATCAGAAAAAGCACATTTCTATCACTTTCCCCTGTGGAACTAACCACTGATATACTCTCAAACATCACAAAGTTTGAATAAAAATCAAAGGAAAAGAGGAACCAAAGTGAAACTGCTGCCACGTGAATAATTAACCGATGAAACTGAGAATAAGCTGCGCAAAACATTTTACAACATTCATAGTTGGGATCTGGATTTTAGATTATTTCAAGTTGTTCTGGGCAGATTATTGCTTTGGTAGCTTACATGATTTTCCCTGAACAGGTGAGCAGGTCCCTTTAAATGTTGTCGCCACAAGGAATTGTGGGAGAACATGAGCTGGTCTCCTTTGGTAAAGGAAGCATCAGTAGTTCCTAGGCTAAAGGAGGTTCTAAAGGAAGCATCAGTGGTTCCTAGGCTAAAGGAGGTTCTAAAGGAAGCATTGAGCCTCCTTACCTTAGTTTATTGAGAAGTCCAACGCTCCTTATCATGGCCGTCACTTCAACACTTCTCAGGCTTAAGGAGAAGTGGATAGGAAAGGAGATAGGAGGGACTATTAGGACGCACCCACAAAGTTTTTCTAAATCCGCACTGTGGCCAGAGTTTTCAGAAATCATCGTTTGTGGTGACTAGTAGCCCAATTATAAAGTATAAACACTTAAGTTTGAGAAGAAAAATAGACAAAAAAGAAAATCATGCATAATTTTCCTTCCACTTCACATTCCACTGTCACACAGACTCCCAATACAATCCAAATGTACATTTGTGGTTGTAAAATGACAAAATGCGGATAAGTTCCAGAGATTTGGTTACTTCAGTCCGCACACATGAGCCTACTCATAGAACTATTGTTATTGTATTACTGTTTGTGTGGTAAAGCAGCATAGTTGCTCCCAATTAGTGAGAAAAAAAGGTTGCAATCCAGCTTTATTATATATAGAACATTACGGATCCCTTTGTATTTCTTTTGATTTCTGCCTCTGAACAACTAATTTCTGATCTCTAGAAGATTTTCCAACAAGTTCTGACAATTAAGTGAGTGTTTTTATTCCTATACTAAAGTGAGTGGGAGTCACCATGAGCAAAACAAGCTTCTTTTTTTTTTTTTCAAAACCAACATGATTAACTTTCTTAGCCTTGATTATAACCAACATAGACTGTCGGAGCCAACTGAGTCCAATTAGTGCAAACTTGCATAATAATAAGAAATATTATTTGAAATTCTCTAGTTTTTCTTGATTAATTGATAATGATTATTGTGTGGAATTGTCCTCGTCCTCCTCAGGCTTCATGAGTATTTGTGTTTTGAAATTGAAAGTGAACCATAGAGAATATTGTTTGTTTGCAAATAAATCAATTATGGACTTTAAGTGAAACTTGGTAGATAGATAGATAGATAGATAGATAGATAGATAGATAGATAGATAGATAGATAGATAGATAGATAGATAGATAGAGTCTGTTGTCCCCCCCCCCCCCCACCTCTCTCTCTTCAATTTCCTCTTTCCTCTCTATGAAGGAACATAGATAAATAAATACAGCTGCAGACTGAGCGAGTGCTCCGGTTCACCATGACACCAGAACAATTCCTGTATCAGACAATCAGCCAGCATGGCAATCATTTGCGTGCGTCACCACGTTTCTGACTCCTTCGAATATAATTAGAATCAGAGAGACAGAAAAGATGAAAGGCTTTGTGAAGGAGAACATAAATCCACTCTTTAGATAAAACATAGCTGGAGAGCTGTAATGCAGGTAATGCCTTTTGTTTGATGCGGTTGTACGGCCACTAAATGTATAATCCAGCAGCTTCACCCAGTCACACCTTTGTTTATGCGTTAAAAGCAGAAGTAAACATTCTAATTTTCTGTCGAGGCGTCTTTTAACTGAGTTGATCAGTGAACCAGTGAAAATCCATCAAACGTATTTTTCTTCTGCCCGTGGGTGTGTTATTACCTGTGTGGATATTTTGCACAACCTTCCTTGTGCATCTGAATTATCTTCACAGTGAAATTAATCTCTGCTGTGTAAATATCAAAGCTGCCTGACTGGCATGCAGAACTACAAAAACACCAAATCTTTTTCTTCATCTGTTGGAGGTGGATCATCTTCCTCTGTTACACCATCTGTCAGGTTTATCCTCTGCACATTTATTAATCTGCAAGAAAGAACACACACCAAGTCAAGTTTCAGGTCTTACTCGCGAGGAGAACGGACAGAGAGTGTTTCAGTTACAATCTCCAACCCGCTCTGAAAACTCTCGTCCGTCTTCTCTCTTTTTATTAGGGTTGCAGCGAGGTGTTTACATTTCTACAGAGATCAGTGAGCAGAGGAGGGAGGAGGTGAATGGAACCATCACTCCGTCGAGGTCAGCTTTGACTTGAGTGCTGGAACACGTTGTTCTTTTGTGAAACCGCTCTTTGCCAGTTTTCACAAAACTGTCTTCTCAGTTTCAGAGGATTATCATCTACAAGGCATAAAGATTATTGTTGCAACAACACCCCTGCACTCATCATAGGGCAAGAATGTGGAAATACAGCATGGGATAAATTATATACACTTTTATTTCAACATTTCCCTCCTGTTTATCACATATGAATTACACATTCTCATTATCACTCGGTATCAGCCACTCCGGTTAGGTTTTCAGCTGCAAGGTCATGTTGGCAAAAACATATGTTTACCCTCAGAGGTTCAAAAATTTTTACTCGTAATCACCGGGATCCGGGAAAAGGTCAGGCACTGAAAGAAGTGCCTCTTCTCCTGCATCTGCAGCAGGGTTTTTCTTACCAGGCCTTCGCCTTTGGCTCGCAGCCATCCAGGCCAGCATGGTGGTGTCGATGGATCTGTGAATCATCTTAGAGGCCATAGATTGAATGCAAGGCAACACACACGTAAAGACAACGCATCCTAAGAACAAAATCATGAGGATGGGAATCGCTGCCTTCATTAGTACCTGCCACCATGAACCGGAGAGCAACCAGGTGAGTGGGCTCCAGACTCTGTCATCTGGATGAAAATCTGTGGTGTAGGCTCGAGCCAAAACAGTGAGATTTCTGAGGGCTAAGGCAATTTTCCCTTCTTCAGCCGCATTATCAGGAATGTACGTGCAACATGTATCGCCTATGATCGCGCAGACTCCTCCCTGGGGTGCAGATAACAAATCGAGGACCACGCGGTCCTGTAACTCCATTTCTCTCAAAGCGCTCAGCTCTTCTGCAAGGCCCTCCACAGCACTTGTGGTAGCATTTATGTACAGAGCCATTCGCCAGGCTTGTGTTTCAAAACGCAATAGTAATTTGCCAACTCCCACCCATGGAAACAGTGACAGAGTAACCTTCTGACCTGTGGTCCAAATCTTGTACTCAGCAGGGACATCCGAGCCCCAAACCGAGTCATGTTGATGAAGTGTGAGGTCTCTCCTGCTTCGGGGGGAACGGGCTTGTGTTACTTCCGCATAGACCACATAGGAATTGTCTGTGAGGTTTACCGGTGTGCAGCGCCCTTGCCAGTCTGGAGGCAAGAATAGGAGAATGGAGTTACCGCACATACAATAAAAATCATCCTGTGCCAATGTTCCCAGGGCGACCCATTTGATAAGCGCACACAAGGGGAGAAGGTGGTGTGACAATACCTTTTAGTTACGCTTCCTACTGTGCTAGCTTTATCTGACAAGGCGATAGCAGTGGAATAGCACGTCACATTCATGTCAAGCGGGTAAGGTACTCCTTTTTAAAAAAAACGGTGAAGTCCAGTTCCTGGAGAGGAAATGTGTAATGTTTCTTCCTCGCCAGGTCCCTTTGTGGGAGCTGTTCCAGCCCGGTACTTTAGATTGCAATATACCGGTGCTTACCTGAGACTGCATATGTCTGCCACATCAATTCGTGGTGTAATAGTTACCGTGGGGTTGCCTGTAGACACTGGCATTTTAGTACACACATAACAGTTAGTCCGGTTTGACCCTTTGGCCATGAACTCAGTGAATCGATACCACACGTTTGTTTGATACCTATTCTTTGGTTCGTCTTTCTGCCACCATTTCTTACTGCTCCTGGTTCTGATCACTTCATCTTCTGAGGCACCTATTCCGAGGAACCAGACTACTGAGAAGAACGCGATTAGGGTTGCTGCAGCCGCAACACAGCGGCCTGCAGTGCGTAGACACATCATTGCCGCAGAGTGCTTCCTCTAATCAGCTTCCGCGGCTATTAATATCTTCTGCTGACTTTCAGGTCTACCGCAGACTCTATTCGTCTGAGTCCACCCTATTATCAGTCTTGTGCTCGCGTTGCTTATTAGGTGGCTCTGCATCAATGATCTTTTTACAGTGGGACAAATGGATCCATGTGGATCTCTCAGCTATTTTTAATGCGGTTGGTGTTGTGAGCAATACCTGGTACGGCCCTTCCCACTTGGGTGAATGCCAATGCTTTCTCTTAATGCTTCGGACCAGGACCCAGTCTCCAGGGTGCACAGCTTTTTCCTGCGGGGAGATAGGGTCATGACTATAATTAGTTCGTTCTTTCTGTTTTTCGAACATTTTTCTCATATAATCCGCCAGGTTGGCTTCCTCATCGGGTTCCCAATAGTTTTTAAATGTTGGTAACCTAGAAGGTCTCCCAAACAGCATTTCATACGGTGTCAGGCTGTTAGTGCTAGTGATATTGATATACATTTTTACCAAATCTATGCACTTTGTCCATGATCGATTGGTTTCTGTCATACATTTATTTAATCTATTTTTTATTGTCCCATTCATCCTTTCCACTAACCCTGCGCTTTGTGGGTGATATGCACAATGATTTTTTAAATCTATGTGAAACAGGGTTCCTATGTGTTGTAATACAGTGTTTACAAAATGGCTGCCATTATCACTTCGAATTACCTCAGGTATTCCATATCTTGGTATTATGTCTTTGCATAATGCTTTGGCTACTGTCAAGGCGTCTGGGTTTTTTGTTGGGAACAGTTCTATCCATTTAGTGAATGCATCAATGATTACTAAGCAGTATCTGTATCCTTCGCTTTTACTTAGTTCTATATAATCCATGTGTATGACTTGAAATGGGTATTTTGGTTCTTCCTACTGCACTTAGACAGTGACCTAAATATTTGACCTCTGGACGGCACCATTGCCGTTTACTTTTGCTTACTTTATGACCTTTTTTATGCAAATGTTTCAGCAGTGCTATTGAGTCCTTTTTGCATGTGTCCTCATTAGGTGAGGCTAACAAAATATCATCAACATACTTTTTTTTTTTTTTGTTTTGTTTTTGTTTTACCATGATTTGTCCTCCTTTCCCAGGAATCAGTCCCAGCTGAAGTTTGGACAACAAATCTGAATACATTATTTCTTCAAAGTTTAGTAGTATTTCTGATCCTCCTTTTTCCTCTATATCCATGACGTCATACAGGTCTCCCTCATATTCTGTTCCTGGATGTATGGGAATAGGCTCGAAGCCGCGCTGCTGTTGATGTTGTCTTAACGCTTCATCAAATTCCCTGTATGCTTTCTTGGTTTTCTGTTTTACCTGTCTAGTCATGCCTGATGCCCCCTTGCCCCATCCTGGTTTTGTCTTTCTGGACAGTCTCTAGCCATGTGACCTGGCTTTCCACAGTTCCAACATCCATCCCCTCTGTTCCCATAACTTCCTCTTCCTCTGCCTCTTTGTCCCCGAAAGGGTCTACGCCCCCTTCCTCTGAAGCCTCATCTAGGAGGTCCCTGGAAAAACACTTCCTCTGTTCCTTCCTCGTCTTCCTGAAAATACGTTCCTGTGGTAGCTTGCCTCCCTGCGTCCTTGGCTTTCTTTTTTTGTTTAACAACTTTCTCCGCATGAAGTGCATGTGCGACATACTGCTCCAAGGTCCCATTTCCCAATTCTATGTAATGTCTTTCTACCCAACCTCGGATTGCCTCTGAGGACCCTCACTGGCACTGATCCTGTTTCATCTTCCTCTTTTTTATTCAGCATCAGCTGCTGTTTTGCCTTTCTCTCTCTTTCCTTTTCCTCTCTTTTCTTCCTCTCTCCTATAACCTGCCATTTCTAACCATTTAGTGGTATCGTCAAAACCCTGTTTCTTTTTCTTCTTTTCATTGCCTCCTGTGTTTTTGGTTATTGAGTCTCTTAAGTTTACCAATTTCTGTGAATTAAGGCTCCCGCCGAAGCCATGTTTGTTTACCCAAATGTCCAAGTATTTTATCAACTTTGGATCCTGGCTCTCTACGTATTTCCAGTCTTTGCACGATAAATTCTCTCGTGGTGATTTTGAACATCCCTGTCCCATTTTGGACTAAATTTGGGCGGACCCTTACTACCTGGGTTAGTCTATGGGTCACGCTTCTTCCCTTCTTTCTGATGGGGCAGTGTGGAATTTCTTTAACAAGGTAATTTTCGCTTCGACCCTTTCAGGTGGAAAATTCTTGCCTTTGCATCCTCGCCAAACCACTGCTTACTTTCCCATCAGTTTTGGATATAGCGAGTTCACAGTCTAGTGACTATTTACTCGCCCATTCATACAACATTCACTCTTTTATTGTCTGCAGGATTTTCGGAGACACTTCAACCGCGGACCCTGTCGTCCTATTACAACGGATATTCTTCAGGCTCCGTTCACCTCAGTGTCTTTTCTTAGTTTACCTATCAGTGTCTAGAATTCATAGGGTTTTAATTCTGCGCTGCAACCCTCAGTTAGCCAGTTCTTTTTTTTAAGACAATGCTTACCCTTGGAGTGTTTCTGTCCTGCCTCTGGATGCCGTCAGCCTTCGGACTCCAGCACACGGATACCCGCCAGTCCTGGAAAAGGTGCTTAGATCTCACCTAGTGAGTTCTGCCACGACCGTGGTCTTCCTGTCGTGGTATCCGCCCGCTGGAATCCTTAGGCGTTTTTGGCATCCGGCTCGAAGGACCAAGTTAAATGTCAGGTTTATCCTCTGCACATTTATTAATCTGCAAGAAAGAACACACACCAAGTCAAGTTTCAGGTCTTACTCGCGAGGAGAACGGACAGAGAGTGTTTCAGTTACCTTCTCATCCCCTACTCTCCTTATTAGTACGCCAACATGTTCTCCTTCACTGCGTCAATTAATCCATAATGTTTTCCTCATTAATCTTTAAAACCGAACCAAAGCCGAGGTTTCATGGTAGCAAGTTTCTAAGTGGTCTTACACTTTAATCTGTGTATCCACAAGCTTCCTCCATTCATTTTACTAGTAAACACACACGTACACGACATCGTTTCATGTGAAAACGCATCGTTTTGGCATTTTCTTCCAGAAAGGTTTCATGTTTTACACTGCACTGTTTCAAAACAATGTCAGCACAGAAATGACAGAAACGATAAAAATGATTTAGTTAGCAGTTTTGGCCAATAGTGGGTGCTGTTGCTTGTTTTTGAGAAACATGCGCTATAAACAGTAATGATGGAGAACACGGACATTCTAGTGGACAGACCACCAAGTTGGATTATTACTGTGACTGTCAAAATAAAATTACCACGTCCCAGGAGAATCTGGACTGGGAGTCATGACACTGTGGAGGAAACTTTGTTTTTATTGTCCATCTACTGAGCACGTGCAGAACGACTAGTTACTACGGCCGTGGTGTGCATACACAGAAGCAGCGTTTCAAAAAAGTGGTGTTTTCTCCCGTTTCCATGGAGACAGAGTCAAAGCGCAGTAGTAGTGTTTCTCAGGAACAGAGTTGGAGCTTTTTCAAAAAGTTGCACTTACCTCCTTGAACACGGAGACGAAGCGTTTTTCAAAAAGTTCCACCTTGGGAGCCATTTTCAGTAGCTCCGAGCACCGTTGTCGTGTAAACGGACACCCAGCAAACATTTTGCGTTTTTACTCTGAAAACATTGTGGACCTGTCTTTATTTCTGCAGAGTACGTATCCACCTGCAGTGTGCTTTAGAAAACCTGCCAATCTGTGTGTTTAACTCCCAGCTGCCATAAAGCGAGCCCCGTTTGCAACCTGCCGTAAACTGCTGTGAGCAGCCTAAAGCCATTGAGTGGATACAATGTCAGCAGTCTGGAGGTATTTTAAGGTTCACAACGAAACCAATCCAGCGGCCAGTTGTGCTATTTGCTTCACCACAGTCCCGAGAGGTGGAGCACCAGAGCTTCGTTTAACACAACTAATCTGATAAGACATCTGAAAAGTAAACATGCGGCGGAGTACGCTCAGGGTTCGTCCACACCAGGAAACCGGTTAACCTAAACCAGCTGTTTCTGGCCTCTCATCCACATGAGGCGGTGTTTAGGAGCCTGAAGACGTGTTGTTTTGAACACGGGCCCTAGAGTGGATAAATTGTCAAACCCCTGCTCGTGCCGTCCAAGTTGGCAAAGCGCCCCTAAAGGCCTGGCATGTGTACTACATGCCCTGAAGCCTCGTGTTGAGCCGTGTTCATAGTGAGGTGTGGACGGACGTTTTTTAGGAGAAGGCCAGGGAGGACAAACATCGTATTCTGAACAAGTTTTTGAGAGAACTATGATCAGACAACTTTTATCAAACAGGTTTTTCCACTTTGAAGTGGAATTAAGTGTTTATAATTCACATTGAAATGTAAATGTTCTGTGACAGTTCAGGTCAAACCTCTCATACTGCTTTAAGGGAAACTGAAACTTAATACACAAAGAAGTTACATTGTAGCCTAAGAGCTTTTATGTTTAAGATTTATTTTTTATTATTTTATTTGCACTTTTTTAAGGACTTATGTTATGGGCATGTTATGCTGCCCAACATCTTTGTCAATATTTTTGTGCATATTTGCAAATAAATGACACGTGTGGGTCTGCTTTGTACCTCCAGAACGCAGTAGTGCTATTTTGACATGAGAAGTGTCACACTAAGCAACAGCAACAATGGTGGACTACCGGCTCCAGAGCTGCAGAAGCTGTGTGAGGGCAGCTGCTATTCAGACGCTCTCAAATCATGAACGACGCAAACATTTTTCTCCAATGTGAATCTCATTGCACAGCGTAAATTCCTCCAAGAACATAAGCCTGATGTTCAGTGTTGCGATATAGCTGTTACTGCAATATCGAGTTTTTAAACCTGGAACACTTAATCCAGGGGTATCAAGCACTTTTTAGTTTTGGGGCCACAAAGAGCTTTATTTCATCTTGAGTGAGTAAAATAGGGTCATAAACAACTACAGTCTCAATATAAAGCCAATTTTAATGAAACCTTCTGGTACTAAAAAGAGTGAAATGTCCAAAAAAAAACGTCTCTCATAACAGTTGCATTGTGAGTGTTTTTACAAACTCACCCTGACAAAAAAAAATGTTTTAGAAAATATGTTTTCTTTGCCATTAGCTTGATGGTATGGCTGGATTAGAGCCTCTTGTGGGCCGGTTTTGGTCCACGAGCCTCATAAAACCACATAAGCATCAAAATGACAGAACCAAAACCTACATTTGAAGTAATAATTATCATACTTCCTTTGTTCCCTTCTCATTTCAGTTTCTCTTCTCTCACCATAGATAAAAAAAACAAAAAACTTTTATACATCACAAAAGAAGTAGATGATTACGATCATGTTTTTTCACGCTTTGGATAGTTTTCATTCAATTATTTTGAGATATTTTAGCCTCGATCACAACCCAGCAGCTTTGTATTTAATGCTATTCCCGTCATCGTGGGACAGTCAGCGATCTCCTGGGAGAGATTTCTAATGTGGTGTTTAAAAGTGTTGCTGCTTTCCATGATGATAGCAGGTCCATATTTCAGATGCTGCGTTCTGAGCGACCGGCACCTTGGTGCTGTGATCGATGACGCTGGTTCATCATATGCAACAAGGTGAAGACGAGTCAGCTGCATATTTGCGACAGAGAAACTGAGCTAACAATGTGTCTACGTGGGAAGATCATGGAGACATTTTGATGATTCACATTGTAATATAGACAGATCATCTCCTACGAGGACGACACGGTGGTGATCTGCTCAGGTTGAGCTGAGGCTCAATTCCCTGCAACCTCCATATACACAATATCCAACATGGGTTGAAATCACAGCATTACCCAATTTTAACATTTGAAAACATTTAAATATCCCACTTGCTAACCAACTGCAGATGCTCCAACATACTGCATGTGGATACACAATTATAGCACAGCCTCTTTGATGACCTTGCGTTAGAAGGCATTCACCAACATGCAAGCTCCATTTTCTCTGGATCTAAAAGCCTTTCTGAGAGTTCCTCAGCTCAAGATGAAGTCACCTTTAAGCCCATGACAGTATGGGGCTTTCTAACTGCTTTTCATTGGTTGCATTGGGGGAAAAAAATAATCCACTTAATTGATTACTTGAAGCACAAAGTGAACCGCAATACTTGAGTGAAGATCCTTACTCATTGTGTGGCCAAATAGCAAAATCCATGCAATACCTGCCTGCGATACAAGACAGCTTTAGCTGCCAGACGGCAGCCTGTTAGCAAATCAGAGAAGAGTGAGACTATAAAAATCCTACTCGTCGTGTAAATTGCCCATTGGAACAAACCCACTGTGGTATTTGTCCTTCTGTAGCCTTGTTTCTAAAGCTGCTCTGATTGCCTTGCAGCCATCATGTCCCACCATTTTCATCCTGCTGTTTCATCAAGTCGTCACTTGATGAGGAGTTAAGATGTAATTGGAAGTAAAGTGCACAGATTGAAGAAGCCACTTTGCTACTGCTGAAATCCATAAACTTTTCATTCTGTTGCCTCAGAAAATGTATGATAATTTCACACATTTGAAGCAATTTAGACATATTTAAAAAAAAAAAGCTCTATTGTGACACTGATGTTATCCTTTACTTGTCAGTTTTTTTTCCATTCTTTTTATTGCAATTTTAGATTTTAATTAAACAAAACAACATAGTGCCTATAACCTGCACCAAACAAATCAACAGCTCTGAATATAATGAATAAACACAATATAGGAGGTGGTGGATGAGATTTACAGTATATATACGCAACAGTTACCAATACAATTCAGTTGTACAACAATCCTTTTTAGAAGGATGGTTGAAAGGTCTGGTCCAATATAGTCCAAGTACGGGCGCCACGCTCTGTAGAACTGGTCTATACTGGTGTGTATGATGCTGGTCAGGGATTCTAAGGGGACCAGTTCAGAAATTATTTTGCGCCAACCGCCGACAGATGGAACTTTGTAAGTAATCCAGTGTAACAGGATATTTTTTCCTGGCAGAAAATGTTAAACTATTGAAGAGTCTTTTTCCAGCTGCTGTTTCCATTTGTTTAGATGAAAGTCCAAGGATCAGAGATATGAGGTCCAATCTCGATATTAATACGGAAAATCTTATATCTGAAGTTTATGACAAGACCAATGAGTCAATGTTCCCACATCAGTTTTACACTTAAGACACAAAGGGGAGAGGGAGTGGTTAAAGAAATGCCGTCTGTGAGGAGATATATGGATTCGGTGTATAATTTTTAGTCGCAGTGCAAATTGAAATCTTTTTTGCGTTAGACCAGATCGATTCCCACATTTTTTCATCTATGGTGACAGACAATTCCTTCTCCACACACCCCTGACCCTCTGAGTGACAGTCTGTTCAGAACAGGGTAAAATGAGCTCAGAGATACTTGCAGTCGTTGTTGAAACAGCATTTTCCCAACAGCAGATATTTCAGGGTGATCACTAAGAGTTGTACTGTGGGCGATGTTGTGTCTTATTTGCAGAAAGAAAAAAAATTGTTGTTTGGTTCGGTTGTAAGTGTTAATGAGCTGTTCAAATGACATTAGTCTATTGTTTGAAAAAAGGTCAAAGAGTGATTTGATAATTTTGCCAAACCACTGTCGAAACCCAGGGTCCGAAGAGCCCGGGGTAAAGGAAGGATTGTTTATTATTGGAGTGAACACGGATGGTATATTAGATCTGCCCTCAAGATGGCGTACAAGCCGCCATGCTTTTAGGGTATTGATGGTAATGGGATTTGTACAGTAAGCTTCGATTTCTTTAAAGTTTCTTTAAAGTTTAAAGCAAAAAATAAGAAATCACAAAGTCTGCAGTGCGACAATGCCTGATTTTACTAAGTATTGGCACAAAATTGGCTTTGTATAGTTGGTCAAAAAAAGAATTGATAAAAATACACAAATACAAAAACCCATTGGGAGACCATTTGAAAGGAAAAGGCGGCACTGTAGTTGGTATTGTTACAGTAAGAGAGTACCGAGGGGCAAAGCCTCTGATTTGGTCAAATTTACCTTATAGCCAGAAAAGCAACTAAAACTGTTGATTACATCTAGAAGAGGCGGGATTGACGTTTCCGGGTCAGTCAAAAGAATCAAAACATCATCTGCATACAAAGATATTTTATGACACAAATGTCCACTTTGTAAACTGCTTATTCTAGGTGTCGTCCTGATGACCTCAGCAAACCAAATTTACCCAATGTGTAAAATAAAGAGGACCATTTGATTCGGTGAAATGCTTTCTCCACGTGGAGAGAAAGCACCAGACCGTTAAGAGAATTTAGTTTCAAGGCTTGAATTGCATGTAGTAGGCGTCTAATATTAGCTGATGAATTTCGGCTCTTTGTAAAACCCGTCTGATCCTCCTTTATTCATAATGGTAAGAGGTTTTCTAAACGAGTGGCTAAATGTTTGAAAAGCAACTTTCTATCCACATTTAAACGCGTATAGGCCTGAGTTATTGGCCTCCTTCAATGTTTGTGGAAATTCTCCTGTTGTGAAGGAATGATTGAACATATTGAGTAAAGGTTCTGCAAGAATATCTTGAAACAGTTTATAAAATTCACAACAAAACCCATCAGGTCCTGGCGACTTTCCATTTTGTAAACATTTGATAGCTTTAATAACTTCCATTTTAGTAATAGGACTGTTCAGGACAGTCCTCTACTCTTCTAACAAATTTGGCAATTCAAATTGCGCAAAGAAATTATCCATTGATTCCTTTGCCCCTGGAGCTTGATCACAACAATAAAATTGCTTGTAACAGTTCTTGAAACAGTCATTTATCAATTTATTCTCATAAACCTTGTGGCCCTCTCCATGAGACACAGCTGCAATAGATTCTGCCTGTTTTTTGACGGTACGCCAGACATTTCCCAGGTTTGTCCCCGTGTTCGTAAAATCTCCCTTTAGTATATTTCATTTTTTTTCTGTGCGTCTCTAGTAAGTGGACAATTGAGAGCCGATGTAAATGTGGTAATTTCATCCCACAGTGATGGTGATGAAGAAATAATGTCGGCTCTTTCCTTGTCCATCAAATCACTTTCTAAGAATTTTTGTTTCTCCAGTCTCTGGCGCTTCTTTGTTGTGGAATATGAGATAATTAGCCCTCTGACACACGCTTTGTGGGTTTCCCATAAAATGGAAGCATTTTTGGCTGATGGAGTATTGACTGATAGACATGCCTTAAATTCAGTACAAAAATGGGTTGTAAAATTCTCATCTTTGAGAATCATAGTATTAAGTCTCCAGTGGCGGGACTGTTGCAGTGATGATCTGGGGTTGATATTCAGAATTACTCTGGCATGGTCAGAAATGATTATGCTGGAAATTTCGCATGATGAAACTGAATAGAAATCAGTTTGCGGAAGAAAAAAGGAATCAATTCTGGTTTGGCGCTTATGAGGAGCAGAGTAGAATGTACGTATATTGTTTATCCGACGGGTGCACGCATCTCCTAACGTCCGTCAACCCAAACTCATCACATATAGTATGAGGCACATTGGCGCTAGTAGAGGGGGCGTGGCACTGGGCGGAGGTCTATCAATGAGTGGATTTAATATCACGGTAAAATCCCCTTCAATGATAACTGTAGAGTTAAAAATGAGTGGCGCGAGGTCCATAAATAACTTTGTAAGAAAGATGACTGGACGGGCAGGTGGAAAATATGCATTCATTATCACTATATTTTGACCTTGCAAAATTCCTTTAATTATAACATAACGGCCCCGTTGAGCTTTAACATAGTCAGATATGGCAAGTTTCTCTTGACCAACTCTGCGACTCCCCTGCTACTTGTTGTAAAAGAAGAGAACAACACTTGGCTGAATAACCCTCGCTGTAGCTTCAAATGCTCCTTGTCATCAAGATGTGTCTCCTCTAACAAAGCTATAACTATGGCATCTTTCTTAAGATGCATAAATATTTGTCTCTGTTTAATGGAATTGTGGACACCCCTCACATTCCACGTACATAATCCTAGCTCACTCATTGTTGGTCTTATTCACATAACGTAAAGGCAAAAGATCCACCACACTCCGAATGAGCTGTGCAATAACGCAGCATAGATTGAACGTTCAGAACTAAACACACACATACACATAAATAAAACCTAAGCTTGGCAACAACCCGACTGAACATGGAGGGAAAGACCCTCCTTCTGTGCATGGCACAGCAACCAGCGCTTAACTTGCGCCTATTCATAAACCTAAGCACAATCTGCCAAAACCTTTACTTGTCAATATTGCCAAGCAAAGGGACTTCTTTGGAAAGAAATTGCACTCTGAAATGAAGAAAAGTGTGGGATGAGAGCTTATTGATGGCGAGAGACTCATGTTCTTCTGTATTGAGCTGAGCTGGTAACATGACACTTCTACTGCAATAAAACCTTGAAATAGCTTTTGTTGAGCAGTGGATGGTGTTCTGGTCTAAAGGTTACTTCCAGAATCGCTGCTGGTTTGATTATGGGTTCGGCTCATTGATATTTAATAAGAACTCCTATTGGTGCTCAGTGTGGGCAAGTAGCTATAGGTTACTTGTACTTGTCCTTTAAAAAAGAGTTATCGGTGCATCTCCAGTGGTAAGTGTATAGAAACTAGGGCTGGGCAATATTTCGAATATACTCAATGTATCGCGGTTTAGAGAATGACTATATCTTGAATGTTCAAGTTTTTAGCTGGGGACATTAAATTGCCGTCCCCAGTCAGCGGGTTCTCGGAGACAAAACGAGTGACCCTACAGACGTCCAGTACGCTCGCAAACCGCCAAACACAAACATACATAGTCACAATAATACATGTAAAACACAGCACACACTAAAAAACACATCACATTAAAATACATATATGACATAACGCACGGGGAAACATACCACATTACCAAACAGACAGTACAGAATTAAAAAAAACCTAATAAAACATTACTATATCTATATCTTCATAAAGGGTTAAAGTTAGCTGCCTTACCACAGAGGCTTCCTAAAGGAGTTAGTGAAAGGTGTTAGGAGGCGTCCTAAAGGAGTTAGTGAAAGGTGTTAGGAGGCTTCCTAAAGGAGTTAGTGAAAGGTGTTAGGAGGCTTCCTAAAGGAGTTAGTGAAAGGTGTTAGGAGGCTTCCTAAAGGAGTTAATGAAAGGTGTTAGGAGGCGTCCTAAAGGAGTTAGTGAAAGGTGTTAGGAGGCTTCCTAAAGGAGTTAGTGAAAGGTGTCAGGAGACTTCCTAAAGGAGTTAGTGAAAGGTGTCAGGAGACTTCCTAAAGGAGTTAGTGAAAGGTGATCACGTTAGTGTGGCAGTCAGACAGCACTTTCACTTAGTGACGTAATAAAAATGCGACGGCGGCGCAAGTGAGTGACGTCCACCATGGTGGGGAAAGAACTACAAGTTTCAGAAAATGGAATAAAAAAAGTTAATTTGGGTTTTATATGATTTAAAGTTTATTGATTATTGCTTTGGTAACTTACATGATCTGCTCCCTTTTTCCGACATCGTGAGTTCCCCTGAACGCTCGTATGAGCGGGTCCCTTTAAATGTTGTCGCCACAAGGAATTGTGGGGGAACATGAGCTGGTCTCCTTTGGTAAAGGAAGCATCAGTGGTTCCTAAGCTAAAGGAGGTTCTAAAGGAAGCAACGAGCCTCCTTTCCTTTGTGTATTGAGAATTCAGACAGTCCTTATCATGGCCGCCACACAAAACACTTCCGGGGTTGAGGAAAAGTCGATAGATAAGGAGACAGGAGGGACAATTCGGACGTACCTTAGGTCACACACACGAGATCAATTAAGAACACAAAGTCCCATAAGGTCAACACCCCCACTTCTTCTTAGGTGGACAAGGGTACAGCACAGTACATTCAATTCATACAATACATTTGTTGGGATTTATGGTTGGTTATTAGCATTAAATTACTGTAAGTAATAGATTACTGAAAGTAATAAATCACTGGAAGTAATTTATGAAAAATTGAAATTATTAATGGAAGTAAATGGTCATTTACTCATTAACAACTCCTAAAGTAATTGAGTAATTACTTAAAAAAGGAAAAAAAAGGAATAAATTATCAAAAATAATTCATTAATAAAAAAAATATTAATTTGCATAAATTTGTTATTTATGTATTAATAATAAATCGGGGCACCACCAGATAACCTGGAAATAGCTAATACCAAAATATCAGTCTCGTTTGTAAAAAGTTTATTTAAGTTAGTTAATATTTCTGCATAAAATATAACAATCGAAAATAGAATGGAAGGTGTGAGATCCGAGCACAGACTGTTACAAACCAGTGAATTGTCAACAATAAATACACAATAATCACCAAGAAGCGTACAATTCAGCTAACAGGCGTTTATTAATAAAATGTATTAATTCATAAATAATTCTGGAATCATCTCATAAGTCAACACATTCAAATAGCAAACGACATCTAACACGGAGATCTAATCTATTAAACAGCAAACACTATGTACAAAGTGTGTGTGTGTGTGTGTGTGTGTGTGTGTGTGTGTGTGTGTGTGTGTGTGTGTGTGTGTGTGTGTGTGTGTGTGTGTGTGTGTGTGTGTGTGGTCGGGAGTGAGTGGGTGTAATGACCTCGAATGTCCACCAGGTGGAGGCAGACGTCGCCGGGTCAATGCGGTGACTGTGACGTCCACTAGGGGCGTGCGGCGGCGCGCAGCGGGAGAGCGCAATGACTTGATGTGTCCACCAGGTGGATGTCAAGAGGGATTGCGATGACCCACGCGACCACTAGAGGCATTTGACTCGCTCTTTCTGGGGATGCGGCTGTTGCTTAACGACCACATAAACAAGACGTCCGTCGAGCGCGCATGCGCGAGGGCGGTCTCGGAGCGAGTTAGTCTACCGAGGGCGTAACGAACGGGTGGTTCCGTTGGCCCGGTTCTGAGCACCGGAGTCCTAAGTGGAGGTCGGGACCTGCAGTTAGAACTCTTGAGATCGAAGTAGATCTGCTCTTGCAGCAGCTAACACATAGGTGTTACATGCAGTTGTGTGTGAACTTATCTTTATCGGTTAAGGGGGGCGCGTAGCTGCGGGTTAGTGAAAGAGGGGGAGAGAAGAGAAAGACAGAGAATTCTGACGACGCTCGGTTCTGAACCCTGGTTCCTCCACACAGAGCTCCCAGTGGGCCTGGAGCTCACTTGGACCTCTGGTTCTGAGGTGCAAAACCAGAGTCCTGGACTTGGTTGGTGCGCGTGAACGCGCATACACAAACATATGAGATGCTGCGGCCTTCTGAGCGGCACATGGAAACATATTGCATTTTCAACAGAACATCATTCTAACAATATATCTCTTCCCAGACAAAGCTCTCACCCTCCGTGGTTTTGGCTGAAAAGCACAGTCCGTGGTTCTGTTGGTTCTGGGAGGCGGTGGTAACTGGTTGTTACTGGGTCTGAATTCATCGTCCTGAATTCAGAGGCTTGGCTTCAGCTGCAGGAGTAGACAGCTGAGAGGGTGATTTTGGAGAGGAGACGATGGCTCTGGTCTCCAGAATCCCCCCAAAAATGGAAAAATAGAGGAAACAGAGGATGTAGTCCAAACTGGGTCCTGCTCGTCCAGCTGGCTGGCGTGGATGGTTCTTTTGGACTTACTGGGTGCTCTCTTCATCATCCTGAGGCAGAGACTTGTGTCTCCCTCGAAGGGTAGATTGAGAAGCGGAGGGTGTTGGTTGAAAGTGAGTCTCACCAAGTTGAATTTCGGACCCCTGTGGTGTTCGGGTCGGATTCAAGCATCCTCATTGGCCACTTCCGGGGTCTGGCTCGCTCCCCTGCTGTTTTATGGCCTGTTCATTGTCCCTGGTGATTCTCCTTCGGGGGAGAATGCTTGGAGGAGTTCATGGAATCTTCAGCCCCAACACATTGCATCTTATTCCTTTTTTTCACAATACAAATATTCAAATACCAAATAGGAAACTCACAAATGTATCCATTCTTACCTTAGCAACATGTTTTAGTAAAAATATCTGCCACCATTCCATCTGTAGGACAATAGTGAATAGTTATTTTGTCATCATCCAGTACAGATTGGACAAAATTATATTGAATATCAATGTGCTTGCACCGTTGGCGACATACTGGATTTTTAGAAAGGACAATAGCACCTTGGTTGTCTTCAACAATAGTGACAGGTGTATATTCAACCCCATGGTCCATTCCTGTCAACAAATGTACAAGATGGAGACTTTCCTGTGCAGTAGCTGACAAAGCCATGTATTCAGCTTCACACGTGGATAAAGCTACTGTGGGCTGTTTCTTAGACTTCCAGGAAACTCTGGGCCCTCTCTCAGCCAAACCAACGCAGCAGCCAGTAACACTGCGCCTGTCATTCTGGTCCGCTGCCCCACCATTCACCCTCATTGTCAAATTTCATTTTCATTTCACATGGTGTTAATCTTGGCTTGCAGTTCGTCATGTCAAATCTTTCCAAGATTTTGGAGATGTATCTCTTTCGATTCATTTTTATTTCCCCTTGTTTTTGGGCAAAATCAATGCCAAGGAAATGCCTCAGCTTCCCAAGACCTTTAATTTAGAATTTTGCACCCAACATCTCCTTTACACTTCACAGTATTTTACAATCACTCGCTGCAATAATAAGATCATCAACCCAAAGGATCAATATGACCCTTTCATTGTCAGATTGTTTACTGTAAACACAACAGTCTGCTGTGTTTTGGACAAAGTCATTTTCAATAAGGAAATCATGTAGCATCTTATTCCAATTTCATCCTGATTGCTTCAGACCAAACAGCGACTTATTGAGCTTACACACCAATTTCTCTCCTGTTTTTGACTTGACTTCAAACCCTTCAGGCTGCTCCATGTAAATTTCATAGTCTAATGGGGCATGCAGATATGTGGTTTTAACATCCATCAGATGTAGTTCTAAATCATCCTGAGCTGCAAGCTGCATTAGGACACGTACAGAGGTCATATCAGCAGTAGGTGAAAAAGCTTCTTTATAATCAATACCAGCCATGTGACTATAACCTTTTGACACACATCTCGCCTTGTATATTGTCTCATCCGGATTTTCTTTGAGAGTATAAACCCATCTACCCCCCACTGAATGTTTACCGTCAGGTAAGGGTGGTAGTGTAAAGGTATCATTCTCAATCAGAGAGTCAACTTCTTCTTTCATAGCCTCATCCCACTGTTCTGACTTTGAAGAGCTCAATGCTTCCTGGAGGGTCTGGGGGACATCATACGTCACACGATAACAATAGTCAACATTTGTCAATGCTTGATTGTCATCAGATTTTACTTCATAATTAGAGTCGGTATAGAGCTGAGGTGGTCTCCTCTCCCTCTTTGGATAGCGAGCTCTAAGGCTACTCTCACTTTCACTCTCTAAGTTTGTTTAGGATTCACACGACTATTTTCACTTCTTGAGAAATTAAATTGGTCACATCAGGTTTTGGTGGCTGATTTTCAGCTCTTTCCATTTTCAAACTGATCATACATGTCTTCGTCTGTCTGATTGTTACTTTCATTTGTTTTCTTTGTGACGACCTTCACCAGTCGGTTTTCATCACTTTCCCTGTGTCTGGATAGAAAACTAAAAATGCAGGACTGTTTTTGTCATAACCCACAGATACCCCCTTCTCACAGCGTGTGACTAATTTTGTCTTATCATGTTTGCATTCAAAACATTCTGAGCCAAATCCTCTCATTTTGGACAGGTCCGGTTTCTTCCCAGTCAGCATGTAATATGGGGTTTGTTCAAGACGTCTAATGTAGCATCTATTTCTGATGATAGCAGCAGTTTGTACTGCATTGGTCCACAACTCTTTTGGTAGTTTGCTCAGAATCAACATACATCTTGCCATTTCAAACAAGGTCCTCCAAGCTCTTTCTGCAGTCCCATTCTGATGGGGTGAGTAAGGAGCTCAGGTTTCCTGTCTGATGGCATTTTGACTAAGCAGCGACTTGACCACAGAAGCTGTCAATTCTGTTCCCTTGTCTGACCTTATGCATTTGATTATTCCATCAGGGGCAACATCAGCAATGAATCTCCCAGTAGCTTTAACAGTATCACTCTTAGCTTTGAGAAAATAAGTGAACATAGCTCCTGAATAGTCATCTGTTAAACAAGTGCAAATCTGAAACCATCTTTAGCTGCTGGCTCTCTGGGTCCAGCCAGGTCTGCATGAACAAGTTCAGGTACACCTTTAGCTTTTTCATCTGGATCTGGATTTCTGATCCGTGCAAATTTGCCTTTGATACACACTTCACATTTTAGATTAATCTTCTCACTTTTTCCTTTAATTTTCATGACACTTTCCAGCTTTAACACGTCATCATAATTACAGTGACCCAATATTTCATGCCATGTCTGAACGTCAGAACACACATTACCTTAATCCGGCTCGCTTTGCAGAGTACTTAAATAAAATAGTCTGTCGTGTGTGTTAATATCAAAAGTCATACCATTTTTATGGATGAGTGGATTCTGTCCCTCCTTGAAGATGACTGTCGCTCCTTGAAGATGACTTTCGCTCCTTGCGCAGTTGCCACTTTGACCGAAAAGATGTCCTGGGAAAATGATGGGACGTAGAGCTTCAACAACATTTCCACGTCGCGGCCTTAACTATCTCTTGTGTGCACTTTGGCAGTGGCTTTCTTCAGCGCAGTCCCGCTGGCCTGCTCTCCATCAGCCAACTCCAGACTGTGGCTCTGAGGCTCAAAGCTTGGGTCAAACTCCTCGAATCTCCCGATGAGGGGGTGATGTGCTTCGTTGCTCCTGAGTCGACCATGAGGCCCTTCGATTTCACCGTGCTGACCGCGTCCGGGGCGGCATCCAACTCCACCTTGAAGGCGCATGTATTGTCCTCCTCGTCCACCGCTTGCTTCACCGTGTCCTGCTTTCTCCGGCGACAATGTGCGTCAGTTCTGCATACAGACTGATTCCGAGCGTATTGGTCGCGCAGGATTAGCAGCGCTTTCCTGCCATCATCGGCGGCTTCTCTCATTACCAATGACAAACTTTTGTCGTCCAACAGCTGGATCAGAACTGCGTGCGCCTCTTCATTTTTACTGGCGTCTGCATCGGCACCTTCCGCGTCTGCAGCAGGGGCTTCCCTCAGGATAGTGGACTTCAGATTAAGTAGACCTAAATGTGCCAGGAACTTCGTCTCCCACCGTTCATAGTTTCTTTCATCTCCGTCAAAACATAAACGATTCCATCGGCTCCCAAACTCTCTACTGGGCCCATAACCTGTTGGCGCAGCCATGCTGACTCAGTTTAAGAGTTATTTAGGTGCCGGTAAACGAAGAAAAAGCTCAATACAGCCTTCATTGCCTTTGGCCTGCATGCGCACCACCTTGTGAGGAGCAGCAGCCATTTATTGAATTGCACACCCACCTGTGTGTAGCCAAGCCCACACCTGAAGGTAGGTCACACACACTAGATCAATTATGAACACAAAGTCCCATAGGTCAACATAGCTGATGCCATAGTTTCACGGATTAGCCGGCGAATCTGCAGCAAGTGTGCGACGCTGTCAGGTCAATATGAACCAAAACCTCTGAGCATAATTTTTTCAGCTCCTTGTTGAATCAACAAAGTGATAAAACGGGCTCCAGACCGCTGCTCGCAGAGCGGACCGCAGCTCCTTTGTATGAAGAATCTGAGTTGATCTGCTGCAGGCAAGAAGAGACAGCAGGGCAAATGTCCAAGACATGGCAGGTCTTTGATGGGACAACATAGTGGAAATTACAGTTTATCTGCAGCATTATGACCAGTACATACAGATGTTACACATGTTGGGTTTTTGAAAACCTTTGCTTTTTCAGGCTTGCTTCGAATTAGCAAAGTGGAACCATGTGGATGAAAACAAGCTGCATTTGATCAACATGCATGCGTGAAACAATTCACTCATCTGACATCAATGTCCTTTGTGTTTCTCGGCCCATTCCGAGGACTGCCGGCTCACGAGAGTAAACAAAGCCAAGTACACTAACACTAATTAGACTGCATATTATGGAAATGTTCAGTTGGTAATCTGATGTCGGCTGCGTCAGGAATGACTCACCTCTGAGCCTAATTAGTTCACATTTTCCTGGAAACATACAAGCAATCTCTATGGTGCGAAATCAAAGCATTATGTGACATATATAGATGGTTTCTACTAACGTGGAATGTTGTTCTATCGGCTCCATCAAAGACACAAAACTGCAATCAGTAAGAACATTTTAGCATTTGACATGTTAATATAATGAGACATTCGATTTTTCACCTTCGTATTACATCCTTTAACTATTTTAGGGAAAATGCAACAGGTTCCTACGGCTTCCATTCTGATTCAGTTATTCACAAACGTGACGGGCATACCTTGTCAGACATCTCAAGGACTCTTTGGACCATAAGGACATTTATTTCTGTTTGTTTCCTCGATGCAAAATGTTACTTGACAAACACGTTAAATACAATTAGCACAAATTATTCATCTGCGCCACAAAAAAGCTAAACTTTCTGATGCATTTTGGGTGTCTGTTCACATGACAACGGAGCCAGTGAAAAAGCAACTTTTTGAAAATGGCTCAGAAAGTGGAACTTCTTTTTTCATTTTTATTTGTATTGTTTCCCTCATGTAAGCCCATAACATAGAAACATAAAATACATTGAAACAAAAATTGATTAATTTCATCAGGCACAGAGAGTTGGTAAGAAAAGGGAGAAATACAAACAAAAACTGCCAGAAATAGTATTGAGATTAGGTAAAATTGGTCATAATGTGAACAATTAAATTAATATTACATTGAACAAAAATACAGTAAAGTTAATATGTCATTATATTAAGATAAAATAAATGCTCTTTAGGGAAACTTTTTTCCCAGTCAGTCTTCTTTATTGGTCCAAACAAACGAAGCGTTTCGCTGAAAGAACAGTTATTCGTGACGCGTATTATCCAGGACCTTGTTTGGCTATCATGGCTTCATGCTTCTCGTTACACTGCCCCCTACAGGTTTGGCTGCTCATAATAGTTCTGAACCAGGCGTATGTGCGCGTCTGTGTAAATAAATTCTTTTTTTTTTTGTAAACGTGGCCACAGTCTCTTCTCTGGTCTACTCCCCCTCGTTCTGCTCTGTTATGTTGACAAAGAGGAAGGATACAATAATCTATCTAACATAGAGAATTAAGTTACATCACCAGCAGAGCAACAGATGGAAACTAAATCTAAGCTAAACTGACAGAGACTGAAAATAGTGATTAACTATTGACTTCCCACTGGTTACCATTAGCCTCAAAGAAATGTACAGGTTGTTAGGAAATGGGATATTCTGTGTTTAAAATGGTCATTTTCTAGAGCTGATCCATGAGCGATGCATGACTTTTGTCTTGATAACTGATCCCTTCATGCACAATCCACACTCGGGCTTTTCTCCTTATTTGTCAGATGCCACCAGGGCACGTCCACCAAATGTCTCTTTTATGAAGCCTGTTCATCCCCGCTGGATCTTCGACAGTCGAATTGGACGTTCATGATCTGTGCTTCCTAATCCCATCATGTCTTCGCTTGCTATCTGATATAAATTGATATATTGTCTGCTGTTCTGTGTCCTGTACTTTTTATCACTACTGTCCATCTGTAAAGCTGCCACCCGAGTCTTGATTCCCTGGAGCTTTTCTACTAGGATTCTGTTTCCTCTCCTTTATATTTGTTAGATAAAAAAACTCAAATGAAAATCAATACACTTCAGGAATGCAATGGTCTGTATTTGGCCATTTATCAACCACATAACTCATTTGAGTCTTCCAGGAAATAGAATAGAAAATATGCAAGAAATAAAAACACGCAGCCTTAAAGCTGAAAACGGTGAAGTAAAAGAAATCTGTGGAATAAAACTATTAACCTCTGAATGAGTCAGGGCGGTGCAGACTTTACCTCATAGCGAGAAGTGTTGGGCTTCTTCTGACCGTCCAAAAATGAGCATTTGAGGTGAAGTAATTGATCTGTCTCGACTCTAAACTGCCTGTAGGACTGAATGTGAGTGAATGTGATTGTCCTGGAACGGACCGGACTCGGGTGTGTATCCGAGTATCCCGCCTTCGCCTATCGATAAACTGAGATCGGGTCTGGCTCCCTGCCGCCACCAACCAGATGATGGTTGAGACTGTGGTATTTATTTGTGGTGACCTACGATGATCAGCAGGTGCCAGGCGGGTCAGATACCAAGATGCAACCCGTACCTTCGCTGATATGTTGTTTTTTTTTACTTTTTATTTTTGCCCCGAGTCACATTTGTCACCTCATTTGCAAGAATCTTTTTTGGAGAACTTGTCCTCTGTGCAGCGAGATTCAAAACAACACACGAGTGTAGGCTGCGCTATTCTTGAGTGTTTACTCTCACACTGCATCAAAAAGACGAGTCTTTAGTTAATTGGTAACTCTAAATTGCTTACAGGTGTTGACGATTATGCGCATTGTGTGGCTAATGTTGGTTATTTAGTGGGATTTAGAGGGTTTATTTATTTATTTATTTTATTTTCATGAGAGCTCGACCTACGAATGTGAGTGTGTGTAATCTGCTGGGATTGGCTCCACAATCCCAAATTGGATAAAAATCCTTGGAAACTGGAATAATGTATAAAAGCTCACAGCGCTGAAGGTTTTGTTGTGGTGAAGAGAACATTTCCCTTTTCTCTATCTTTCTCTTCTAGGAGATACACATTAGACTGAATTGAGGTGCTGTGACTGGGAAAACTGTACGGGCATTCGACTGCCAGGGAAAACTGGAATAAGTAGTAAAAGGTGTTTTTATCTCAGGTGAAGCTCATTCATACTGCACGCCTCTCATCACCAGGATGGAGATGGAAGAAGTGGAACATCGTAGCCAGGAATTCATTTAGTTCCCACCAGAATACGAGAAGAAAAGACTCTCCGAGACAAATGGAGTACATTTATTGCAACAGTGTCTGATTACAGAGTAAATATTGAAGTGAACAGGACAGTAAAATGGCTGTTATTAGGTAGTATCGGAATTGTGACAAAATGAAAAACAGTAATCAGAAATGCCGACTGACGAAAACGGCCTCTTGTTGCTGCTGGTGTCTTTCTTTACAATGTGATTTGTCCTTATTTTATTCTGTAAAATGATTTTGTAACTATTTATCTGTACATGCTGTGTTGCTTCTGTGTATATGGTGCTCCTTCTTTTTTAAGTCTTTTAGTCTTATAGTTTAGTTTATCATTTGTCATTTAATTATTTATAGGTTGGAGAACCAGCAAAGGAAGCTTCTCATTGTACAATGTAAATGTACTTATCTGTATATAAGACCAATTAAAATCTTGAATGTTGACTAAATCTCTCCCTCGGCCTCCTGAGACCAAAACAGCGCCTCTTGCCCCTCTGTGACTCTTAAAAGGAGAGAAGCTCAGGACCAAGAACACTGAGATGTTGTCAGAAGAATCTGTCTTTCAATTTGACGTTTTAATCCTGTGAGGACGATGTGGTTGGTGTCACTAGCTCTTACGCTGTTATCTGTAAAGAGATGGTTATAATGTGTAAGTGTGTTAAAGTGTACTAACAAGCCACGAGTCACCAGAAGTGTCAGATCTTGTCTAAATAAAAGGATATAAGGGGCTGCCTCTGCCCTGCAGTCAGCCACCAGAGACTTTGAAATTGAGATTCTGAAAACAAACCAGAGCTACAAAACCCGTCTTGAATGCAAAATGGCTGCAAACAATCTTGATTCTGCCTGAACAAACATGAAAACCATCACATGCCTTCAAAATCCCCGGAGCAGCAGCCAGATCGTTGTGGATGGTTTTAATACAGACAGAGTTTGCAAATGCTCTTAACAGTTTTTATACTCATTTTAAATTTTGATTGTAGCCAGGACAATTTGGAAACAGGAACTGAAGGACACCCAGCACTTAAATGTTTCGTACCTTGAAGTGCTAAATGGACTTCACTTATAGAACGTTTTCTAACCGCGTGAGCAGCCCCACAGCACGTTATATCGTTAACCACGCTCACCCAGTCACCCACCAATGGAGGCTGCGGCCATGCGAGGAGGAGATGGGAATCTAACTTGTAACCTTCCGATAGGGGGACGGCCGGTCCACAAACCGAGCCATGGCACCCCAAAACAAACCAAAAAGCCAGGGTGCTGGGAATATTAGTGGTCGCCTCATAAAATCTTCGCCAATGTCACGTTTGGCGAATTGAATTAGTACTGCTAGCGTTGTATCTCATATCGATGCTAACTAGCCTGCCGGGCAGCAACATCACTGGGTCAAGCACTGAGCAGGGAGCGTCTCCATGGCAACAGACACTCATCTCCTTTGATGCCCTCCATGGGGTGCCTCTCTCATCCGCCTTATATGGGACGTTTGTTCACAGCTATTTGGCATTTATTCATTTATTAGCCGTTAACGTCCTTAAATCCAATCGATTGGTCTTTGGATGATGATAAATCATCCCTGAGGATTTCATGCAATTCGGGTGAGCAGTTTTAGTGAAAGGTTTGTTCCATACATACATACCAATAAATACACGAAGACAAAAAACTAACTTTCCGCCACCAACTGTCATTGGCAAAGGTTATAACCTGGACCACAGGACTGAGTCCTAACAAACACAGCACGTACCCCGTCTCTCTGGAAAGATTCTGCCGTGGTACCGGTCCATAAATACAGTCGTCCAAAAGTTTTATCTGACCTCAGGCTTGTTGTTCACACTGCAGCCTTTAAAAACCTTGTGAGGAAGGTGATCCTGAAGGAGACTGAAAATGAGCTGGAGGAACATTCACCGACTCATGAAGAGACGAAACGAACGTGTGAGACGTCTATTTATCGACTTCTCCTCCACATCTGGACCAAAAGACTTTTAGAGCAGTTTGAAATCAGCAAAACTGCGACGGGCTGGATTTGAGCCTTTTTAACAGACAGGTCGCAAAGAGTGGGAATAAATCGTGTGAGTGCTGTCGCCTTTACTGTTCATCCTTTATACAAACACGTGTCAGAGCAGAGATGAAAATGGGGCCATCAAGTATTCAGGTGACGGTTATCGTCAGCCACTCAGAGAGAAACCAGTCATGGTCCGGGTATCGATGACTTTGTTCAGTGGTGTGAAGAGTCCCACTTTCTACTGAACATATCTAAAGCCAGACGGTCGTGTCCAGCCTCCACGTTCACTCAGCGCTTGCAGACGATGGCGTCATCATCAATGACCACTCCCAACCTCCAGGTCAATTTCAGCTTCTTTCCTCTGGACGGAGGTTTTTAGTCCCAAGGTGCAGGACCGAGCGTTACAAAACACCTTTAATCCTGTCGGCGCCACTGAGCTCAATGAGAACTGCTGACATTGGACTTTATTCTATTTATTTATCCTATTTTTTTAATTATAATCCTATAATTAGCTTTATTTATTATTGCGACTTTAGATTTTATGTTCTCGTTCTAGTCTTGATCCCAGATGTTACTTTTATTTCTCCAAGGTTTTTTCATTGTGTTTTTTTTTTTTTCATTTAATCTTAGTGTTATTTATCTTTTTGATTATTGTTGTTGCTGTATCAGTGAATGCAAGCATTTCTTTGTGCAAAACAAATCCACCACAGGTAATAATAAAGTAACATTGATAAAAGAAAAGAAAACGGGCAATTCTGGAGTTTAATCAATCAACAGTTTAGATGTGAAGTTAAAGCTAAACTTTCTAAATATTGTGTTTCTTTCTGTTTGAAATATGCAAATATATTCAGCACAGACAAGAACTAATAAATAAAATAATTGGTAGGACTGAGTCCATAAGTAGTCACTTACCCACTCAGTATCCAGTTTGTTGCCAATATTAGTATTATTATTGTATTAATATCACCTGCCTCTACAGATGTGAACATACGTTTTAGTTTAAACAATTCAGCACTTTAAGTGAGAAAAGTTGAAGGTTCCTCTTTCTTAGGGGATATGTTGAAGGTTTGTGTATTTTTGAAACATTTCAAACCAAATGGAACTGGATAAAAGGCACATGCTGTTATATTGAAGTGAATTCTGTGTTTTAAATTGTGCCCAGGGAATAAATAAAGTATTTTGAATCTTGATATCCATTCACTTAATAAAAGAGATTCTTCCTGAATAAATCATACATTTAATTGGGATTTACTGTGAGGGTGGTGTACTGCTCAACGCTTTTTACCTCAAAGGAAATAACACATCTTATAAAAGAAGAACCAGAAACGTGTGTGTGACTGTCGGTCTCTGGTGACCTGAATTCACCGAGTCAACTCACGGCACTATTGTACCACCGGAGTACAACATGCTGTGGGAGAAAGGCGAGAGCCTCGGGTGTGGATCGTTGTTGGATGCTTTGGGTAATAAAATGGTGAACTGATGATCCGCGTCCCCGTTGCTGTGCCACACGGGTTTCTGTGAGTATATGTGCATAACAACAGTCCTCAGCAGGTTCCTCTTGCTTTCATTTCGATGAGCAGAAAGAAGAAACGGGATTACAGGGAGGTCCGTCAACATCCTATTTTTTGGGTAATGTTTGATACAGACGACCAATATTTATTTATATATGCTTTATATATGCTTGATGTTTAATCACACGTATTGATGTGTATGTCGGGTCATGTTGTTGCTCCTCACGGCTGTCAACAGAGCCCTTCCTTCAGAACCAGCTCCTCACAAGTTGTTTGTTGACTGTCGGGCTGCAGTGTGGGGGTCACTCAAGTCTGTCTTCCCTGAGATTGAAATTCCAAGATGTGCTTTCCTCTCCAGCCAAGCAGTGGAGAAAGGTGTAGAATCTGGGTTTACAGGTATGCCAATATAAGTTGACATTGTATGTCTTTTTTATAACGCGGTCTGATTATTATTCATTATATCTTTACCGTTCTCTTTTCAGGTTGCGTACAATGAGCCCCAGGGAGTTTATAACTGTGTCCAGAGGCGCCGGTCTCTGCGGTACCTTCCCGTGAACACATTGTGGCTGTGTTTGTAGAACTCCAAGCCCAGGTCAACACAGAACAACTCCAGCAGCTTGCGGATGATGTAAACTCCACTGGGATCAGCAGCACTTCCTGGCCCTAAGCCTCCTGGTGTGTGTTCAAGCTGCCGACTAGAACAAACAATAATGTGGGCGCCAACCACCAAGCTGGTGTTGGTGCAGGGCAGACTTCTCTACAACATGAAGCTGAGGACAATAGAGGACCGAGGCCTTTTCGATGTATTACACAGACTGGACAAGATCTGAGAGCAACTGAGCAAAGAAAAACTAAAAATCTGATTGTCAGCAAGCCAGATTGTGAGATCTTTAATCAGGCTCCAATCTCCTGTTTAGATGCATCGATTAAAACTGCTGCATTCAATTCAGTGTATAGAATTATACAGTGATTACATTATGGTCTTAATAAAACATTTGCTTACAAAAAATACTAAATATATACAGCACAGATGCTGATCACACAAATCTAGATTTTGAAAACGGGGCTTAAGATAGAAGTTTGTCCAAATACTGAATAACTGTTTAATCCCAAATATTGATCCCCCCCGCCCCCCCCAAAAAATAAAAACTGAGCCAGAAGTAGTTGTTTTGTCACAAATCTCCTACAGGTCGGGGTTCTGGTCTCACTGAGGCTTGTGTCAAGACGGGATTCTGGCATTAATCCTGTAGCAAGTCAAACATTTTGATCAAGCTGAACAGTGGCGACTGAAGTGAACACGCTGAGTTCAATCAAGTTACGCCTTAATATACTGTATATTGGAAATTCGTTTTTCTCCTTGTCAGATTGAGTTGGTTTCTTCCCAAGAGAAGACTATAATTTCAACATGTATTTCCTTGAGCAATCTCTTTATTGTCCCTTCTTTAAGTGATTACAACACACACAGTAAAAACTAAAGTATGACAGAAAAGTGCCTACATTTCTGGCTAAGCTTGATACTCCTTTTTTTTGTTGTTGTAACCAATATCCTGCTAAATTTGGTGTTTTGTTTATTATGTGAGGCACTTTGTGAAATCTGACATTAAAGCTGCTTTTAAAATACACATTCCAGAATTTCATGAAATGTGTTGGAAGCGCCACACAGATCATTTGTGTGAGACAGAGTAAAAGCTGAACTATCGAGAAAACAGGAGTGTAGAAAAGGAGCTTTGGACCTTGTAACAGTCACAGTCAACAAAAGGTGGAACGTCGTTTACCTTCTCACTTCAACCCGATGATACACATTTACACATAAAATAACTCAAGAAAGAATATTTCAGTACTGTAAAGACTAAATTCATGTCAGTAACTATTTGTGGGTCACAGAATATCAGTTACAGTGCTCAGGCCCGCCCTCCGCCACCTTCCCTCCTCAGTGCTGCTGGTTGTCCTTCATGCGACAGGCCACGGCGGTGATCAGCGCCGCGCCCTTCCCGCTCCCGTCCTCCGACTTGTGGAAAGTCACCTGACATTGAGGAGCCAGATCCCGCAGGGTTTCCTGCATGATGCTGGAAAAACTACAGGAACAAAATAAATACAAATTGATTATATTCAGCTGCACGAGAGAAGAATCGCCTGAGGAGCAAAACACTGAGTTCATTCTGCTCTGGTTTATGTTTGCGGTGTTAATTCAGTAAATACTTTAGGAAATACTTCCAAAGCTAATTCACCCAGAGAGCTGTCAATATCATTCGGACAAATATTCAAAGCAGGCTGTCAGAATGTATGTTTATCATGCAGGGGTAATTATATAATGCTGAGATAATCTGCAGAGACGATTTGCACCTCGTATCGTTTCTAATCCAAATCAGGGGAGTCAAACACATTCAGCCCAAATTCATCTCGACTGGTAAAATAGTGCCACAATAGCTTTAATTTTAATCTTTAAAGCTTTTCTCTGTTGTGGCGCAGAGTAGACATAATGCAAATGTTGATGTTTGCACAAAACCAAACAATTACAACAGGAAATGACTCCAGATGAACATAAAGCCAATCTTAATCTTAACCTGATGGTGGAAAATACAGTGGAATATTCAAAAAGTCTGATATTGTGACAGCCGCCATTAAACAATAGGGTTCTCCTGATTCATTTGAGATAAAAGTCAAATACTTTGATAAATAAATTCTTTCATTCAAACCAATATAAATACCACAAACTAATCATCAGGTTAAGACAAAGCCGCTCACTGAGAGCTGCTTTACTTCAAACCAGCAATTATTGAAAGTTAGAGGTGTGTGCAGTAATTACTTGTATTTAAACGGTTGTTTCCATGTCGGTCAAAGTTATCCTTACAGTATATCTGGAAAGTTTTCACAGCATTTCACTTTTTCCACATTTTGTTATGTTACAGCCTTTTTCCAAAATAGATTCATTCATTTATTTTACTCAAAATCCTGCACACAACACCCCATAATGACAACATGAGAAACGTTTTTAGGAATTTTTGCAAATTTATAAATTTTTTAAAAATGTATTATTTATTAGCCTCGCGACTGTGTGAGCTGCGAAGCTAGTTAGCATGTAGCACGGACTGGAGTTATGCATCACTCAGGGCTGCTCAGGAGCACATAGTGCAGCACATGGTGGCACAATAGTGAGACGAGGTCAGGAAGACAGAAATGTCTCTTTTAGGGCAAATTCAGGAGAAGCAGATACAAGCGGAAGTACAAGCTCAGCCCTCCTCAAGAGCAGTCTGACATTAACAGAATTGTTATCAAGTGGAAGGAGATGAAGAAGAGGAGAGAGACAGAGAACAAAAACGGCACAAAGAATCCCAGTATAGTTCAGGGAATGTAAGCAGTCAGATACTTTTCTTTAAAGAGATGGAGCAGAGAAGCCAAAGAAGAAGCAATGTATAGTGCATGGAGACAGGAGAGAAGAAGGGAACACCACATGTATTAAGAACATCGATGAAGCATAAGGAGATGCACATAAGAGAGGACAAAGAGACAACAAAATGACAGCAATGTCTACAGTTCAGAGAACGCAGAGAGAAGAAGAAATAAACACTATTTGCTGAATCCATCTGAGGTTAATTTTAATAATGTTAACATGATGTGTTAATATCATGTCCTGAACAAGTCTTCAGGCTCAGAAATATGTTGTTGCTTTAATTTCTGTTAATGGTTGGAAAGAAGTGAAGCACAGGAGAGGAGACTAGAAAGACTAGAGCATGAAGAGAAGAGGCGACTAGAAAGACTAGAGCATGAAGAGGAGAGGAGACTAGAAAGATTAGAGCATGAAGAGAAGAGACTAGAAAGACGAGAGCATGGAGAGAAGAGGAGACTAGAAAGACTAGAGCATGAAGAGGAGAGGAGACTAGAAAGACTAGAGCATGAAGAGAAGAGGAGACTAGAAAGATGAGAGCATGGAGAGAAGAGGAGACTAGAAAAACTAGAACATGAGGAGGAGAGGAGACTAGAAAGACTAGAACATGAAGAGGAGAGGGGACTAGAAAGACTATAGCATGAAGAGAAGAGATGAGAAAGACTAGAGCATGAAGAGAAGGAGACTAGAAAGACTAGAACATGAAGAGAAGAGGAGACTAGTAAGACTAGAGCATGAAGAGAATAGAAAGATGAGAGCATGAAGAGGAGACTAGAAAGACTAGACCATGAAGAGGAGAGGAGACTAGAAAGACTAGAACATGAAGAGGAGAGGGGACTAGAAAAACTAGAGCATGAAGAGAAGAGGAGACGAGAAAGACTAGAACATGAGGAGGAGAGGAAACTAGAAAGACTAGAACATGAAGAGGAGAGGGGACTAGAAAGACTAGAGCATGAAGAGAAGAGGAGATGAGAAAGACTAGAGCATGAAGAGAAGGAGACTAGAAAGACTAGAACATGAAGAGAAGAGGAGACTAGAAAGACTAGAGCATGAAGAGAATAGAAAGATGAGAGCATGAAGAGGAGAGGAGACTAGAAAGACTAGAACATGAAGAGGAGAGGAGACTAGAAAGACTAGAGCATGAAGAGGAGAGGAGACTAGAAAGACTAGAGCATGAAGAGAAGAGGAGACTAGAAAGACTAGAGCATGAAGAGAAGAGGAGACTAGAAAGATGAGAGCATGAAGAGGAGAGGAGACTAGAAAGACTAGAACATGAGGAGGAGAGGAGACTAGAAAGACTAGAACATGAAGAGGAGAGGGGACTAGAAAGACTAGAGCATGAAGAGAAGAGGAGATGAGAAAGACTAGAGCATGAAGAGAAGAGGAGAATAGAAAGACTAGAGCATGAAGAGGAGAGGAGACTAGAAAGACTAGAGCATGAAGAGGAGAGGAGAAAGACTAGAGCATGAAGAGAAGACGAGAAGGACTAGAGCATGAAGAGGATAGGAGACTAGAAAGACTAGAGCATGAAGAGAAGAGGAGACTAGAAAGATGAGAGCATGAAGAGGAGAGGAGACTAGAAAGACTAGAACATGAGGAGGAGAGGAGACTAGAAAGACTAGAACATGAAGAGGAGAGGGGACTAGAAAGACTAGAGCATGAAGAGAAGAGGAGATGAGAAAGACTAGAGCATGAAGAGAAGAGGAGAATAGAAAGACTAGAGCATGAAGAGGAGAGGAGACTAGAAAGACTAGAGCATGAAGAGAATAGAAAGACTAGAGCATGAAGAGGAGAGGAGAAAGACTAGAGCATGAAGAGAAGACGAGAAGGACTAGAGCATGAAGAGGATAGGAGACTAGAAGGACTAGAGCATTAAAAGGAGAGGAGGACGAGCATGAAGAGGAGAGGAAGCCATTGATGCAGCTGAGAGAGAAAGAAGGAGAGTCAAGTGATCTGTTGATCTCCGGTAGCCCGAGTGTATGAATCCCCCCATGTGAAGCAGGTAGGGGGGGAAATCCCCCTCATTTTGGAAAATTAAATTCAAGTACTGGAAACAATGTGTTCTGAACAAGCTGCGAGAAAATAAAGAGGTTGTTCATTCCCTGCAGCCCCGGGAGAGATTTAGATTCTCTGTAACGTAATCTGTAGACGCCATAAAGAGCCTGTCTTCTGCTGACTATCTGGTTCTTACTGAGGGTGGGTCTTGTACAGGGTCCCGTCCACTCCCACGGTGACTGAGAGCTGATTCAGGTTGCGGTTCTGTCGAATCCTGTCCACCAAGGCGGCCAAACCGGCGCCGCAGAGCTGCGCGGCGCGGCGGGCCACCACGCCGCACACCTCCTTCACCCGGACGCTGTCGTCACACGTGGAGCTGGTGAGACCCAAGTGCTGCAGGATGGAGCGGACCTGACGCATGGCCAGGCGGTCGCTGTGAGGGCAGAGAACGTTTCAGGCATGAGACACATAAAGGAGCTCTGCTGCTCGCACCACTGCGTCGACTAGATATGTTCAGTCTGTGCAGCAGGGAAACTCGTATGACCTTTCCCAAAGAGAGAATGGAGTCGATTCACATTAATTCTGACCTAATAAACAGCTTCATGAGAGAGCCATCTCGGAGAGGGTGCCGCGTTTGTGACGCATTGAGTCATTTGATGGAACAGCTGGAAGAGCAACCTTTATACCTTCAATTATTTTTTATCCATTTTACAGTTTTACAGAAGTAACTTTCAGTTACAGTAAAGTGTGACTCTTTTGTAGACCGGAGGAGTGTTCAGAGACAGACTGAGGACTCTGTCCTCCTCTAACCTGCAGCTTTCTCATATGACATCAGTCCCTTTGTACCCGTCGTCCCCTCTACCTCCCCGTCACTTAACCTTCCATAGCCTGACTTCAAATATTCAACATTTATCCACTCATTTGATGTGACAATATTTTAGTTTCTTTGAGGATAAAAGCAAAGACACACCACAATCCTGGTGTACCTAGACGGGTCTATACTGGCTCAGGTTTCGCAGATTCCAGATTAATATAGAAAATTAATCCATTTCTACGACAGACGGCCTTCTGGGTAAAGATGGATTTGGGATGGTGTGTGCATTGTTAGAAATGTCACAGTGCAAAGCATTATGATGTTGATCCAGTGACGAGAACAATTATCTCAATCATCAAAACTCTCATCAATCTAATCACTTTCTTCTAATGTGATGATCTGATCTCTCCATTGGAATAAAAGATTCAAACAGATTGATAAAAACTTGATCATGTAAAAGCAGCTGGAGACTGAACAATTGATGATAGGAAGATGCTGCACTCTGCTGCCTCTTTATTAGATAATAGTTTTTGTATTTGCGTTTCGCCCCCGTTTCCACGAAGACAAGAGTCTAAGCATTCTCAAAAAGTGGCGGTTTCCCCCCAACTGAGATGGAATTGGAACGTTTATAGTAAAGTTGCATTTTTCCAGATTTCTGAAAAGTTCCACCTTGGGTGCCGTTGCATTTTCCGTGGCCCAGAGCACTGTGGAAAGTTTTCCGCTTTAATTAGAAAAAGTTGTTGTGTGAACGGGGCCTCAGGTTACAAAAGTCATCCTCTCAGAAGCGACAGGCTTTTGCCAGCATTAATGAGGAGAGCAACTCCTGCGACACTGTTGGTGCCAAGTCGTACCGGCCCCTGCCGGTCCTTTGGCTCCGTGAGCAGTGTGGAGAGGGGGGGCCCGCTACGTGGGCTACAGCTGCTTCTCCACATCATCCTGCCCAGGCTGGCGTCCCGGAGACGTCACTCCAGCTTTGCCTCACAGCGGCCAAGCTGTGGCAGAGTCTGCCGCTCCTGGATTGCTGCTCCAGCCGTGAACCCACCGCGGCACCAGATGTCAACTAGGGCGCATCATCGTCGGTCGACACCCACCGACGGAGGCCTGCTACTAGTACGATGCAAGTCCGAGGTATTCTGAAGGAAACCAACGGCTGCATGTTTCACACAACTGTAGCTGATGTGACTAATCCCATTTGGACTTCAGCTAGAGTTCAGACATTCAGAAGAATCTAGAAAAAAAATGAAGCGCAGGTTTCTTGCAGCTTTTCAAAAAAGAACTACTGCTAATGTCAAATGCTTTCACATTTGACCAAACACAAACCGAGGACATAACAGCCAGCACGGCCTTCATAGATCTGCCTTACAGATCCAGATACCTGCCAGCAGACCGAGCTGACTTTAAATTTGTAGATGGCAACTGGCTGACGTGTGGCGCTGATTCTCAACAGCCAGGTGTAAGACGTCTCAGGGTGGCTTTTAATATTTGAAGCACTTACCGGAGGTCTAATCAACAGGATGACAAAATGCTGATAAAATCCATGCGTTTATTACTTCGAGACAGGTCTATTGTAAGAATCTATAACCAGCATTTCCAAAAGAGTCTCCAGAAGCGCTGCAGCAAGAGTACGGAAAGCAATTCTCTCTCGTATCTTCTCTTCATTGGCTCCCTGTCAAATCTTGAGTACAATTTTAAATTCTTCTTTTCACACCTAAAATGTTGAATAATCAGGCTTCAACACATCTTGAAGTGCTGTTAGTCCTATTTCTCAGGAGCAAAACACTTTGTACTCCGAGTGCTGCTTCCTGAGACCCAGTTTACACGCAGAGAATAATACGTTATAAACGGAAACAAAATGGAGAGAATCCGACATCCGTATGGACTGATGATTGAACCAGGTGCTAGCAGGGGTGAGTCTCAACTATAATACTACCGACATGCACTATATAACTAGAATACGCACCGCCAGTCATACCACTACGGGGGCCGCCATGTTAGTTTACATGCGCATAGAATAGAACAGAATGTTTTGTTTGTCTTTACATGAGTGATTTAATGAAATTGCAGGTGCTGCTCCCTTTGGCATCAAAACACATACAAGTGTGCAAAATATAAAAAAATCGATATATATGTTACTGAAGAAAAGCACTCATAATATAAATAAAAATTAGAAGGTGTAAAAATGTTTAAAGGGTAGTGATTAAACACACTTTTCAAAAGCATCACGAGCAGGACTGCAGTGAGATTAAAAACACTATTGTCCAGGTCAACGGTTATTTAAGGCTCTGATGGTCCAAGGATAAAAACTGTGTAGCAGTCTGGATATACCGGCCTTCCTTGATCGTCATTGTTGTGTAGCCGGAAAGCAACAGTTCAAAGATGTGATGAAGTGGGTGGGAGGGGTCCTTCTCAGGAGCTGGCAATCTCCTCCAGGGAGGTCATGTTTTCATGACCCTCTGACCCTTTGCATTGAAAGCAGAACTGGAACTGATGAAAAGCAGTCTTACGTAGAGAAAGGTTCCACCTTGGGAGCCGGTATAAAAACTTGACAAATGCAGTGGATCTGCACACCGGTGTGGTGGAAACGGAGCCGACCCAAAAGTGAAGAAAGTTTTGCAAATACACTCGTATTTGTTGTCGTTAAACAGGGCCTGAAGGTTCCAAGGTTTAAAAAAAAAGAAAAGAAAAAAGAAGCAGAATGGGAGGCAGAGTTTTCAGCGATAAGGCTCCTCTCATGTGGAACCAGCTCCCAGTTTCTAAAGCACGTTCTCTTTTTGAGATTAGGCTTGAAGCTTTCCCACTCAATAAATCCTACTGTCAGGACTGGCTCTGGCCACCACGGAGTCATTTGTAGTCAAAGGTTTCCCTGCACTGAGATTTGCTTGTTTTTTCCACCTTCTATATATTCATGTCACTGTTACATGTAACCAACAGCTCTTCAGCAGCACTGCAGTATATGTAAAATGCCTTACAGAAATAATCTTTTAGTATTATTAACATTTTTATTTATTGTTATTAACTGTCATAGCGTGCCTTCTGATGACAAACTTTGTTTGTTGCTCTGTATCCTATCCTTTCCTCTCCCAATCCCCCAACCATAACAGCAGAGGTTTTATAATTGAAAGGGAGGCCGTCCTTTCCTCTGCTGCTACTCTTCACCATGAAATATTTGTAGTTGTTTTTATGTTTTCCTGTAAAAGAGCATTGAAATGACTGTGCTGTTATTCCATCCATCCATCTTCTTTCCCACTTTTCCAGTTCAGGGTAGTGCAGCACGATCCAAACAAAACTGAATTGAAGTAGTGATAATTGGATCGGGTAAGAGGGCGCAACACTGATGTAGTGGCTTATGCACTACTGAACCATTGATGCTGCAATGTTCCACTTTATTGAGGTTCACTTCAGGCTTCTGGAGCTTAATGACGAGTTTCATTCAAACCTATTTTAGATGTGTTGGAATGAAAGAGTTGTGTCGTTGCCATCTCGCCAATGTTAACATTGGAGAAAGTCTTCAGCAGTTTTTAATATTATTCCACAAAAAAACAAGTTACATGCAGTCCTCAGCCCAATCTAGCGTTCAGGTGTTATTATCTAGTCATGATGTATATTAACAGCGCTGAGGAAAAGTGCAGGAGCCTTTAAAATTCCAGTGTTGCATGTTTGGTTTTAAAAGTGCAAAGTGATCTTCCTTTATGTCATAAGTGATAATTATAATACATTTTCTTAATGAACACAAGCACTTAAAGACAGCACTGCCTGAACATAGTCAACTTTAGGTCCCGGTTCCACTTTCTTTTCTCTTTATGTGTCCGTTTACAGGACGGCGGCGCTCGGAGCCACTGAAAATGCAACTTTTTGAAAATCCTCGAAACGCTCCAACTGCACACCCTGCCACCTTTCTCCCGTTCCCGTTACAACGATGACAGCCACAGGAGGCTCATTACTGCCACACTGTGGTAACTGCGAGAACAGATTGAAAATTTAAAATGAAATGAGTCGTTAAATAGATTAAATCAATTAGTTGTTTCAGCCCTAGTTTACAGCATATTGTTGTCTGCACGCATGTGTGCTGTTTTATTACAAAAACAAACAACACCACCCACTAGTGGCCTAACATAGAAACTACATCATTTTCAATATTTCTGCCGTTTTCATGTAAATGGACGTCGTTTTCAAAACGTTGCTGCTTCATCGGGGTCTCGGGCTAATGACTCCTCAACAGCAAAGCTTAACAGTTAACATGAATTAATCGAGCATAAAGAGACTTCAATTCAACTTTATCTATACAGTGCCAAATACAACAGTCATTTCAGCAAATTTTTAATTCAACCATAGAGTTTGTGCACACGGGAGTAATTAAATGATTATTAAGCATTGTTGTATAACAGCAAAGCCTTGGTATTCCACGCCTCTAAAGGAGTTACTTTTTGCCACTGCCACTTAGCACTATATGTTATCAGATGGTCTTTATCTGGCTTATCTCTCGACTACTTCCCTTTGGTCTGTGTTGGACATTACTCATTAAATCATGTTGTAATGAAGTGCCTGACATTTACATACAACAGAAAATGACTGTACAGATTCGACAAGTGGCATAACTCTGGCATAATCGCCTCACTGCTGTTTTCATTCTATGTAATGTCACATTCTGACTACTATGTCTTTACATGTCCTGTTCTCACCTCACTCTTTCCTGAAACAGACGACAGCTGTGGAGGCCTGCTGAAGCCAATAACGTGCAACACTCACCTTTCGATTTGTGACAGGAACTTAGTCTCAAAGATCCCTCTGGTCTTCAGTCGCTCCGACACTTTGCCTCTGAACAGCAGGCCTTTAGCGGTGAAATCTATCAACACGTTCCTCACAATCTCTCCCAGGTACATGCCGCTGATCATCTTTTCGTACCTGTGAGAAACAAATGCAAGAGTGAAAACCTTCCACAGCTGCTGCAAAATTACCAATTACCCCTGACCCTACCTCATTGTTGAAAGAAAGAATTAGAGGCTTTTCTTTCTATAAATGAATGTATTTTTTCTTCTGTTCTCAGAGGTTGGATTCAAAGGATTCCAGCTGCTCCAATTAATTTGTTCAAATAAAGAAAAGCTTAAGAGTTTAAATGGTCTCCTCTCTTCTGTTACAATTCACCAACAAGGAAAACATCTTTGCAGCTGAACCAAGAAAAGTGAGTAAATGCAATATGTAATGGGATGGAGTTATGCAAAACAATTTGCATCAGCTCAAAACAAACATAACCCTTGTTTATATGTTTATTTATTGAACTGGATGGAATTTTTTTCCAGCTGAGATCAGATTATCCCGATTACATAAACTTGATCAGATTGATTTACAACAACAATATCATCCGCAGCCAATCAGAGGATGAATCCCATAATGCTTGGCCCTGTGGTATCGATTGCACTTGTCATGAGCACATGACTCCACAAACAGCTTTACCATTTAGTAGTTCCAGACAGTCTGCAGGAAAAAAATAAACTACCAGAGGAAGCTTGGTCCATCGAGCCTTTTAACTGTTTTACAGTTTAACAGCCTGAACCAGTGCTGTTCATTCTCAGTGTAACGTGTGTGAACCATCATAACTCACACTACCAGATGAAGCTCCAAATGTGGGGGGCAGTCTGATTCCATTTACGCAAATCCTGATGGGATCAAAACAAAGTGACACCATTTCCTCTGATGCTTTTTACAACAGGCAGTTGCTTCAGCACGACGGTGTGTTTATGAGCAGCAGCAGCAGGTTACCACTCTCCACTCCTGGTGCTTTCTTTAATGCGTCTTTATGTTAGTGTTGGAAAAGAGTAAACCAGGGTAGGAAAACCAGCCGAGCTTGGAATAAACAATGAAGGGACTATTACTCCAGACTGCAACTGTCTCCATTCAATACCAGTGTCTATTCAGAACTCTGGAGTCGAACTGGCCTGCTAACACGGCTCATGTGTTGACACAACACGCCGCATGCCTGTTGTGCAACACGGATTAGTTGTGTTAAACGAAGCTCTGGTGCTCCACCTCTCGGGACTGTGGCGAAGCAAATAGTACAACTGGCCGCTGGACTGGTTTCGTTGTGAACCTTAAAATACCTCCAGACTGCTGACATTTCATCCACTCAATGGCTTTAGGCTGCTAAACTCAGTTTACGGCAGGTCGCAAGAGGGGCTCGCTATTCCCGATCACTCAGAAATCACCAATATCGGCCCCGATCCGATATCTACCGATCTGATCGGGACATCCATAAAAAGTAAGTCCTCAAGGGGAGGCAACTAACATGAGAAGTGACGTAAAGTATGACGCAAATAAACCTAAAACGCTTTGACTATTATATCAAAACAGGCTTCTTTAATTTATTTTTGAATTATTTTGTTTTCCTTTTCTTTTCCATTTGTTTCATCTAATTTTAAATTGTTCATTCGTTCGAAATAAATAGATAAACAAATAGATAGATAGATAGATAGATAGATAGATAGATAGATAGATAGATAGATAGATAGATAAATAAACAAATAAATATAAAGCTTTGACTTTCTTTTAAAATAATTCAAAAATAAGAAGTAACAGTTAATTTGACACGTTTTATAGAACAATGTTGTGTTTGTGATTAAAACTGACAAACTGGACTGATGGAGAGAAGGAGAAAAGAGTGTGTGAGAGAAAGCGAGAGAGAGAGAGAAAAAGAAAGTGTGTGTGAGAGAAAATGTCTTGACCGTTTGAACGTTCCACTTTTAGACATTTTAGATTTTCTGACTCCTCTGACCTTTAGAATATTGTTGGTACTGTGGTGACATTTTTAACCTTTTGTTTGACTTATTGCCTTTTCAAATGTTTCTTTCAGTACATTTGTTTTGGCAATTTTGCTTTGCTTGTTTGTTAATTTCTAGGTGTTTTGGTGCTTTAGAGTGTTATTTTGAATAGTTCCAGCCATTGTGTCTTTTAGAAGCACACACAAAACACACGCCGAGACCGTTCAGTGTGTGTGTGGATGAGACCTCACCACACTGGACAGCCTTGGAATAGATCAAATGGAACTTGAAAGAAAAACAAAACAGAAGCCTTTGTGAGTGAATGAAATGTGATTATAACTGAGTGCCATTTTGGTGAAAAACAGCAGCCTTCTGAAGCTTGCACCAAAACTAAGTAATGTGTGAATGATAGATAGGGCTTACGACGCCGTGGAGGCGGTAGATTGAACTACAAACATGGAAACGTCAGACGTGATGACGACCTGCCGCGATGCGACATGAAATGCACCTGCGTGAAACAAAATAATGATAATCATACATAATCTACATAGAACTTTAACTTAGAGCTAGTTATGATATGTTGCTTTAGTGAGCCATGGATGATCTCACGTCTCAACAGGAGGGAAAATTCATATCATAAACAGATTTCAAATGACAGTAACACATTTTCTTTTAATAATTACCTTTATGTATTTTCTAACTCAACAAATGAAAGAAATATTGCTATGAATAATGGCTAAAATAAAATTCAATTACAATTCTCACTCCTTATCAACAGGTTTAGTTAAAACAACAAACAGAAGAGGTTTAATTATTACTTAGTAATTAGGACTAGAGATCCTGTGAGTCTCATAACAATTTCTATCAAAGACCTGCACTAAATATCCCAGTAATACATCATCAGACGGAATATAACCACACCCCACCAGGACAATACTCTAAAACTACAAATTGAGTAATCTACCTTAACTTTCTACAGGGAAAGATAGGTGTGGGAACAAGGTTGATCAATTTAAAATAGATAAATAAACCAACCGGGATATAAATCAACAAATAAAAGAATAACTAGTCTGACTGGTTTATACATGTTAAAAGCCAAACTAATGCGAGGGACAGAGCCATTCCCTCTGAATTCAAATGATGATCATTAATACTATAGACGCATCCTAAAAATGTCCACCTCCTCTTCTCCTGCTGACGATCATCCTCCCACCCCCTCCTCTCCTCCTGCTGACTATCATCCTCCCACCCCCTCCTCTCCTCCTGCTGACTATCATCCTCCCACCTCCTCCTCTCCTCCTGCTGACGATCATCCTCCCACCTCCTCCTCTCCTCCTGCTAACTATCATCCTCCCACCTCCTCCTGCTAACTATCATCCTCCCACCTCCTCCTGCTAACTATCATCCTCCCACCTCCTCCTGCTAACTATCATCCTCCCACCTCCTCCTCTCCTCCTCCCACCTCCTCCTCCTCTCCTCCTGCTGACTATCATCCTCCCACCTCCTCCTCTCCTCCTGCTAACTATCATCCTCCCACCTCCTCCTGCTAACTATCATCCTCCCACCTCCTCCTGCTAACTATCATCCTCCCACCTCCTCCTGCTAACTATCATCCTCCCACCTCCTCCTCTCCTCCTCCCACCTCCTCCTCCTCTCCTCCTGCTGACTATCATCCTCCCACCTCCTCCTCTCCTCCTGCTAACTATCATCCTCCCAGTCCCTCAGCGGACTTCACTGTGGTTTGTGGTTTGAAGGGAACAGCAGATGACTGATAAGAAGGTTCAGGACAGAACGTGGTTCTCTACAGAGATTTATGAAGGCTCAGGACAGAACGTGGTTCTCTACAGAGATTGATAAAGGTTCAGGACAGAACGTGGTTCTCTACAGAGAGTGATGCGAGGCGTCACTGGAAACGCCCCAGACGAGGAGTATGAGGTGGAAACATGACCTCCTCACCAGATGAAGATGTTTTTGTGGAGGAAAGCTCTGGAGGGAGGCACGGTGATCCAGCTAGAGATGCTTTTATGTGTTATTATGAAATAGAAGATAAATAGAAACTAGTTTAAATTAAATCAATGTTAAATAAAAACATTTTTTTAAAGTACTGGGTCTTTTTTAAAAATGGGGAATTGCACACATTTTTTGGGATAGTGATTGTTGAGGCAGGAACAGAGGCACGGAGGAGGTACGACGGGTCGACTGGACCTCCTCTTTGGCATTTTATTACTTTTTAGACAAGGTCTCCTGGTTAGCATATAATAATGTGTGATGTTAAGAACTTTAACAAATTTAGTTTATGAGTATCCACTTATATTTTCCCAGTTAGAAATTAATCAATTCAGATCATTTTAATTCTGGACATTTTTCCTAGAACTGTTTGGTGTGGCAATGCTGCAGCTGAAGAAGGTTTATACATTTTATGAGCTTGTCTTTATGTTTGTCCGTCTTATGTGTTTTTGTTGTTTTTATGTTTTATTATTATTTCATTTTAACCTGCCACTGAGTTATTGTTACACTTCTCGCCATTTTTGGTCAGATGGGTTTTTTGTGGGGGTGAGAGAGTTTTCCTGTCATATGACCTGACTACAATACTCCTGACAGGTTTTTCGCTCTCACAACTCTGATGGCTGGTGGTTTTTAAATGTTACTGTTTTTTCCTACATGCTCGACTGCTCTTGCAATGAAGAAACACTTGCTAAACCTGATTATTTTTTGTTTTATTTCATTCATTCTTTATTAGTCAATACAGGAGAGAAAGTTAGAGAAGTCTTGTTTTGTCTCATAAAGAATGATGTGTGATTTTGCAGTCTGTGTTCAGGGATGACCTGTGTCAGCACTGTTGTAACCTCTGTGCTGCTTTTGGTGTCCTTCAATGCAGACTCAAAACAAGTTTCAGCCAGCACCTTTAAAAAGGTGCTGGCTGACTGCAGAGTGAGACAAACTCCTGGACAATCATGCAAAGGTTCTACTGTGACTTTGTCTCTTCATGCAAGAATAATGTAATAAAATTGTCTTAAACTTGTTCCAATCGCTCTCAGTCTGATTCCTGTGTTTTCTGTCTCCCTGAGGGGTTTTACTAGGAAACACACACCACATTCTCTGAGCCATCATATCGTCAATGATACCAGCACCCCCTACCGCCGACGCTGCCATGAGCCAATGTCCTCTCATTAATTCACGCAAGTTTTCTCCAAGAGAGAAGCCATGTCCTCATTTGGCCTGTTTTTGAGACCAGGAAAGTGCTTCCAATCTAGTCCATTTTCTGACCACAATACGACTCCCATAAGCTTTACGTGCTGCCTAAGGACAAAAACCCTCGAGCTACTTTAACTCATTAAAAAAAATGGCACAACCTGGTTTATCCTCAGTATGTTTGAGGCAAAGAATCCTTTTAAAAATCTGCCAAATCCCAGGTTTCACAATATAATTGATGCTATTGGTGCTAGTTTAAGGCCTTTTTTGACTCCAAATAATTTTAACATAATTGAAGCATCCATCCAACACACATTAAGGTGCATCGTGGTGTGCAGAAATAAATGTGACAGGCAGCTGCAACATAAACACCATTGATGACAAATGAAGGATACATGTGCATGTAACTCAAAAGCCCCTAATGGGTGAAGCCAGATTTTTTTTTTTTAAGTGCTCTATAAATAAAGTTAGGAGAGGAATACATCTATGTGGTTTGCAAAGCAAATGTTCACATTAGTCGACTTTAATAGGAAAAAAATGAATTGGTCTCTTGGGTGTTGTTGTCTGTACTTCTCTACTCTCTGTACATAATAGAGACGCATCTTCAAACACACAAATGGTAAGCACGCACAGAACAACAGAGGAACTGCAGCCACAGCTGCATTTTCCTCTTCATTAAAAACTATAGTTTGAGGTTTTTTCTACTTGACTAGGTTTTTGCTGGGTACTCCGGTTTCTTCCCATTGTCCAAAAAAATGCATGTGAAGTTCAATTGGTCAGCCTGAATTGTCAATGTGAATGATAGTCTCTGTGTTTTCCCTGTGACGGACTGGTGACCTGTCCAGCAAGCACCTTGTCTTTACCCACTGTCAGCTGAGATTGGCTGTAGCACCCTGGACCCTGAACAAGATTAAGATGGATGGATAGTTTGGTATTTCTGCATGGTTTTGATTCTTTCAATCACTGTTTCTACTGCAGTGCAGGCTACAGATCAGTGGGACTTGTGGCTGAAATAGCTGGCATGCCTAAAGTCCTCAATATACAGCTCTGGAAAAACTTAAGAGACCACTGCAAAATTATCAGTTTCTCAGATTTTACGATTTAGAGGTATGTGTTTGAGTAAAATGAACATTTTTGTTTCATTCTATAAACTACTGACAACATTTCTCCAACATTCCAAATAAAAATATTGTAATTTAGAGCACTTATTTCCAGGAAATGACAAATGGTCAAAATAACAAAAAAGATGCAATGTTTTCAGATCTCAAATTATGTGAAGAAAACAAGATCATATACATTTCAAAACAACACAATACTAATGTTTTAACTGAGGAAGAGTTCAGAAATTCAGGCAAGTGCTTACAAAGTTTTACTTGCTCGGAAAAATGTTTACTTGCCCGAAGTTTAATGGAAATTTATAAGCTTGGGTAATGTATGAATTCGAACAATAGATACATTGTAATATGTTTCTGTAATTGTTTTTTAAATAAACTTTATATGTGTGTGTGTGTGTGTGTGTGTGTGTGTGTGTGTGTGTGTGTGTGTGTGTGTGTGTGTGTGTGTGTGTGTGTGTGTGTGTGTGTATATATATACATATATATATATATATATATATATATGACTCCAATTAAAAATGGCTAGACAAACATAATAGGATTTCACAAATTATTTGTACAATTTACCTTCTTTCGATGAGAGTATCCATGCAGATTCTGACATAGTACTGAAACATTTAGACAGTTAACCTATCAGAGTTCATTTACATGTTTAATTTATTTACACATTAACAGAGTCATTTCAATTACCTTAGAACAGTTGAAAACAACTGTATTATATACAAGTACTGCATTAATGATTTAAATGGAAGAATTCAATTATTGTGCATACTAGAGAATTAATGACTAGTTTCAGACAAAAAATAAATTGTAGTGTCATATATTAAATGATATTATTCAGTGACTAGAGTACACCAATAAAAAGACACAAACTGATGCATGACAGAGTCCAGTAATGTGGAACACAAACAGACAAAATGTGGATCCAGTTTGTCACTGAAATATTTTGAAAACAAGTATTGAAGCACAATTCATGAACATTGAAATTTATTATTTCAGGTGTCTGATGGAGGAACAGCTTCAGGAACTTGCTCATCTACACTGCAGTAGGGAAGCACCAATCCACGTTTTTTCACTTCTGATCTGATCCCGATACCAAAGTTTGTCTGCTGATACGATTCTGATACCAGAGCTCTGTTTGCTTTAATATTATCATTATTGTTGACTTTATATGAGGCTGTAATTAACTCCTCTCTACAGTAAAGTATGAAATGTACTAATGTATGCATGTATTCTCCCATAAGACAACTTGAGGTTAGTCTCAGGACAGAAAAGGAAAAGTACAAACTATTTTTGTTCCATTTGGACAATGTGGGGGTCTGCGTGACGCCATTATCTCATAATAAAGTAGTTCTATCTTTAAAACCTCAGAATCACTTTATTAATTCCTGGAGAAATTCTTTAGCAACGCAGCACACAGCAGTGTTTTTAACACAACACGAATGATTGGGACTATTTTCAGGGAGTTTAGTGCGGAGTAGGACGCAGCTTCACGGAGGTGTGAATCGACTGCTACAGCGGAGGAGCTGCTGTTCATTGTTTTGATGCCGCGGTCAGTGCCGTTCTCCTCGGCGAGCCGGAGTTTTAAAACGGTGACGTCTGGCGACAGAGCGGCGCCTCGCTGTACTATGGCTTTACAAACACCCACGCTGATGTATTTTTAGAAAAGAACGCGACGGGATGTTCAACACCATCACAGCCGGAGCACCGCCCCCACTCCGGAATCGCACGGATCCACGGCCACCTTAAAGGGCCTCTCAAAACAGGGCGGCGTGAGACCAGGAGCCCTGCCCTTTGTGTTCAAAAGCTGTCTGGCACGCATCAGTCCAACAGAAAAGAACCTTCGGACTCAGGAGATCAGTTAAAGGTGCTGCCACCGCCGAAATGTTCCTACAAAAACACCTGTAATACCAGACCATAGCCAAATAACGACAAAGCTCCGTATGAGTAGTGGGAGGCGGGACAGCTAGAATAGCCTCGACCTTTGCTTGCACCGGGTGCACCTGACCTCCCCCCACCTGTTTCCCCAAGAAGACCACAGTGGCCCTGCCAAACCCACATTTAGACAGGTTCACTGTATGATTGCCGTCCTGCAGACACGCGAAAACCTTATCTAAGTTGTCCAAATGCTCCTCCCAGGACAACGAATATATAACTAAGTCGTCCAAGTAGGCTTACAGAACGTCAAACCAGAGAGCACGACGTTCATCAGCCGTTGAAAAGTAGCTGGCGCATTGCACATGCCGAAGGCCATAACTTTATACTGGAGGAAGTTGTCGGGCGAAACGAACTCGGATATTTCTTAGGTGCGGTCCGTCAGGGGGACCTGCCAGTAACCTTTAAACAAATCAAGTTTCGTGACACACTTGGCAGCCCCCACGTGATCTACGCAATCCTCAATCCTCGGCAGTCCAACTGCGTCACCCCATTGACTTTCCTGTAGTCAGTACAGAAGCGGCCATCACCAGAGGCTTTTACCGTCGGCAGGCACAGAGAACTCCACGGACTGCTGCTAGGCTCAGCTATGCCATTTCATACCATATAGTCCACCTGCCTTTTTCAACGACCCTGTTTATCTGGATTCACCCAGTAGGGATGTTGTTTAATGGGCCTGGCGTCCCCCACGTCATTATCGTGTCGCAGCACGTGCGTCTGCAGGGGAACATCAGCAAACATCGAGCCACAAACTTTAAACAAACCTGACAGAGTCAACTGTTCGGAACAAGACAAATGGGAAAATAACTCGGGTAAGTTACGTTATGCCACGGAATTAGCAAACTTCACCCCCCTTCAGGGCCGCCAGGAAGTAATCCTCCTCTGTAGGTGCTGAAGTGGACAGCTCCTGCATGTCCGAAAACAAACTGATGCGCGTCCCAGCGACTTCAGCACTGGACAGCAGGTGTCACTACGGGTTGCTCCAGCGCCCCTGAGATGCCGCGCTCAAAATACGGCTTCAACATATTGACATGGCACAGGTGGGATGCACGGCGCCGGTCAGGGGTGGAAATCAAATAGTCCCTATCACCCACCTTACGTTGAATAAGGTACAGACAACCATACCACGCTTGTAAACTAGATCCCAGGATTGGAAGCAACACAAGCACTTTTTGTCTGGGTGAAAAATCTCTGACCTGAGCGTGCTTAACAAACCAGCACTTCATCTTGGCCTGGGCAACCTCAGGGTTATCCCGAGCAATTTCCCATGCTCGGCGGAGCTTGTGCCGAAACTGGCTCACATAGTCCAACAAATCCGGCTTGGATAGTGTTCGCGAAAACCAGATCTGAAGGACTAAAACCAAGCGACTCCTGAACAACCTCCCATATAGCACACAGCTGCCAATGAACCCCCTCGTCCAGACAGTAAATACGCAGCATCAGTTTAAGCGTCTAATGGAAACGTTCCAAAGCTCCCTGACTCTCGGGGTGGTACGCGCTTGAGCTACAATGCTATATTTTAAGTTGCTTTAGGGCTTGGGCGAAAACCTTAGATAATGAAGTTCGAGCCCTGATCAGTTTGTACCACGTGAAGGAGTCCAAACAGCGGAAAAAACTTAAGATACGTTTACACTATGTTCCCGGCAGCCACGGCAGCCCCGTTTCAGGCCACCATGGACAAAACAGGAGGACGTGAGACAACGCAGGGGGACAGGATGGGCAAACGTAACAGGTCGTGATTGCCGTGCCAGATTTTTAAACTGTCAAAAAATTTGCCACGGCGCGGAAGATAAACTTAGTAGCCCATAACAAAACGGGATGAACGTCAGAAAACGTGGCAGAACGTTATTGGCCGTAATAGAACTTGGAGGCGGTCCGTAGTGGAACGGTAGGCTTACAGGAAGTGACGTTTAGTGCGCGTTCTATCATGGTTGTTTCACGGTTGCTTCAAGTTTTATCACGTCGCGCCGCGCTTCGTCACTGTTCTCACGGCGTAGGTATGGTGTATGGTGGCTGTTTCATCACGTTCAATCGCGGCTTATCCCGACGTGTGACGGTTTGTGGACCCGACGCGTTCTACTCTGGTCTGCCACGGCGCGCACCGTCTGGGATAAAGCCAGGCCCCGAGGGGAGTTTCATTCGAGTCTGGGCAATCAACGACAGAACACCTTCTACAAGCTATGCCACCGAAAAATAAATCAAGAGGTATGTATGCACCCAGCAAAAGTCTCAGGAGAAAAACCTCCGGACACATGACTGTAAAATGTATTACCCGGCTTAGTCCACGGCAGCAGGCCTATACAATCCACCAGGACACGCTCAAAAGGTTCGCCAACCGCTGGGATTGGATATAGGGGGGCTGAAGGAATAGTTTGATTTGAATGACGCGGTATGCGGTCACATGTTTTTTCAATGCCGAGGTGAGCAGCAAGCGGACTATCATGGGCCAATCTCAATATTTCTCCTCGAAACAGAGTGGGAACAACTATCTGTGTAACCACACCAATGAGACAGTCAACAACCCGTCCTTCACAAAGTAACCAGTAGAAAGGGAGTTGCCCTTTTCACCAGTCACCACATCAGACCGCTGTTCATTCACTAAATTCTGCCTGGACAGCGCCAAATCCTTCGTCTGAGGCATGCTCAATTTACGGTCGTCACTTTTCTTCCCAGTTACCACGGGTCCACTACTCGACTCAGCGTCCAGCCCGCACATGAAACTATTGTACAAATCCACGTCCTCATCCTCCTCCCGCTTGTGTCTTGCCGCTGCATGGATAAACCTGTGCTAGTTCATATATATACATACATATATATATATTTATTATTAATATATAGTTGGGATGTCCCGATCAGATCGGTAGATATCGGATCGGAGCCGATATTGGTGATTTGTGAGTGATCGGGAATCGGCAAATCCAGCCGATCACCCCGCCGATCTTTAAAAAAAAAAAAAAAAACTTTTCCACGTCAGCTACCGTAAAGCGAGCCCCGTTTGCAACCTGCCGTACACTGATGAATAGCAACCTCGCTGTTAGCAGCCTAAAGCCATTGAGTGTATAAAATGTCAGCAGTCTGAAGGTATTTTAAGGTTCACAACGAAACCAGTCCAGTAGCCAGCTGTACGAGTGCCGAGAGGCGGAGCACCAGGGCTTCGTTTAACACCACCAATTTGATAAGACATCTCAAAAGTAAACATGCGGCGGAGTACGCTCAGTTTACAACAGCAGCTAAAGAAAAAGCCGCACCGAAGCAGCAAACTCTCGACTTTAAAAAACAGGATAAGTACCCACAGGGGAGCCATGTGGCAAAAAAAATAACCCAGAAGGTGATTGAATTTATGGCTCTGGACAACCAGCCCATCTCCTTGGTAGACAGTGCTGGGTTTTCCTGTCTGTTGCAGCTTTTGGATGCACGGTATGTCCTGCCGTCCTGACAATACATTTCTGACACCGCCTTACCAGAGCTGTACAACAAAGTACGGGACACCATTCAGGTTCATTTAAAAACGGAAGAGAGAACTATTAGTTTTACGACAGATATCTGGAGCGCTAATGTCTGTCCCATGGCACTGCTGAGCCTCACAGCACACTGGATCGATCCGGAAACTTTTCCGTTTGAGCGAGCAGTCCTGCATGCACACCATTTCCGTGGCTCTCATACGGCGGAGCATGTGAAACAAGCAATACAGGAGATGCTGGACAACTGGGGAATAGATAAGGAACAAGTACATGTCATTTTGCGAAAAATAGTAGGGCATTTTAAGCACTCAAAACAAGCCTACTCTCGACTTGAAGATATCCAGAACGATCTGAAAATATCATTCAAGCATTTTCAACAGGATGTCCAAGTAAGATGGAACAACACGTTGTACATGTTCCAGAGCCTACTGGAGAAGAAGCGGGCCCTCAGTGTGTATGCAGCAGACCACAACCTCCCAGCAACACTGACAGCAAGCCAGTGGACACTGATAGAGAAGGCTGTGGAAATTCTACTCCCAGCTGACACGTGTTGTGAGTGCTGAGACTGCGTCTGTATCCGACGTCATCCCTGCTGTAACAGCCCTGAGACGGGTTCTCTCCAGAGAACAGACCACTGACCATGGAGTCAAGACAAGGAAGAGTACTCTTCTAGAGGCAGTGGAGCGCCGCTTCAGCCACATTGAGACAGATCCACTGTATTCTGTTGCAACATTAGTGGACCCAAGGTATAAAGACAGGTAAGTGTCATAAACCATATACATTTCTAATGTGATGATGCGAGTGTTCCTTCATGATGAAACACATGTTCCTCTGGTGAAACATATTAGTAACCAGTATTTCATTTACACCTCCACTAATGGATGGATACCCTCTTTCTATCACTAATTCTTCATTTAGATACTTCACCAATGGTGACCACCTGGGGCCTGCTAAGGGAACTTTCATTACAGAGGTGGAGAAGATGGAAGCAAAGAGAGCTGCCAGGGATGCATCAGAAGAACCAGAGCCTGCATCCAAAAAATCACATCAAAACAAAGACAGCAGCAGCCTTGGAAATGTTTTCGATGAGATCCTACAAGAGAGTGAGCTTGAGAAGGGATCAGTCACTGCTACATCTGCCATTGTTTAGGTGCAGACATATCTGACCGAGCAAACAATAGCAAGGTCAGATGATCCACTCCAGTACTGGAGATCAAATGCTGCAAGATTTCCCTCGCTGGCTGCAACTGCTGTCAAGTTTCTCTGTGCCCCGTCCTCCAGTGTGGAGAGTGAAAGACTGTTCAGTGCAGTCTCAAATGTTATGGATGAGAAGAGGAACCGGCTCACTGCTAACAGGGTAGAGATGCTGCTTTTCCTGAATATAAACCTCCACTCCATTTCATAGGGTGTTGAATGAAGTAAAGAGTAAGATGGGAAAACTAATTGGAGCAATTCTATTTGCACTTTTAAAGCTGTCCTCATAAAAACCATGTCTTATAATTGATAATCGGGCTTTATTGTAATGTTACAGAAAATTGTTGTTTTTTTGCATTCTCCTACATAAACCAGGTTGCAACACTTATGTTTCCATTTTTTATTGCATTTGCACTTTTTTTTCCTGCACTTTCATATTGAAGCAGACCTGTTTATGTTCGTTTGAAGGGAGACTTGGATATTCTGTTTTTTAAGTTTTTTTGAGAGAATTATTTATATATTCATTTATTTTTATTATTGTATTTGCTCTTTTTTAAGGACTTATTTTCAACCCAACCAGTCAGACACTTTGAAGTGGAATTGGGTTCTTCTGAGTGGTTTTACTGAATACTGTTTATGTTGTAATTTTTTATCCTCTATATGTTAGTCAAACTGATTCACTGGGTTTCATTTTTTTATTTATTTAATTTTGCCACAAAATCCAGGTCAAGTTGTTAAAGTTAACATAATTAAGAGATACAAAACCGCAGAGTGTAATTGTTTGGGTTTTTTTTTTGTTATGACTCAATAAAGTTTAAATAATTTCTTAAGTCATTCTGAGAAGAATTTTGATTCAATAACTGAGTTTTACAATAAATTCTAGCTAAACAAAGCTTCTGCCAATAGTGCTTTTAGCTTCAGACATCTTAGTTGCTCCAATTATCAAGACTATTGAGTATATTTGCAAGAGCAATATAAGTATCGGAAATTATCGGGATCGGCCGATACTCAATTCTGAAAAATCGGATTGGTATAGGGGGCCAAAAAGTGTGATCTGGACATCCTGATTTTATATACATACACACACATACATATAGATATATATTATGCATATATACACACACACACACAGATATATATATATATATATATATACTTTTTTTAATATAAACGAAACATGACTCATCAGTTTTGCTCTACCGATATTGTGTTGTTGCAATAGTAGTCCTGGTAAAAGCCAGAAATCAATGCATGTACAGGAAGGACAATCACATGCCATGAGTCTGGAGCCTCAGTTCCAACTAATATGTGCTAATGGTGCTAGCCTTGTAATGTTTATTCTGCTTTCCTCAAAGCAGAAGAATGAAACTGATCTAAAGTGCATGCGTCTGGTCTATCCCCACAGTATTTGTCTGTGTTTGGCCTTCAACATCTTTGAAGCACTGCTGAAAATCCATTAAGTTTACCAGCAAACAGAGACATGAAAAGGTGCAACATGGACTTTCATTTAGAAAGAAGACGGGCCTGTTGAACGCCGGTCTAGTTCTTCTGCCCCTGTCCACCTCTGACATTGCCTCTGGATGGTTGAAGAGTGGCTCAACAATGTAAGTGTGATGACTGTCAGTGTGTCTCTTGATGTTGACTCCAGCCTCTATGACCTATTTGCATAATTGCACACCATTACAATACACAATGTCCGGGCTTTTTTGCTCTCCGTACAACCACCCAATGCGACCAAGCAGGAACAACCGTTAAATTAAACAAGACGTACCTCTGCTTCCCAGGGAAATTAGAGCATTCATCAACAGCATGATCGAACTCGGTGCAAAAGTCATCCAGTTCACCGTTGTCACCAAAGGCTCCCCACTCCACATTGACACACATGCGACCGTCATTTCCGTCCACCAGTTCGATGTTATGCATTTCCTCCATGTAGCAGGCGTTAGTCCCTGTGCCTGATGGGGAAAACGGAGAGGGTGAGGCGGTGAGGTGGAACCCATAGCTCTTCTAAGTTTTACTGATGAAAGCATCACATCAAAGGAGACGGGCCTCCAGCGAGGACGGTGGGAGAAACTCAAACTTACCAACAATGAGTCCCACCTCGCATCGGGGGTCCTCATAGCTGCAGGTCATCATGGTTCCTACTGTGTCGTTAACAACCGCCACAAAGTTCAAGTGAAATTCCTGGAAACAATAATAACCACATTAATCACAATACCTCACTACAACAAACTCCAAAAGGTGACGGTGATGGAAAGAGAAACAAAATAGAACAGAACTTTTTAATTGTTTGTGTGGGGATTAACAATAAACAGTAACTTTTTGAGAGAAAGGTGAGAATTAGTATTAGCACAGAAATGTCAGCTCGCTCTGGAAAATAACAACAGAGAATTCTACATTTTTAAAGAAACAAGCACATTCAAGTATGTCTTGCTTGAAATTGAATATTTATATTTATAATACTATTTCAAGTGAATGCTAAAGCCTTGCGTGTAGTTCTTAGAGTGTAGAAAGCCATTTAAGTTTAATGGAGTTTCCTTGGATGATTCAGGACTATTATATTAGTCAGAGAGATTAGAGATCAGATATTTTATTTATTAAAGGCAATACAAGCTCAGTCAAGTAATATGGTACACGCAACCTTCGATGCAACAACAATTATCTTGCAGTGCTTTGCTAATGCTCTAATCATCCAGCGCAATGCCCCTAAAATTAACCTGTCCACTCACACCAATTAGTTTTATTATTCTCTTTTTGTACGCATTGCAACGTCTCTGCGGTACTTTGGTTTGCCGCTTTTGTATGACGACACAGGAGATTATCCGTTTCCTGCTTCAGGCCAGTTTTAATGAGGATAAACATGTTTTTAACTACTTCAATTCTGAGCTTTGGTCTGAACTTTGGATGTCACAAAAACATTTTCAGGCAACGTTTTGAAAAGGATTTCGTTTACATGGAAACGACAGAAATGTTGATGATGTAGTTCAGACGTATGGCGACTAGTTGGAGCCGTTTATTGTATTTGTAGTGAAACAACACACACACACACACACACACACACACACACACACACACACACACACACGCACATGCACACACACACGCACACGGAGCACAAGATGCTGTAAAAATGACCAACGGGAGTTCACAGACCTTCTTATGGGCTGAATTGGATTGCTATAATGATTGACTATAAAACTACCAAGTCCAGGAGAAGATGGACTGGGAGTCATGACACTCTGGAAGAAATCATTCTTCTTATTGCCCATCTACTCACGCAGAAGAAATATTTAGGATGGTTGTGGTGTCAATGCACAGTCGCAGCATTTCAGAAAAGTAGCATTTTCCCCGTTTTCAAAAGCTTCACCTTATCGGCTTTTTCAGTTTTCAGTGGCTCCAAACACCATGGTTATGTCAACGAAGTCCCAAAATGCAACGAAAGGTGTTCGTTAGTTAGAATTATTTTTATTTTTAAAACTATTCAGGGTGAATCATGCCTTCACCCATGGTCTGTTGGGATCGGTGGTTTCAGGGTCCTGCAACATCAAGTTGGAAGAGAAGTTTAAATAAACTGAACTAAGTTAGCCTATTTAACTTTAGCCAGATTTCAGCTGGGGTTTAGTTCCAGACACCAAGAGTCTTCGTGTGCGGATGACAAATAACATGGAACACTACAAGAAAAAAATAAAGTTGTACTGGGCGGACACGCCACTGTGCATGGACACATATTTAACTGTTAACGCACCTTAATGAGCGACAACCTGCCAAACGTGGACAATGGACAGGTTTTCCTGGTAAATTTCAAGCTGAGCGACACTGAACGGCCAAAATACTTGGGATGGACCTGATTTATTGGAATGTTCAGACGTTGTGGTGTCAGGATATTTTTTTTGAAATCTGAATAATCGACGGTTCCCCGCAGCACGGTGCTGCACTGCTTTCCCAATTGCGTGTCCGCAGACTGTGCACGCCCCGTGGGTGCTACACGATTGCATCCGTACTACGCTCCTGGTTCACTTCCATGCGCGTTCCATAACGTAAGGTAATGATCCTGAAACTATCTCCACTTCGGCTTCTCCACGCTTTCTAAAGTAGTTTATGTTGCACTTCAGGAGTTCTGAGCCCTCTGGCTCTTTATTTGCTTTTAAATTGTGATTGTTCGGACGGGGAGAAGGAGGATCTCCTCACACAAGCGCCCAGGAGCGTGCACAGATCGTGCCGTCACAAAATTTGGGCTGCGTGGTCGACCGCAGGGGGTCGGAGCCTAGCACACAGGGTGGATGACGATTTTGATGTTGCACGTACTCTGCGCACACAAAAGTTTCACTTTCTCTTTACAGCAGAGAACATGAGGCCCGTGGGCCAAAACTAATCAAGAGGCTCCAATCTGGTCCCACAAAGCAAGGAGGTTTTAAAGGATTTATACAAGTTTTATTTGACATTTCATTGTATTCTGACTTTATGTTGAGATTATAATAATTTTCAGTATTAACTGTTTGATCTTGCAAAAATATAGACAATTTCTTTACATCCACTGGGACCACAACAACGAACAACTTTCAAGTGTAAATTTAAAGGTTATTATAGCAATATTTTACCAGTCTGGTCCACTTGAGATGAAGCTGGACTGTATGTGGTGTATGTGAAGTAAATACAATCTTATTTAATAATTATCTTGTATACATCTTATATACATGTGTATATATGTATATTGTATACATCTTTGTATTAGTTCAGTTATGTGCTTTTAAATAATCATAACATGTTTAATGTTTGGTTCGTTCAATATCAACTGGTCCTACAATTTGTGATCGTGACCTGTCTTCAGGGGACACTTGCCTTTGGATTTTGGGGCGTCCCTACATCAGAGGTTTTATACACACACACACACACACACACACACACACACACACACACACACACACACACACACACACACACACACACACACACACACACACACACACACACACACACACACACACACACACACACACACACACACACACACACAAATAAAGAGATAGACAACGAGAGAGAGAAAATTGGAATTATAAACTATATTCATAAAACAATGGATAAACAAGTATTTAAAGAATTTGGTTGATAAATCAAAGTGCTGAAGTTTTCAATGGATTATTGTAAATGGATTTGTTGGATATTTCTCTGTTAAAAGCACCTAGAAATGACGGTGTTGTATTTGGTGCTATATAAGTAAAGTTGAATTGAATTGAATTAAATAGTCTTAATAATTTATGCATTGATTCTTATTGTTCTGCAGACATTGGGAGCAGCACTCCTTCCTCTGTGCTCCTCTCACTTCATGGCAGAAACATGTGTTGGGCAGATGGATCAGTGGCATGATGAAACCCGTCCCGCTTTTACAGGCAAACAATCCCCACTTCACCCCATTTATGTTCTACTTCATGGGTCAACATTTGCCTCGCCATTTCTTCACTATTGTCTGACCATGTCTGTGAAATGTGTGAACTGACCTGTTTAGAGCGCACGGCCTCTTTCAGTAACGTCACAACATCTTTTCCTTCACAGTCACTCGCTTTGAAACCTTTTGTCCATCTCAGGAGAATGCCCTTGAAGGAGGGATATGAGAAGTTAATTAAAGACGTATCTGTTTCTTTGTGCAAACAAACTGCATTCAGCTTATACAAAAGCCAAAAAGCCATCTTCTTCAGTCGATCTAGACAAAGACATACCCAACAGAATTCTACGTTCACTGTGACACACTTTCTTGGGCTGTCACCTTTATTTTTCTTAACCATCACAACAAAGAAGATTTGACATTATCTAGTTCATACTGTTATGAACAATTGGTATGCTGAAAACAAATGTGTTGGAGGACAGCTTTCTTTGTTGTTAACAAGACTTGAACGACTAGAAAAATGGTCACTCCAGGTTTGAAATGTGTTCTCTGCATTGGAGAAAAGATCGGTTTCTTATCATGGTTTTCAAATCACAATATGATTTGTTTCAGTTTTATGTAAGAAGGCAGGAAAGAGTTCTGTTGCTTAATTTTAGAAACAAGCAAGATCAACTGTCAAACGTTCATTGCCGTCCTTGTGTAAACCACAATTCACTCCACATTCCCTACTGTTCACCAATATCACCACATTTAAATGACTGTGTAATGATTTGAGGCAAAACCTGCAACACCTACTACATTAACTGTCAACACTGCAAAAATAAAAAATCAATGTGTTGTTAAAAGAGTGTGACACATGTGGATAGAAACACTACCTGATCCAGTTTGGTTTGGTGACAGGGGAAAGAGAAGGTGAATCCCAGCGGTAAGGATGCTCCTCTCATGCCCACGTACTCCAGAAAGTCAGCGATGCAGTTCACGATATGGTCGAACAGCTGAGACAGAAAACACACAAACGTGTCAATAAAGAGTTCTACCAGAAAAAAATCATTAAAATATAAAAGGAATTACTTCTGCACAGAGAATGAACTACTTCACAAAAATTAGATCATTGCCACTCATTTCCAACACGTCGTTTCCTAAAACAACCACACCGAAGTCGATATGTTTACAAACAAACCAGAATTTTTTTCCATCAAACTGTGTTTTTGTTTCACGAACTGACGTCATCTTGGGAAACCTGCCGCAAGGGCTTCTGGGATATCAAAGATGGCGTGGTGGCAGTTCAAGCAAAAATATCATTTGACCAATTCAGCACGATAAAAAAGCCAGATTTTCTCAAAGAAAGAGTCTTCAAGTCACAAGAATAGTCTCCTCCTGGTCAAGCAGTAAACTTAACTAACTTTATATATATCAAGCATTTTCCATTGCTTTTCACAGGCGTTTGGGAAGCACTGGGATCTAGATCCACTTCTCAGCATTATACGAGCTTCTACTGCTTTACCGTCAGCCAATGAAAAGGAGAAAGTTGCTCTTTGGTATAGTGATTGCCACAAGGCTCATCTTGAGAGTGTGGAAAAAGGATTCAGTGCCTCCGTTTGACCTATGGCTGGGGGTATTTGGAAAGACTAAGGTACGATAAAGATGACAGAGGCAGTGTTTTTGACTGGATATGGGACCCTATAGTTAAATTTCTTCAACAGATCAACTGATGTGAATGACTGACCTTGCTGTTTCCTTCATTAAGTACACTTCTGGTTTTATTCCTTCATGTTTTTTTCTCTTAAATGATGTATGATTACCAATTAGTAGCATGTTATTTAATTGCTGTCTGGACTGTGGTTCTGTTGGTTTTTTGATGTGCTTTGTTCTACTGGGGGTGTTGGTGAAAATTAATAAATATATCTATATTTTAAAAAAAGACCCTTTAGGTCTGTATCCCGAGGACTGTACATAAAGCTCTGCCAGTGTTTTGTAGGTGTGAAGTTATGTTGTTCTTATGAGTGAAATACAAAATGTTTTTAGTTTGTTTTCAAGTAAATTTGATTTTATGTTGATATTTATGGATAGTGGCAGCAGTAGACAACAAATTGCTCATACTGTTGAGACCAGATCACTGCTTATCATGGAGTAGTACCTGTTTTGTGAAAATATCGACATTTCATTCCTTATCCTGTAAAGAGGTTCAATTTAAAGGTTATTATGGCACTACTTTACCGGTCGAGCTTACTCAGGATACTGTTTGTGGTTTGTGTGCACTGCGTCTACAAGGGATTATGAAAATGATAGCAACTATTTCAATGTGAGGAAGTTAATGGAATAAAATGTGTTTAATGGACCTCACTGCTTTCATCACTATTTTTCGAGAATGGCTCGGTGGCGACATCGATTGCCATGGAGGCTCGGTGGTAGTGGGGGTGCTGTTGATTGGCCTGTCGGTGACGTTTTACCTCTTTCCCGGTGCCCTGCATGATCTCCTGCGGGATGTTGTAGATCTTGTGATTCATGTCCACAGTGCGTTTGTTTCCGCTGCGCACTCGAACAAGCAGCACCCGAAAGCTGGAGCCCCCCAGGTCCAAAGCCAAGAAGTCTCCGTGCTCTTATCAAAAACAAACCAGAAAAATCCATAAAAGTCTCGACAAACGTGAACCCATCTCTGACTAACAGAGGGGAGGGGATAAAGTTTCTCACTAAGATCTACCTGTCCCATCAGGGATGGATCTGACGTAGGTGGGAAGCATCTTCACACTCGTCTGCTCGTGCGTTTGCTTTGACAGGCCTCGCAGCATCTCCTCGCTCATTCTCCTCTTTACCTCCATCAGCTGTTCCCGGCTCAAGCGCAGGGTGTCGAGGATCCGCTGACGCTCGGCGTGTTGAGCCGCGAGACGGAAGGCGACCGCTGTTACCATAGCGGCGCCTTTCGAACTGCCATCCTGCGACAACAAGAATCGCACGTCGCAATCCGGCACGAGGCGCCGGACCATTTTGTTGAGCCTCCGGGAAAACCTGACGGGGAAGAAACAATAGGAAGACCCTGATGTGAAACTTTTCTCCAGCACATCAATAATATCAGTACAGTGAGAGTTGATTTTTCGGAGTCCATCAATATTGAAGAAATCAACATCGTCTATAACACAATGATTCTGACGACACATGTTGGGGGATGATCTACTAGAAAGACGGATGCAAACACGATAATACACACAACTCATGTGGAAGTGGAGCAAGGGCAGGGTGTTATGGCCAAAAATGTATAGATATTTCTTCTCAAAAATGGCAATATACCATATAAACTCGATATTTTCTTCTCAATAAAGTTTTACCCCAAAGATAGTTCCGGCAGTGATGCTCACATCTGACAAATACACAAATTACGCAGCATAAAAAAAGAGCATGTGACTAATATAGAATATCAGGCGTGAGAAGTTCATCCTAACAGAATGTTCAAATTGACTCACAACACCTACAAATGGTTGTAATGTGAAAATTGGCTCAGAATTTAGCAGAAACACTCCTGTTACTGAGGCGAGAGGCACTTCTTCAGCTTCGTACCCGTGATTTGGATTTGCAGTCTTCAATACAGGATATTTTCTATTTCTGTTGTTTGCCTTCTGAGATCTGTTGCTCTTTTTTTCTCCTCAGAAAATCTCTCATGTCACGTTTTCATCAACATCAGGTTTATTTTCTGTATTGGTCCACGATGTTCAATAAGGGATTTAATCAGAAATATCCCATTCCACAACAACACATTTCATTTTCAGTTTTTTGGAGGCTCAAAGCTCCATTCCATCACTCCAATTCAAATAAAGCCAACAAAGAAAACAGCACTTATTCCACTGCACTGTGAAAGCCTCTGCATTATTTTTAGACGACCCAACGAAGAATTGAAAAACTTATTTCTTATCTCAGTAAGTAAATCAGGCTCTTTGTGTTGCCTGTTAGTCCAGTCACTTTTGCTTGTCACTAAAGCAATGATTTCTATCTGCCAAGAAACGGCTCCGACGTCTGACCGGCAATCACTGAAAATTGATCCCCACACCAGTATTGACCACTGCCCACCATGCTGTGTGCTTTCCCTCACAACACACAAGCAAAGCCAGGGACTCCGTTGATTGTTGATTCTCTTAATGTTACCTTTTGTCTCTCTGCGTTTTTAAAAGCGCTTTACTGCAGAAACGTCTGCACCTCTATGATCACGTCTGACTTCACATGCAGAGTGAATACATTTATTATTATGGTGTTTTCTGGAAGTGACATTTTCATTAAATGAAGGAAAATGTGTTTTTACACCTCCATGTGCTCGACGCCATCTTTCCTGATGTGGAAGCGCCTCACACCATTTCACTAATTAAAGTCAATACCATCAGAGGTGCTAACTTCTGCTGAGGTGAAAGGGTGTTGTGACAAACAAAACTCTTGAATGTGCATTTTGTGCACTGGCATACTTATTTGCCTGCCTGCCTGTATATTCGTCCAGACATACAGCTCTCTGTGGTCAGAGGGAAATGTTTCCCCTCTGAATGCCAAGCTGGGCTCAACCCTGTCCTCCCGTGGAGACTTGACTGCTGCCGCTTGTGTAGACAGGGGCAGTTGTTACACCTCTTCTTGTCTAATTGGACTCGGAGCAGTTTGGTTTTCTAGATGGTCGTTGAGACTTAATTTGTGACGTGTTTGCGGCTCAGAGTGTCACATGCGAGTATGAGCAGAGTCGACTGGCCCATTAGACAATAGAGGCTCATTCTAATGGTGTTGTGGCCTCCAGGGGGCACAACTAAATCGTGAAAAACAATTCACCTTCAATATAGTTATAGCGAAAGTAATTATTACTCTTAAAAAGGAAAAGCTGACATGTAAAGCAATGCCCAATTAATATTAACACAAATGGTAAATAAGAGGGGTCGTTACTGTTACGGATCATTTGTAAAGATGAAACCTACCCAGGAGGTGCCGAGATTGACCTAATCTGCACTTTTAATATTTGTTTTATTTACATATGGCTGGCCAACATTTGTTCAGCTTTTAACCCCTTTATAGTGAAGTCCTTTATTTATCACATGCAACAATTATACATAGTATAATGTGCAGTTAAATGCTTTAAGTACATGTTCCACACCGAAACAACAGGCTTTATAGGTTAGAGGAATAAAAATGTAAACATTTCAATTTAAAACACAAATAAGGAAAATAGCCCACTTTATGACCATATTAATACTATTAAAGAAAATGATGAGAGATAAACGATAAATACTGGTAGATCGGTTTGAATAGTGCAAATAAACAGTATCTACGAGGCAAACTGTCGGTTCCTAGGCTCAGCAGGCGGACAGCCTGAGGAAAGAAGCTCCTCCTCATCCTCTGTGTATATCTTCAGGCTGCCAGCAGAGAGAAGAGGCAGTGGCAGGGTGGGGGGGCTCATTCAGAATCATCCTGGCCTATAATCTGCACCGTTTGTGTAAAATGTCCTGCAGGTTGGGGAGGGTGGTTCTGATGGTGAGCTCTGTTGATCGGACCACCCTGTAGCGCTGCATTATGTAATAATGGTGCAATAACACCAAACAGTTATTACAAAATGTGGCTGTTCCACAAGAAAATGTAATAACTGGATGCATTATGAAAAATGTTTAGCCCTTTGCTGTATACATGGTTCTATGTTTAATAGTGATAAAAAGATAAAGAGTCAGTTGGACTTGAATATATGTCAGTCTTTGTCCTGCCAACATGGAGATGGTAGAATGTAGCTCTAAATCAGGTTTAACTTTTTAGATCAGCTGCCATTGTGGCTGGTAGATTTTGAAAGTTACAAGCCAACTAGTTTTTCCACGAGCCATTTCTATTTCCTTGAGTAAATGAAACCAGACTCTAAGTGCCACTGAGTGCATTTAATAATTCAGCCAGCATTTTGTAATAACTGTTGCAACATGTAACCACTTATTACAAAATGCACCATTACATAATGAGTCTCAAATGTATTACATTTATTACATATTGCACCATTATTACATAATGAGTTTCAAATGTATTACATTTATTACATATTGCACCATTATTACATAATGAGTTTCAAATGTATTACATGGTTACATGTTGCACCATGCACGCGCTACAGACTGTCCTCAAGACCAAGCAGGTCCTGCTGGGGGCTGCTGCCCCTCCAGGTGATGAATTACCAGCCAAAACACTCTCAATGATGCAGGTGTAAAAGTATCTGAGCACCTTGGAGTTTAACTTTACATTCCCACAACATAATGAACTGAAGTTTACTGCTTTCTTGCATTTGCAAATGAAACTTTCACTGTAATGACTATAAAGTTGTATGTAATATAATATGCATCTCAGAAAAAAGACATTGCATATTATACGTGCATAGTAGACAACATTTATCCAGTTTTCCATTTCATTTTTCATCATTTGTGTGTTGATGTTTTGTGTTATTTTAAGGCAAGGCAGGGTAGATTTATTTATAGAGCACCATTCAAAGACAGGGCAATTCACAGTGCTTTACAAAGAAATAAAAGAAATTAAGTAAATACAAAACAACTTTACTAAGACATAAGAAATATATTAATAAAAGCAATACATAATAAAGGTTTTAAAAACAGCATAAAAAGTAAAATAAATAACGTAAGAGATTTATTAAGATACATTTCTTAAAGAAAGTAAAATCTATAGTTTATTTGAAATCCTGTGCATACAGGAATGTTTTAAGTCCTGATTTAAAAGAAGTGAGTGTGTCAGCAGTCTTCAGATGAGGAGGTAGGAACTAAAAGCTGCTTCACCTTGTTTCTTCTGACTGTAGGAACAGTGAGTCAACCTCTTCCTGATGACCTCAGAGGTCTGGAGCTTTGATCTTCTACAAGTCAGTCTGAGATGATTTAGGCCGAGACCATTCAAAGCTTTCTAGAGCAGAAGGACCATTCTGAAGTCCATCCTTTGATACACAGGCAGCCAGTGGAGCACGGGTGGAGCACAGGTGTAATGTGCTCCACCCTCAGTGTGTTGGTGTAATGTGCTCCACCCTCTTTGTGTTGGTGTATTGTGCTCCACCCTCAGTGTGGTGGTGTAATGTGCTCCACCCTCAGTGTGAGGGTGTATTGTGCTCCACCCTCAGTGTGGTGGTGTAATGTGCTCCACCCTCAGTGTGACGGTGTAATGTGCTCCACCCTCAGTGTGGCGGTGTAATGTGCTCCACCCTCAGCGTTCTGGATGAGCTGTAGTTGTCTGACAGATTCTGTCCTGAGGCCTGTAAACACTCCGTTACAATAATCAACCTACTGAAACTCAAAGCAGAAGAAGTTTCTCAGAATCTTGTTGCTCAGAAATCCTTTGATTCTTCAACATTGTTCAGATGGTCGGAAGCTGATTTTCTTCTTGTCTTAATGTGGCTTTTGAATTTCAGGGTGAAGTCCAGAACACCACCCAGATTTCTGCCTGATTTGATGTCCTGAGTGACGAGGAGTCAAGATGAGCACTGACCTTTAACCTTTCTTCTTTGGGGCCAAAAACAATGAGCTCAGTTTTCTCTGGGTTGAGTTGTAAAAAGTGCTAACTCATCATTTCATTTCTACATTTCCTCAGCCGGTATCAGGGGGCGTGGTCATTCACTGACACTGATATATAGAGCTGTGTGTTGTCTGGTAATTATGATAAGAGATGTTGTAATGTTCCATGATCTGAGCCAGTGGGAGCCTGGAGATGTTCAATAAAAGGGCCCGAGGATGGAGCCTTGAGGAACCCCACAAGTGATTTTAATTTGCTCATTAGCCATTATTATCAGGTTTACGAACGAATGAATTTGTGCATTTGGATAGAACAGATAAAAGGGAGGAGTGGTGCTTTATATTCATAGAAACCTGCACGCTATTAAAATTGAAAATATGCCAATTATGATTGAGCAAGTAATGAAATGTATAACGGTCGAGATTATCAGGGAAAGAAAGAAAAATATTCTTGTTAGTCGTGTTTATAGAACTCCAGGATCCAAAATGGATACTTTCACTAAAGCTATGGAAGAACTATTTTCTAACTTAAATCACAAAGAAGTGTTCATTTGTCTAGGCTTTAACATTGACCTATTCAATGCAAGTAGCAATAGAGGCACAGCTGAATTTATTGATACAATGCACAGTATGAGTATACTACCTTTGATAAATAAACCAACAAGAATAACATCACATAGTGCTACATTAATTGATAATATATTTACTAACATAATGGATGACAACCTAATATGTGGAATCCTAAGAAATGATGTAAGTGATCCTCTCCCAGTCTTTGCGGTCTACAACTGTGGCAGTAAAATTATGAAAGAATGTGAAACTATGTAAAGAAGAATCATAACAGAGAAAACACTCAATAAATTCAAGAGTAAACTATAAAAACAAAATTGGAGTACTATATATAAGGAAAAGGAAGTAAATACAGCTTATAAAGAATTCTTACATATATTTAAAATACTGTATGATGAAAATTGTCCAGTAGTAAGCCATGAAAGTCAAAGTACTGTGATAAACCATGGATGACAAAAGGGCTACAAAACAACATTTTATATAGAGAATTTATATAAAAAAAATAGAACTATAGACACTGAAAATAAATTTTAAAAATATAAAAAATGAACTCATTAATATAATTAGAATGTGTAAAAAGGAATACTATATAAATAAACTAGAATACAACAAGAATACCATAAGCGGTATATGGAAAATATTAAATGGTATTATTCGAAATAAAAAGAATGATAACCAAGACCCTCCCTACCTTATGGAAAATAATAACATGATTCAGGATAAGGCGGAGATAGTAAAGAGACTCAATAATTATTTTATAAATATTGGACCAAAACTAGCAGAAGAAATTAAGGTAGAAGGGACGAAAATACAAGCAGATTACATCAACTCAACCCCCAACACAATGTATTTGAAACCAGTAGTACAAAGAGGAATCAGGGACATAGTCAAAAGTTTTGAGAACAAAACAAGCAAAGACGTGGATGATACAGACATGCAAACTTTAAAGTTTGTCATTGATGGAGTCAGTGCACCATCAGTAAATCTATTTAACCTGTCATTTGAAACTGGACTGTTTCCTCAGTAGATGAAAATTGCAAAAGTCGTTCCTATTCACAAAGCTGGAGATGGACACTTATTCACAAACTACAGACCAATCTCAATATTACCACAGTTCTCTAAAATATTAGAAAAAATACCTATAAACAGATTTGATAGCTTTGTAGAAAAAAATTCATTATTAACAGATAGGCAGTATGGTTTCAGGAAGAATCGATCAACAGCACAAGCATTAACAGATTTAATTGAAGAAATAACTGATAGTATTGATAAAAATGAATATGCAAGAGGAGTGTTCCTAGATTTTAAGAAGGCATTTGATCCAGTGGACCACAGAATACTTCTAAGAAAAATGGAAAAGTATGGTTTTAGGGGTATTGTTTTCGACTGGATAAAAACAGAAAACGGTTTGTACAGATATCCCAGAACAAATCATGTTGTTTGAATATTAAATGTGTGGTACTACAGGGGTCAGTCTCAGTCGAAAATATTTATAATGTATATCAATGATATTTGTAAAGTAACTGAAAAACTAAAATATGTGTTATTTGCGGATGATACTAATATCCTTTGTACTGATGTGGACCTGCAGCAGCTCTTGAGGACAGTCACTAAGGAGAGGTGTAAAGTAAAAAAATGGTTTGACGTTAATAAATTATCATTAAACCTAAATAAAACTAATTTTATGTTATTTGGAAATCAGAGAAAAAAATATAGATGTAAAATTAAATATAGACAGTGTTAACATAGAAAGAGTGAAAGAAGTCCAATTTATGGGTGTGATGTTGGACCACGGGATCTGCTGGAAGTCACACATTAAAAATATCAAAGGGAAGTTGGCAAGGAGTATTGCTGTTCTGGGTAAAACAAGGCACATTCTCAAACAGCATCACCCACTCTTTATTGTACACTCGTTTTACCATATTTGAGTTGCTGTTTAGAAGTTTGGGGAAATACATACATGACGAACATCCAACCGTTATTCATAATGCAAAAAAGAGCCATCAGACTGATCAATAACACAGGATACAGCAAACACACTAATGGGTTATTCCTAAAAACACCAGATTTAAAACTCCCAGATCTCATCCAACTCAAAACTGTCCAAAAGATTTATAAAGCAAGTAAAGGTTCACTTCCAAAAGAGTTACAGAAAAGACTTTTACAGAGAGAAGGGGATTATATTTAAGAGGAAAACTACAATTTAAGATACCATATGCTCGAATAACACAGAAAATGATGAGTATAACAACAGCAGGGGTTAAATTATGGAACTGTCTAAAGGATGAAATAAAACAAAGCACCAACATCAACCAGTTTAAAAAGCTTTTAAAATCATATATCATTAATAAGTACAAGAAAGAAGAGCAAAAATTTACCTAGGACAGCAATAATATATAATATGTATATAATGGTATAAAATTTATGAAAACGTAACAAACATAATAAAAGGTTTTTTGGCAATTTATATATTGCCACTCTATATTTAATTGAAACTTGTGATGCAGATATGAAACAGTATAATATTAATGTGCATCTCGCATACATGTGTTTGTATATGTGTGTATGCATGTTCGATTAGAATGTATAAACTGTGTATAAGAAAGTTGTGCAAAATATATATTGAATGTATATTGTAAAAAGATTAAATTATCTTTTGTATGTGAAATTATGTTATATTCTGTAAAGAGCCGTGTTTATTTTGTGATGGGGTAGGTATATATAAGCTTTGCTTCAACCTACACCCTTTCAGCTAAAGAAATTCACAATTCACAGTGTTGATTGTTTTGTTTTCTTTTTTTTCCCCTTTTTTGTGAAGATGGTCGAGATAAAAATTCTAATTCAAAATTAGACACACATGCGGACAGACACATTCAAAGATGCACGCATGCCCACAAACGCATGCACATAGTCGCGCACACATGCGGACACATATACACGCACACACTCACGCATGCACACACACACACACACACACACACACACACACACACATGCGGACACACACATACAAACACACCCGTACACGCACGCGGACACATACACACACACACCCACACATACAGCATTAGAGAACCCACCTAGAAGATGAGTGTAGCTAGGAACACGCTCAAGTTTGTCACCTGGAATGTACGAGGAATGGGCACGCAAATAAAAAGACAAAAAGTTTTTGAATACTTAAACAAACTACAGGCAGACATTGTCTTGTTACAAGAGACACACACACCTACAACAGGACATCACAAATTGATATCACCACAATTCCCTCACACATACTCAGCTTGTTTTAACTCCAAGCAGAGAGGCGTAGCTATATTAATCAACAATAAAATACAATTCTCTTGTAAAGACACAATCACAGATCCAGAGGGAAGATTTATAATTATTCACATCTCTCTGCAGAACATAGAGATGTGTATCGCAAACATCTATGGCCCAAATGTTGATGACCCTCCTTCTATCATAATTTCTTCACCACCCTCTCAACACACTCTGATAAAACACTGATAGTGGGAGGAGACCTCAACATCGCCCTCAATCCACAAGTAGACAGAGTTAGTAAAGCAGCAAACACCCGACACACGGAATCTACAGACATAGTCCAGCAGTACATGAGTGACTATGGTCTTTGCGACGCCTGGCGCACCTCTCATCCCAACCTTAAAGAGTACACCTTCTACTCAGCAGTGCACCAATCCTATTCGCGCTTAGATTACTTTCTGGTGAGTAAATCAGTGATTAAAGACATCCTGGACACACAGATTCACCCCATTACTATCAGTGACCATGCACTTGTCACTATGACAGTTACTAATAGAACAATCACCCCTCCTATTAGACAATGGAGATTTAACACGTCACTGCTTAAGGATCCAGACTTCCGCACATTCTTTAAAAAACAATGGTCAAATTTTTTAGAAACAAATGACCTGCCTGGTGTCTCTCCCTGCGTCCTCTGGGAGACGGCTAAAGTTGTCATGAGAGGTAAAATCATTTCTTATTCCTCATACAAGACCAAAAGGGAAAAAATAAAGGAGAAAGAACTGGAAGATAAAATCAAAACCATGGAGACAGCTCATGCTGCCTGCAAAGACGACAGCCTATTACTGGAACTAAGAAAATTGAAAATAGAGTTAAACAAAATAATTGAACATAAAACACAATTTCAACTGCAGAGATACGCTGGGAGAACTTTGAACATGGTAATAAATCCAGCAAACTTTTAGCCAATCAGTTAAAACGAAATAAAGAAAAATGTACGATCCCCTCAGTCCAAACTCAAAATGGTAAAATCACCTTTAACCCACAAGAAATAAACAATACCTTCAGAGAATTCTACAAAAAACTTTACTCTTCACAAATTGACCCTTCACAATCTGAAACAGAGAGCTTTCTGAGCACAGTTGACCTACCAAAATTAAAAGAAGAACAGATCCAAGGTCTAGAAGCTTCCATCTCAATTGAAGAACTGCAGGAAGCTCTCCAGCACATGCCTGATGGTAAAGCTCCAGGACCTGATGGATACCCCACTGAATTTTACAAAGATTTATGGTCTTTACGCTCACCTATTTTTTTCAGAATAATTGAGGAAATTAAAGAATCTTCAACTCTCCCCCAACATATGAACTGTGCAAATATCAGTCTTCTTCTAAAACCGGATTAAGATCCCACACTACCATCTAGCTATCGGCCAATATCACTAATCAATGTAGATCTTAAAATAATTAGTAAAACATTAGCAAGTAGACTGGAAAAAATCACACCCCACATCATACACCCTGATCAAACTGGGTTTATTAAAGGACGACACTCCACTAACAATACACGTAGATTAATTAATCTTATAGACCACTGCCACCACAATAAACAAAAAGCCATTATCACCTCCTTAGATGCAGAAAAAGCCTTTGATAGGGTAAATTGGAAATTTCTCCTTGCTACACTACGGAAATTTGGATTTAGAGAAAATTACCTCTCCTGGATAAAGATCCTGTCCACCTCACCCAGTGTCTGTGTTAAAACCAATGAACAAATGTCCTCAAGGTTCAATCTTGAGAGAGGCACCCGACAGGGGTGTCCACTCTCACCATCTCTCTTTGCAATCTTTATCGAACCACTAGCAGCAGCCATCAGACAGAACAATAACATAAAAAGAATACGAACAGCAAATGTAACACATAAAATATGTCTCTATGCAGATGATGTGCTAATTTTCCTGCAAAACGCACAGACCTCTCTTCCAGAAACAATAGGGTTAATAGATAGATTCTCCTCAATCTCAGAATATTCTATAAATTGGAACAAATCAGTCGTCTTGCCTATCAACTCTACATTTCAGCAGACACCGAACACCCCACTAAAACCAGGGAACATCAAATATCTCGGCATTAACGTCTCAGGCAAACTCTCAGACTTGGTACACTTAAACTACACCCCCCTTATTAAAGCAATAGAGGAGGACCTCATTCGATGGAGGACACTCCCAATTTCACTTATGGGGAGAGTAGCAACATTCAAAATGATGGTCTTGCCTAAAATTAACTACATCTTCTCAATGATCCCAGCAAAACCACCAAAAACCTGGTTTAACACTCTTGATTCTCATGTCTCAAAATTCTTATGGAAAAATAAACCATCACGTATAAGTTTAAAAACACCACAGAACACCAAGGACCAAGGTGGCTTAGAACTCCCAAATTTTTATAATTATCTGGCCAATAAACTACTTTATGTTGTAAAATGGATCAATCAGAAACCCTTAGATGAAGGCTGGCTAGACGTTGAAAAAACATTCTGTGAAGATCTCCAAGTCAGAGATCTTCCCTTCTTCAGTCCTGTCATCAAAAAGCACAGCTGCTTTAAAAGCATCAATATAAACACATCTCTGACAGCTTGGTGGGAATTTCTTAAAATAAATGGATCTTCACTCATTCCCTGCAAACTCACACCCTCTGGAACAATCCCGACATCCTGCAAAGAAAGAAACTAATAAACTTCCCAAGATGGAAAAATAATGGAATAAAACTCTTTTATTCCATTTAATGAGCTAATAGAAACATATGGCATCAGTCAAAGCAACTATCTGGAATATCTTCAGCTTATGTCAATAATACAAACTAAGTTCAAACTAGAACAGATTAACCTGAACTGACCTCAGACAGTGACAAATCTCCTGAAGATCTCAGCACCTAAACCTCTTTCTAAAATGATCTCAATCCTGTCAGGTTCAAATATCTCAATATCCCTTCCCACCTTCAAATGGGAAGAAGATCTCAACATCAACAGAGACCCAACGTTTTGGTCAGAAATCTGTACAAATACATTCAAAATGAGCAAAAACCCCCAATATACAGCTCATATAATACAAGCTCCTTCACAGAGTTCATTACACAGGACAAAGGATGTTCAAGATGGGGCTCACTCCCACTAACATATGTTCAAACTGCACAGGTGATCTCCCCGATACCTATTTACACGCACTTTGGCTGTGTACGCCAGTCCAAACGTTCTGGCAAAAGATTTGTGAAGATTTATCGTTATGCCTGGGCTACCCTATTCCAGTCTCACCTTCACTTTGCTTGTTAGGAGATCTCACAGAAATTAAAAGAGAAAAAAATGAGTCCTGCTGCTCCTGGTTTCCCTAAGCGTCGCAAAAAAGGCGATCCTCATGAACTGGAAATCCAAAAGTAATCTGAATATAAAGTTATTTAAAAACTTACTTCTAGACCACATCACATTGGAGAGAATGTCTGCTTGTAGGAAAAATCATTTGACACAATTTGAGTCCACATGGTCTCCAATAATTAAATACACCATGTAGCTCTGTGGGGGGGTGGTGGCTCCACCCCGGGGCTCTGGGGACCGTCGGTGGTTGGGGCGTCGTGGCTTTGGTGGTTGGTGGCTCTGTGGGCTCGGGGGGGTCCTAGCGTCTATGCTGGGGGGCTGCGGCCTGGCTGTCGGCTGGAGGGGGTTGGGGGCGGGTCGTCCGGGTCCTGGGGGTGCGGGGCCTCCCCCTTTCTGGCGGGGGTGCCCGCTGCAGCGCTGGGGGTGGGTCCTCCCTCTGGCCCCCTCCCCCGGTGGGGCGGGTTGGCCCCTGCTGCCGCGCTCCGGGTCTGCCTCATTCCTGGATTGGGGGGAGCGGGGGACGGGGGGGCTCCGGGTTCTGGATGGACGGTTGACTGAGAGTGACCTCCAGGGCCTGAAGGGTGGGTGTGTGTGTGTGTGTGTGTGTGTGTGTGTGTGTGTGTGTGTGTGTGTGTGTGTGTGTGTGTGTGTGTGGGTGGTTGTGTGGGTGTGTGTGTGTGTGGGTGTGTGTGTGTGTGTGTGTGTGTGTGTTGGGGGGTGGAGCTGTGTGGGCGAATGAGGGGGGGTGCCCTGACCACTGGCCTCCGGCTGGGCTCGCACTGGGCCCTGCGGGTCTCAGACTCTGCTGTCTGGCCGTTGGGTGGGGTGGGGGCTCCCTGCCCGTGTCCCCTTACGGCGCCTTGTTGGGGGGGGTGTGGCTCCCCGGGTCCTTGGCCGGCCGCTCGGGGGTGGGGCGGGGCAGCGCGGGGGGTCCAGCTGGGCCAAGGTCCTAGCGACGGGAGGACCCCCTCCCTCAGAACCCTCCCTGCCATACCTCACCTTATATTACTCCACAATAGGGAACAGTGGGGCGGTGCCTAGGTGGGGGGTCCGGGCTACTTAACTGCGGTCTGGGTCCTCCCCCGACTTTGCACCACCCACAATTTTAACCACACTTAGTCACGCAGGGTCTTGAGGGGGTAAGCCGCTTTCGGGGTTCTGCCGCTTGTCAGCGGTAGAACGCCCGGGCCCCGCTACCCCCCAATTTTAAACCGCACCATAGACACACACATTGCATCCACCTCTTCAAAACACAAAGACACACCCTTACATACATCCAACACACATATAGGGCAGGGGAAGGGCGGGAGACGTGGCTCCCCCCAGCACCTCCCGCTGGGGTCCCGCCCCGGCCCGGGGTGAGTGCGGCTGGGATGCGGGGGGCGCGCTCCCTCGGGCATGGCGCTCGTGGGGGGGCTGGGGGTGCGGCGGGACTCGCCGCCGGGGTTGGGGGGGGCTCTCGACCCGCTCGGCCCGGGGGCCCTGCTCCGGCCTTTTCTCGGCTTGGCGGCTTGGGTCGGGGCCTGGGGCCCTGTGCCCTTTATCCTTCTCTTGTGGGCCCCTCTTGCCTGGGGGGGATTCCTCTCTGCATTCTCCGTCGGGTGCTTTTTGGGCGGGGACGTGGCTCTCTGGGGTGGTTCGCTGGGGTCTCCCCGGGCCTGGGGGGCTTCCGTCTGCCGGGGTGGCGGTGTCCGGGCCCGATGGCTTGGACCCCGAAGTGTCGCCACGGGTCCCCCCACAACAGTTCCAGTCCCACCCAGTGGACAAACCACACACACACACACACACACACACACACACACACACACACTTCCACTCCTCATGAAAGGTGCTTCTGAAGTTGCGTGTTCTCTATCATCATTTGCTCAAACTTAAAAAAAAATAATAATAATAATAAAAATAAAAAAATAATAATAATAATTCAAAATTAATTAAAAGTGTCACATTAAGAAAAATAATCATCTCCTGCTCTACTGACTGTTTGACCTTCATGTAGTCGATTGATCATTAAACTCATGGATTTCTAAACAAGTGTGACTAATAAAGATAAAACACTCATCTTATTTATCGTAAGCACAAAGTTTTTGTCTAGAGACTCGTTGATTATCCACGTTCAGGAACACCCAGGTAAAGCCAATGTGAATACTACAGAAAACTCCTCTTGTATTTAATTCACCTTGAATCAAGCAGCTACTCAGCTTGAGCACTCCACTTTAAAATCACAAAGTGAGTCGAGTGTGTGTTAATGACGTTCACTTACTCTGCGTGATTCTTGTAAACGGACCCATCCACTCCGATGGTGGTCCGCAGCTTCTCAGCTGCTTTGTTGTCCCGGATCTGGCGAAGCAGCGACGCCAGCGTGGCGGCGCACAAGTGTGCAGCCCGGGTAGAAACTATCTGACACACCCTGCGGGTGGCCAGGCAGTCCTCGGCCGACGGGTCCAGACCCAGGCCGCGGAGCACCTGCGCAGTGCTGGCCAGAGCTTCATCATCTCTGCAGAGGTTGGACAGGAAGACCAAAATGACTCTCGGGTGGAACAGCGTACAGATTTCTTCAGTTACATAGAACTGGCAGGGAGTTCTACTTGCAAACCCTCAATTCCCCTTTGAGCAGGAGAGCTTGATTTATCAATCCGGGCCCGGTTGTTCAAAACTCGGTTATCTTTTAACCAGCCCTGAAATACATTTAACCAACCGTGAACTTTAACAGCACTGTTATCTCGTTGTTCAGAACTCAGTTAACTTTAACCGGGCGTTATCTTGACATTTAAGTTAACGCACCTACGGACCGCTGCTAGAATTCTAACAGTGTGTTTAACTCTTGATGCCAGTTCAACTGAGGAAGGATAAGGTGTACTGTGGACTTAACTTTTGATATAAAGTATAATGAAGAGTTGTGCCTCCACTACCGGTTTGGGAAAAGAGCAACATAATCGCTGATGTAGAGGAGAGCAGAGTTGTCCTCGGCTCACTGTGTACGCTCTCGGCTGTAATAAATTATTATTTGGAAGATACCAGCATATAATATATATTGCATAAATGGTGCATTCTAATGCATTGTTGACAACTAAATATTAGATTGTAATGTGATAAATTGGAGGACCAGTTGATATTAAACGAACCAAACATCAAATATCAAAAATCACAGAAACATACTTATTTAAAATCACATAACTGAACCAATATAAAGATGTATATATTATATACATATGTATATAATATATACAAAATAAAATGGAACTTCAGAAGCCACATCCAGTCCAGTTTCATCCGGAGTGGGCTGGACTGGTAAAATATTGCTATAATAACCTTTAAAGTGACACTTGAAAGTTTTTCTCTGTTGTGGCGCACAGTGTATGTGATGAAACTGTATATATCACACAATTGGTACTGAAATTGATTACAATCTCAATATAAAGTCAATTTTAATGAAACATTCTGCTGCTAAATATAGTAAAATGTAAAAAAAAAAAAAAAAAAAAAAAAGTCCTAGAAATCCTATATAACCTCCTTGCTTGTTGGTTTGTGGGGCCGGATTGAGGCAAAGTGCAGGACTCTGCTGTGAAGGTGGCGGTGGTGTATTTGCGTCAATTAAAGAAGAAAAAATAAGAAATATGAAGGAGCGGCGGCAGGGATTTAAGAATGACGACCTGCCACTTCTAAATAATGTAGAGGAAACCCTGGATGAGGCAACATGATGCTGTCTGATCATCCAGCTCAGTTTTCATTTTCTGGAAATGCTTAAAACATAATGCAGAAGAACGGAGACTTGAAAGTGGGCGGAACAATGGGCGGGGCGGCATTAGGAATGCTAACCAGTGACGTTAACCTCACTGTTAACTTTGACGGCGACGTTAGCTCACGGGATGACTAACCGAGTTTGGAACAACCGGGCCCAGGTGTACAGCTTAGAAATGTAAAGTATTGGTTCAAATAGAAAGAAACACTGATTATAAAAGGACTCGTTTATAGACACTGCTGTCATGCTAAACTCTAATAATTAAAGAGGAACCCAAACTTTTGCAGACTTTTTTTTTCCAGGAAAGAAAAGCCCACCATGTTCAGGCCAACACTGTCCTTGAAATATACACCAAAGTTCAAGGCATGTTATGTTGGACGTGAACAATCTATCGATCCAGATCACAAACACTTCATCTAATTCAAAGGTTCTCGAGCCTTCCTGGTCTGACCCATTCCAGATGAAATTGGACTGTATGTGCCCTCTGAACAAAAACACCCCTGTAGATGATGATAATAATAATAATAATAATAATAATAATAATAATAATAATAATACACCACAGGCTGTATAGAGGGCACACCAACACATGCAGTTCAACTCAGTGCTGCAGTCCCACATGCACTGTTTCAGAAATGTAATGGCACATGACAACAGAAACATTGATTCCAACGCCGTCACTCTAAAAACATGATTCCTTCCATTATCACTACAGCTCAATCCGACCCGCTACCTGATACAGGCAGCACAGTCGTGCTACTTCAGGGAGTGTCGACCCCGCCTACGTGAGACCTGGGCTCCACTGGCTCCGCCTGTCAGTGCCCGGTTAGGACCCCCTACTCAGCGACACGAGTGCCACTGCCTTGTGGCTGACTATCGGTTTGGGAAAAGCTAAGAGAGTAAACCCTGACAGAAAATCTGGAGTGGAACCCCGATGGCGGTTGGGCGCACACTTCTGCAGCTGCGCCGACACCAACTGTCTCGTCTCGTCAAGCCAGCGAGGCCGAGAGGGGGATTGTGATTGCTGGGAACCCCAGGATCTCCATAACCTTCGCCCAGGCCTGCGCCCTAGAGAGGTCACTACAGACTAACCCACGGCACAACTATCATAGTTTTCTAGACTGATGGCCAACAGCAACGACAACAATCTGACAATATGTTGTTGATTGGTAAAGGGGGTTTAGAAAAAGTTTAATAAAAAAACTGTGAGACAAAAACCACATGTAAATCTGCATATATCTAACATTAGAGCACAACCCTACAGCTTGAGTGTTTCTCTGGTGTGTTTTGGGAACAAAAACAAGAGTGAATCATTTTGAGGAGTTTCTCAACATGCATAAAGAGGTGATAAAGAGACATTCTGAGGATTTCACACATTGTTTTAAATGTTTTGACAACTCCATTCATATTTTATTTTATATTTTAACATCCAGCAGCCTGCCCTGGACTCGAAAGCACACAGACATCCAGCACAGCTTTTAACCTTACACAGTAACAATGTCTTGATGCGTGGAACAAATGACCAGAACAAATCACTGTGACTCACACCTGCACAGCATGGGTGAAACACAAAAGCTTAGTAACATTCCTTTGTCATAGACTGTTTGAGGACAACTTTGGAACATCTGAGGATTCAGAATATACATCTAATCCATCAATTCAAGACAACATTAGAAACTCAAGCTCCGTTAAAAAATGATGAAAATAATGTTTCAATGAAATCACTCATAATTCTCCATTTCTACTGTGATGTGAGTCACAGAGACGATTGGAAAAAACAAACTAGTAGATCAAAGTGTGCTTTTAAGTAATGACTTGTCAGGTTTTTCATAGAAAAAGCTTTTGACTTTCTACATCGCAGGATCTGTGATGCTACTGCACCCCAACAAAAACAGAAAGAGGAAACAAAAACCTACTGCTGTGCAGACGTCCGTGTCCGTTTTTAGATTTGAATGCCTTGCATCTCGCACAACAGGGGACCGTTTCAAAGCATTTTGACGCTGCGTTCATAAAACTTCAAAGAGTTACAGACAACAGACACACAAAAGAACCAACTTGTCATTGTCGATGGCGTAGATGTAGCTGGTGTTGAAGCGTCCGGTGGTGAGGAGCTCCGGTGTAACCTTGCCCTGGAACAGCAGCCGCTCTCTGGTCATTTTCACCAGGATGAGACGCACCAGCTCTCCCATGTACATGCCGCTGATCATCTTCTCAAATCTACAGAAAAAGAGAAAATCGTGACATCCATCAAGTCAGCAATGTATCGCGACTCTAACTTGAACATCATGAAGAGTGATGTCCGCCGCCAATCAGAGGAAACTAATTTCAGATAGCTCCGTCATATTTTCCATGACTTAAAGTTCATGAGCACAGGTCAAGCTGACCAGTAAGCAGACTGCTTCACCTTCCAGGTCAGCTCTTCCTTCACCACAACGGTGACGCACTGCTTCCTCGACCCTACGGTCAATCTCTAAATTCTTCCCAAACAGCCCTACGCCACTTGAGAAAGGTTTCCCCCTCCACTTGAAAGGGTCGCATCGTTCCCATACCGTCTGAATTTCAATCTGCTCCAGAGGATGTTGTAAGCAACTCACGTGACGTGAAAAGGGCACAGATGTCCCCTTCTCCCTTGACCTTCACTTTTTTTTTTTAATAGATGTATTTCTTCTTTTCACTGGGAGTAAAAAGGGAAATATGGTTCAGTCAGAAGCTTGCAGGGTAATTCTCCATACGTCAAAAAGTCCTTGAACCACAAATTGGCCCCAATGGATAGATTGAGGACCTTGCATGGCAGACGCCTTGGTTGTGTGCATGAATTGGTGACTACATTGTAAATCGCTTTGGGGTTGTCAAACAAGTGGGAAAACATTATATAAGTGAACTCCATTCCAGAGGTTGAAACGCTTTGCTCCACACAGAGAAGGAATTTACAGACTACTGCAATGAAATTAAAGTACATTACATACACGTAAAGCTCGACAAGAAAAAGCCAGTTTGATGGCAACAGGAAGAAAGTGTGATACTCTGGAGTGGAGCGAGTCTGTGGTGCTCAGAGCCACTGAAAATGCAGCTTTTTGAAAATGGCTCCCAAGGTGGAACTTTAAAAAAATCTGACCTCGACACCATGGGAACGGGGGAAAATGCTATTTTTCTGAAACACTGTACCTGCGCTTAACAGTCATAGTAAATAGTTCTTCTGCTCATGCTCAGCAGACAGACAACAACAATGAGTGTCATGACTCCCAGTCCAGATTCTCCTGGTAGTTTTATTTTGTATTTTGCTTTTATTTTTTCAGTTTAGGGGTGCAGGTGGAAGCAATGTGAAACTACCGGGGGCATAAACAAGTACATGTAGTGAAGTTTGGAGTGAGGTGAGTCAGGTACAGGTGTAAACCATCACCAATAAAAAGAAGCTATTACCTTAAAAGAAAAAAAGACAATTTTGAAACAAAACAAGAAAGAATATAGGATGCATCAGAAAAAATGTCAGGGAGAAATGCACTATTTAATGTCTGTTTTTGAAAAATAGACCTTAAGTCGATTTTGAACCCACCACCCGACCCCCAAAATTTTGGACACCCAGATTTTCTGAATGGACACCCAAAACATGAATTTCTGCCTAAATCCATGGTTAGAAGTGTCAAGATGAAATGCTGAAACCTACAGCTATATGTAGTTAGCATGTCGACCCACTAGTAGGTGCTGTTGCAGAGATAAATATTCTGCAAACATTAACAATGGTGACAGCAATGAAGCAATGTGAAACTACCGGGGGTAGTTTCACATTGCTTCCACCTGCACCCCTAAACTGAGCACCTGTAGACTCTGAACTGTGAACTAGTTTCTATAATCCTCTTATTAGTTTTTATTTGTTCTCTGCAGGCCTCAGCTCAGTCCCAAGACTTTAGTATGTCACAGTCACACGTAATTAAACTGAGAGGGGAACAAGCATGATTGTTAATACTTATATCAAAATCAACTTTTTCACAGCAAAGAATATTTTATTCTTCACTTAAAAAAATTGAATGATATCCAAGCATGGGTCCACAATTTGGAAATTAAAAATTAGATCGATCATAGGTCCAAAGAATTAGTCCCAATTGAGTGGATTCTGCAGATAGAATTCCTCAGCATCTTGGAAAGGAATTCCCTCCTCTCTGCTTCAGCATTTGAACGCATCAGGATGAGTCAGAGAATAATGAACCAATCAGAGGCCACCTTACTAAAGGTATTGACCACATGGAATCATTTGACCAATCACGTCGCTCGTTATTAGGTGTAATACAAACCTGGAAGTCAGTTGCAAGTTGAGTACTCGAGCCGATAATTCGCTATATTTGGGCGAAAAACGATGAATTTAGGTAAAAATAGACGGTGACAAGTAGTGATGGCCATTATACACATATTTTAGAGGCTTTGAGCAACGCGTCCGTACAATTCACCGTAATGACGGCTGGCTGCCTAAAACCATGCTTCTAACTGAGACGGAGCCCAAAGATCTGAAAACACACATAAGTGTCATTAGTGACTCTGGCAGCAAATGATCTTTTAGCACTCAGTGATAATTAACACCGTCAGGCATGCGTCGATTACGCAACAGTGGTAATTACATGCAAAGGCATCAACGCCACTTACTAGTTAGTCAGATACTTGAACTTCAAACAATCCCAACGCTGCTCATCAACCAACATTTGTTTCTCCAACAGTCATCTGACATTGATCTTGAACTTTTCACCGGAAGCTTTACATCAGAAGAAACACCAGTCACACTCGCACAAAGGACATCTCAGGGGACACACACACACACACACACACACACACACACACACACACACACACACACACACACACACACACACACACACACACACACACACACACACACACACACACACACACACACACACACACACACACACACACACACACACACACACACACACACACACACCAGTGGAACGCATTGCAGGTGTCAAAAAGAGAGGATGCAGATACTCAACATAAGACATAAGACTTACTTATTAAAGTGTTGTGTTGTCTTATGAGTTTTGCATAAAGACTGATGAAACATGTGAATGGAACCAATTTAGAATCAATTGCAAATTGTGGGGAAACGCTTGAAAAGCTTGCACATCTTTTGACACGTGTGCCATGTGAATGAGTTGCACTCATTTCTTTGTGAGAATGAATCACTCGGGGCTGTGTGAATGACTCACTCTTAATTATGTGACTGCCTGCGCTCCTCACATTAGCCAATTTCAGTACTAGCGGCTGCACATCTGGAATCTGTTTCATTATCCTGGTTGGAACTGGAATTGGCAACAATCTTTTTTTATTTTCTTTTTTTTCTAACCCCAACTCCTGCCATTAAGTTTTTTGTCCTCTATATGTTCCAAACTTCTTTCATTCCCCTTTGTTTCAGATATTCAGCAAAAAAAAAAAAAGAAAGAAAGAAAAAGACTATCGGGGCAAGCAAGATGCACTTATACATATAAATCTGTTCTTCCGTGGTTTGAATCAGTGGTTTTAGACCAGACTGTTGCAGTCACCAATTTTCTTCATCTTTGTGTTTTCCATCTTCTCTCAAGTACAAACAAAATATTCGGGTGCTCCAGATCTAACACAAGTCTTGGCCCGATCTTTAATTTTTAGTTCGATAACAGATTATAGATAAATTATTATACATCACGTTGAATAATTACATTCCTATTCAGTGATGCTACTGCACGTTCCTCCCATTGGCACACTACATACATACATACATATATACAGTGAAGAAAATAAGTATTTGAACACCCTGCTATTTTGCAAGTTCTCCCACTTAGAAATCATGGAGGAGTCTGAAATTTTCATGGTAGGTGCATGTCCACTGTATGAGAGATAACCTAAAAAGAAAAATCCAGAAATCACAATCTATGATTTTTTAACAATTTATTCATGTGATACAGCTGAAAATAAGTATTTGAACACCTGTCTATCAGCTAGAATTGTGACCCTCAAAGACCTGTTAGTCCGCCTTTAAAAGTCCTCCTCCACTCCACTGTATTATCCTGAATCAGATGCACCTGTGTGAGGTCGTTAGCTGCATAAAGACACCTGTCCACCCCATCCAATCAGTAAGACCCAAACATTCAGCATGCCTAAGAGCAAAGAGCTGTCCAAAGACACCAGAGACAAAATTGTACAACTCCACAAGGCTGGAAAGGGCTCCGGAGAAATTGCAAAGCAGCTTGGTGAAAAAAGGTCCACTGTTGGAGCAATCATTAGAAAATGGAAGAAGCTAAACATGATGGACAATCTCAATCGGAGTGGAGCCCCATGCAAGATATCACCTCGTGGGGTCTCAATGATGCTAAGAAAGGTGAGGAATCAGCCCAGGACTACACGGCAGGACTTGGTCAATGACCTGAAAAGAGCTGGGACAACTGTTTCCATGGTCACTGTTGGTAATACACTAAGACGTCATGGTTTGAAATCATGCATGGCACGGAAGGTTCCCCTGCTTAAACCAGCACATGTTAAGGCCTGTCTTAAGTTTGCCAATGACCATTTGGATGATCCAGAGGAGTCATGGGAGAAAGTTTTGTGGTCAGATGAGACCAAGATTGACCTTTTTGGTCATAATTCCACTATGCGTGTTTGGAGGAAGAAGAATGATGCGTACCATCCCAAGAACACCATCCCTACTGTGAAGCATGGGGGTGGTAGCATCATGCTTTGGGGGTGTTTTTCTGCTCATGGGACAGGACGACTGTACTGTATTAAGGAGAGGATGACTGCAGCCATGTATTGTGAGATTTTGGCCAAAAACCGCCTTCCCTCAGTCAGATCATTGAAGATGAGTCGTGGCTGGATCTTCCAACATGACAATGACCCAAAGCACACAGCCAGGAAAACCAAGGAGTGGCTTCGTAAGAAGCATATCAAGGTTCTGGAGTGGCCTAGCCAGTCTCCAGACCTAAATCCAATTGAAAATCTTTGGAGGGAGCTGAAAGTCCGTGTTACTCAGCGACAGCCCAGAAACCTGACTGATCTAGAGAAGATCTGTGTGGAGGAGTGGGCCAACATCCCTCCTGCAGTCTGTGCAAACCTGGTGAAGAACTACAGGAAACGTTTGACCTCTGTAATTGCAAACAAAGGCTACTCTACCAAATATTAACGTTGGTGTTCAAATACTTATTTTCAGCTGTATCACACGAATAAATTGTTAAAAAACCATAGATTGTGATTTCTGGATTTTTCTTTTTAGGTTATCTCTCATACAGTGGACATGCACCTACCATGAAAATTTCAGACCCCTCCATGATTTCTAAGTGGGAGAACTTGCAAAATAGCAGGGTGTTCAAATACTTATTTTCTTCACTGTATATATATATATATATATATTAGTGCTGTCAATCGATAAAAAAGTACTAATTAAATGCACAATCTTCTGTAATTAATTGCGATTAATTGCATTGTTTTTCTACTGATGACTGAAGCTTGTAATGGATATTTATTGAGGGAAAACCACGGAATTAATGTCGACTCAACACACAGAGACTATATTTAAATTCAAAGACTATTTTTATAACGTCCTTTTAGCTTTTGGTGAAACTGTTTCTCTTAAAGATCAGCAAAATAATGAAAACAAAAATAAATTATTATATAAGCATCTGACATAAGTCTGGGTTTTGTTATAATGCAGGTCCACCACTCTGAGAACTTGAATATTTCTAGAAACAAAGTTGTAAACTTATTACATGAACTAAGTGGCAACAATATACTGTAATACACACACACACGTATGCACACAGAGAGAGAGAGAGAGAGAGAGAGAGACCACTTTTACACACAGAGCACGCACGCATGCACACGCACACACAGTATAGAGGAGAGTCAGGGAAAGAGAGAAAGAAGAGAAATTAATATTTTACCATAATATATTTCCTCCAGCTTTAGCAGTTTGGTGGCTGCTGGTCAGCAAACAAGACAACATGCTGTTTTGCTGCGGAATTACTTCTGTGGTCGTTATAATTCGGCTTTATGAAGTAAAACTAATGACTTTCACTTTCCCAATCAGCCTTCGGGAAACTTTTAAAGTGAAACTTTCTGCCTTAATATTATTCCACGAGGTATTGTGCTGCTCTTGAGTCACGTTACTGCGCCCAGAGAAAAAATAAAAAATAAACACAAGTAAACAAAACTACGTTTAAAATTTTTTGGGGCGAATTAAATGTTTCAAATCAATTAAGCAAATTAAAACATGAAATTTTTGACAGCACTAACATATATATATATATACATACATATATGTATATATATATATATATATATATTGTATATATTTGTTTACGTGCGTAAACAAATGTGCTGGCGTATCTATACCTCCTCTACTGTCAATCCACACATCAGAATGAGGAAAGACAGAAGTAGAAGTTGCAACTTGCAGGTGTTAGTTGCTAATTTAGACATATTTCTTAAATTCATACAGCATATTTAGTCCTATGATAATGATTTAAGAATAGACCATTTCTCTCCTCGACATATTCTCCAATTAACACCCTTGAGTGATGATAATTTGAGTCTTCATTTATACTACTGGTAGTTCATCTTTAATGCCTCTCATTTTCAGACATTCCATAGATTTATGTGGTAAAATGAGTCTCTCTCATGTCGTCATGCAGGGTCTCTTAAGCCCCGTTTCCACCACAAATAGTGCAGGGATGGAACAGGAGCAGTACGGCAAAGCATAACCAGAGCCAAATCTGGTGCAGAAAGTCTGATTAAAATGTAGGCGGGGTTTAGAGCTCCACAGAGCTGTGACATTACAACAGTAATGTCAGCCGAGGCGACAGATCTGGACCTTATGAATCCTCTGTTGTTTACATCCTCCGCTTTGCACTAGTTGTTTAGTCATTTCTTTTGCAGCCACAGAGCTGCAGCTGCAACTTCCGTGTTGGTTCTGAGAAAGCGAACGTTGGCGCAGCTTTGTGACACCGGAGCCACTCCGGTGTCACAAAGCTGGTCGGCACAACACCGGTGTCGCGCCGCTGGATGTGACGGCCGCAACTTCCGCGTTGGGGCAGACATCGCGGACGCAATGCGAGGACAGACACTGGGGCTCTGAGCAGCTCCTGCCGCGACGAGTGGACTCGGTAGAGCATCGATTACGGCCACAGCGTCTGCTCCCGAGTCCCGGTCTCCGTCCTGCCTGGCGTCTGCTCTTTTGGGACCAACATGAATCTTGCGCAGGAAAAAAAAAAAGAAAAAAAAACAACCAGAGCAAAGCTGATTATGTTAACAACAGAGGATTCATTCAGACGACATATTACAATATTGAGGGCGTGTAGTAAATCTCTGACCAATCAGCAAATGGCTCCTCAAAATCAGACCCGTTCTGCTGTCCTGAGTACCTCAACGGAAGGGTGACCGAAAAGCGTCAACCTTTGGAGCCGTTATTTCAGTAAAATCTGCAATTCTTGCGGTGGAAACCCGAACCATACCGGACCATACCACTCCATTCCTGCACTTTTTGTGCAGTGGAAACGGGGCTTAAAACAATGAGTAAAAAAAATGATTGGAATAATAATAACATCTCTGTTATTATGGTCAGTTTTACACAACTTTACCACATGTTGAGATAATTCTCAACATCATATTACAATGAGATACGAGCTAATACAGCTTACCAGACTTATCGGCTGCATGTTGACTGTTACACAGAATATAGCTTCATTGAATTTGGTCTCCTCTCATGTCCCCATCTGTACCAGGAGGACTTCACCGAGTGTAGAAAGTAGATGATGGTTCATTGGAATTGTTAGTCTGGTGCAGGTCTGGGGGGAGGGGTAAGCACTACCTCACTGTGTCGCCCTCAAGAGCCAATCCATAACCGACAAATTATGTTTGTTAAGGCTTAAATTTAGAAGCTCCATAACCGGCACGCATGTACCACTTTCACATGCTCTTCTGCAGCTTTCGCTCTTCTCTTCACTCTTCATCATTAAGAAAATGACAGGATGTTTTTATTCACACGGCTCTAATTTATCTACTAGAAAGTTTCATAGGAATTCTTTATAAATCAGTGGTATAGTGGTGGCCATGTATAATACAAAAAAAATAATTCTGGCTTTTACTTCAAAACAAGCTGCTGGTAATGAAAAACAGACGTAGCACAAACAGAGATATCAACTGAGAAACTATGAATAGAAATGGAGAATGCTGTCATCTCCAGTTCAAGCCTCTCGGTAGCTGAAGGCCCTTCAGGGGAAACGCTTCATGTGATACTGAGTCAGATGAGTTTAGAGACACTCACAGCTGCTTTCCGGGGTTCAGCGAGCCTGAATCAATTTCACGATCGATGTCGGTGCGGAGGTCGTCCAGGGCGCCGTCGTCTCCAAAGGCGCCCCACTCAGTGTTAACGCACATCCGCCCCTCATCGCCGTCTATCAGGTCCAGGTTCCTCATGTGCTCCATGTAGCAGGCGTTTGTCCCCGTTCCTTCAGGGAAGAGATGACAGCATACAATTTACTTTCATTGAAAGAAATGTGAGGCAAAGTAATTTCACACAGCACCTGTAAGTTACAACCGTGTCCACAAACTGACCCTATTCTGCTAGTCTGACCAAATGGCTCTGCGGTGCAGCCGTCACATCAACAAACGACAGAAACTCGTAGGCAAGGAGCGCGACGGCCAAATGCACAGATGGTTCTGGAACAGCAGCAGCTGGACGGGGATCATTGGCAGTGCACTTACATCCAAACATTAAAAAGCCAATGTGTTATACACCAGAGAGATCTCTGTATGTTTTTTCATCTTCATGAAGCAATTTGTATTATTTTTTCATTTTATTCTTTAATAATGCAACTTTGGACCCGTTCAAACGTGTTGACGTTCGAGTGAAAAGAGAAAAGTTTGGTTGTGTGTTTGGGTGTCCGTTCACACGACAACCGAGCTCGGAGCCACAGAAAACGCATCTTTTTGAAAAAGGCTCCCAAGGTGGAACTTTTTGAAAACGCTCCGACTCAGTCATTGTGTAAACTGTGCAACTTTCTGAAAACAAAATCAACCAACAGCGCCAACTCGTGGCCTGGCATGCCAGCTATATTTTTTTCAGCGTTTCTGTCGTTCACTTGTAGACAGACATTGTTTTCAAAACCCTGGGAAACTTTTCTGAAACAAAATCGCAAAAAATGATGTCTTTTCACTTGAAACATTGTCCAGTAAACTCAGTTGCAACTTATATTCTGGAAAACATGGTAATAAATGTGGATGTGATGCATCAAACGTAACTCTGCACTGTTGACGGTGTGATAGGCTTGTGTGTGTTGATCCTGAAGATGCAGAGACAAAGAGGAAGTATTGGCCCAATGATGAGTTATCAATTTTGAAATGAAAAGAAAAGAAAAGAAATGAAATAAAGGAAGTGTTTGGAGTCCATACACACACAATCTAGATCTAGGTAGAGCTGTACCGAATTTAATTTGAAATGAGTAAAAGGAAAGGTTTTATCTGTTTTATCAAAGTAACATTGTGATCTTTTGACATTCCTTTAAGGATTTATTCACAATCCAAAATATTCTGCTGACTGGTTAATCTTTCAGGTTGTTCTTCCATCTCTTAAGAGGACATTAAGCTTTTTGTCCTGTTTGTGTTTGTTTTGTTTGGGAGTTTAGAAATGTTGACAATGACTGAGATGGAACAGCAACTGATTTATTTAACCTGCTAAAATCCCCATTGAGATCTGAACTTCTTTTTCAAAGTGCAAATAAAAGTTCTGAGATGTTCAGTTTTTTTCAGATGATCACTGTGATGACTGCAGATTATTTTTTTTTTCAATCCAATAAACTTGCAAGTTTAGAATGATTGAAATGGTGGAACTGGTAGGGGAAAAAAAGACAATGAGTTATTTAAAATCAACTTTATAAACAAAAGCAAAGCACAAAAGGCCGTGAATGTTTTCTAAAATCGCCTTGCAAATTCATAGCATCTCCCTGCTTAATTAAATTACGTATCTTGAGCCAAGAAGTCTTTCACAGTCTAAACTTTGTTTGGACGAACTGTGTGGAGAATCAAGACAAACTAATCAAACAGACAAAACTGCTCACCATGACTTTATGATTTCAAACATTATTAATCACTTAACTTTGATAAAGAACAAGCAATGTCCCATTTAGTTTAACAGAGGGACACAATAGAGTCTTAGTAGGCTCGTGTCTTGATTTGGAACCTTGTCAGTTCTTCAAATAGTTCAGAATCAGAATCAGAAAAAAACTTTATCCGCAAGAGGCAATTAGGTGGGCAAAGAGCGGTACATAAAGAGGCAGGAGAAACAAAAAAAAACATAAAAAAGAAGGGTGTTATTTCAAATCTATCATTATGAAAAAATGCAGAGTGAGTCAAGCACAAATTGGCTTCTGTGGCCTTTCTGGAAAGCGTTGTGACGCTTGTGACTCTAAATGTCAAAAGCTATTTTTGTTGCAATAATGGTTTAAACTGCTCACGATGTGTTCTATATCACTAAACAGCTATTATGTTCTTACTCACATAGCTGGCTGTACACAAAATATGCAGACAATGTATTCACCTGCCTGAAGGATATTTCCTTCCTGCTAAAGGTCATCCTCCAAAAAAAGAAAGGAAACATTAAATACTGCCCCGGAGCTGGATTTCCATTTAGGGATCTGCTATCCTTGGGCAGTATGTGCTTTTTAGTTTCTGAAATACGTGGTCAGGGATCACTTGAGAAAATAGACTTCTAAGATTTGCTGTTAAAATACAAAAAAATATCACACTGAGGAAATCCATTACTTGTTCAGAACAAGAGCTCTGCCATGAATTCTTCCTGTTGACATCCTCAAAAACATAATAACTGTGTGTGATGGAGGTGCACGAGAGCACAGGCTTCAAGAATGGAGTCTGCGGGACAAAACCACTCCACAAATCATTCAACACGAGTCAGAAAAGACATTCTGTAATTTCTTCATGAAACCACATGGTATTTCTGTGTCATTTCTAATTTGTCCACTAGGAGTTGCTTTGTTTATGTACAACAACGGGACAGACACTCAACAGCAAAAGGAAATGATGCTCGCCAAAAGATCCGTGATGCAGCAGAGAAATCCGTCCGGTTGCAAACAAATTAGCATGAGCCATGAAATCATACGTTACACAACAACATTTCCAAGTGAAAACTGGAAGATTTCATTGCAGTCTGAGTGTCTGTTTACACAAGCCATTGAAAACTATTTTTTGGAAACGGCTCCCAAGGTGGAATTTTTCGAAAACACTCCGCCTCCATAGAATCGGGGGAAAAACCCAACTTTTCTTAAACGCTACTAATGCCAAGGTAAAAACGTCTTCTGCACATGCTCAGTAGATGGACAATAGGAACAATGTTTCCCCCGTGTCCTGCCTTCCAGTCCACATTCTCTTGGCACTTGGTTCTCTGCTGCGTGTGTGTGTGGATTCATTACAAAAACCTAGCATGATAACTACATCATTTTCAGTGTTTCTGCCTGCTCTGTGGAAACAGACATTGTTTTCAAAACGTTGCTGTGTGAACATGAAACTTTGCTGAAACAAAAATGCAAAAACAAAGCATTTTCACTCGTAGTGTAAACGGGCCCCGAGGGAGAGCTTGTGATAACATTCATGCTCAAGGTTGCAGGAATGCTGTGTTTTCCAAAGCAGGGTGGTTTTGGCCACATTAGCATGAAGAGAAACACTTTGGTAGGTGGAATCTTAAATTACAAGTTGTTGTACTTGTATGTTTGGTATTAAAAATGATGGAAACTTTGGAATGTGGGGTGCATGTGGCTTCTGAAATTAATAACTGGGACACTTTAGCAGTGGATTCTTGTTTCTGATATTTTTGCTTCTTCATGCACGTTGAAAAAGTAATAATGCTGTACAGTTCAATCTTACTGCAACTTATAACGTTACAAATGTAGTTTAATTCAAATCATTATTATTTTTGCAAAGGAAAAATATTTGGACTGTAGATTCAAAGTCAGGCTGGACTTACCCACAATGAGGCCAATTTCACAGTGATGATCGTCAAAGCCACAAGTCATCATGGTTCCCACTGTGTCGTTGATAACTGCCACAATGTCAATGTCGAAATCCTGCAATAACAACAACTTTTAATCATGTTGCATTTATTAAAACAGCACGTGATTGATTGAAAACAAAGACTACTTGAATTAAAGGCATGGTAAATGTCACCAATTAAAGTTAGCCAATAATAAATCTTGTTCATCTTAAATCTGAAGCAAGTACAACAATAGAGGGTCTGTTAAAGCAAATGGAAACAGTCCATATCGTCATGCAGAAGATTAAGGAGAACATTAATTCAAAAGCCGAAATAAAGAACTATTCTGTGAACCAACCTCTCTCGTTCACCTTTTGTGTATCTCAACATATGTACAGACTCAATACAATGTCTGAGTGTCCTAAAAAGCACAATATAAAACCCATGCATTATTATTATTATCAAAAGAACTTTCTGTTTCAAGCCCTTTTAACTGAAATAACCATGGGATTGCTCATTCCCCAGACAAAATGATAAGCATCATCTGAAGCTGAAAGCTTTTCATCAGCAGATGCATCTGTGGACTGCTTTTGTCTTTGTGCTCAGTCGAGGCCTGTCACGATAACAAATTTTGCTGGACGATCAATTGTCCCAGAAAGTTTTGCGATAAACGATAATATTGCTGTTTTGATACCATTTTTCCACTAATATATTAAGAATGGCATAATAACGCAAGTATACCCTTTTAAAGATAAATAAACTTTTATTTCTTAAGAATGTTTAAAATTGGAATTGTGTTATGAAAAAAGACATTGGCAATATCCAAAATAAAGAATCATAACAACCTCATCTCTCCCTCTCCTCCTCACAGGGCTCTCATGCTGCACCCAGGTGCCCCGCCTCCCCACACAAGAGTGATTGACAGGCAGTGTTGGGAAAGTTTAGTTTCTACATAAACCAGTTCAAAGTTCAGTTCACAAATTTTAAAATGGACGACTTCAGTTCATAGTTCTAAATTCATAGTTCCAAAAATTAACTAGTTCATAATTCTTTCTTTTAAATATGTTGCTGCGAGCTTTGGAGTTACGTGATGCACCTGAACGCATCACCCATGTATTAGCAGCATGAACCTTGTTAACCCTTAAAAAGCCGCAGGGTTCAAAGCATGTAAAAAAAAAAAAAAGTAGCGGCTTGTTAAAACAACATTAAACTGTGAGAGCCGTTCACTAACACCAGGATGAGCGCCGCTCACAGTGACGTCTTTGGTAAATGAAAAATTATCGAGCCTGGCAAACTTATCGAGCTCATTTTTAATGATCCTGCAATTAATTGATTTATTGATTATCGCAACAGTTCTAGCTCAGTCTCTCCTCTGGAAGAACTCAGCAGGAGCTCTGGCTCCTTGTATTGGTTCAGTCCATTATGGAACTGTTCATGATCCGTGTCAGAGTTGTACGGTCCCTGGATGCATGCTCAACGTGAAACATTTTCAAGCTGCATGCATTGATCCTCGCTTGAAATCGGGACTGCTGACGCCTGCATGGTCCCAGAGCACATCCCCTGACAAACATCAACTAAAGCCCTTGAGCTCAGCAGAAATCTGAACCAATGTCAGAAGTCACTGTGACTGTTCCTCCGGCTGTTCTGTTTCTGTAGAACGGAGTTGGGCTTTCCAGACGTTGTGCAAAAACTCAGTGGTTGATCCACTAATCTGCCGTGTTAAGTGCTACTAATCACCCAGCTGACAAAACACAACAGTCATAATGACAGTGTGTGGGTTTAAAAAAACAGACAGAAACTACATGTCACTCAGAACAGCAGTCAGGAATGCTTTTACTCTGTTTCAGAGTGATTCTTCCGGTAATAACCATAGAGTAGAAGCAACATTTACAAAATAGGGTCGTGTGGATCGTGTTGCCGCCCACAAAGTGGAAATTTACTACACCATCCTCTGGGTCACATGGTGACACACATTTCCTACACACACAAGGTACTGAGAGGGTTTATTCAAAATATTTTCTGGAATGAAAATAGAAACAATGCTGCTTCTAATCCACCACTGCGGTTTAAACATCACCGTACAATAACAGGTCTGCCACCAGTTAGACTTAAAAATACATTATATTGCTCATAATATTAAATACTGAGTTCTCAATGCAATGTGTGCTTTTCTGTCTATAGGAGTCAAGTCACCTTTATTTATAGAGCACTTTAAAACAGCTATGGCTGAAGCCAAATTGCTTCACATAATAGACAAAAATAAAAATTACAATAGAAGTGAAATACAGTAAAACAAACAATAAGATTGGCAACAATAAAACCAGGCAGAGAGTCTCAAACATGGTTAAAAGTCAAGGAATAAAATTGGGTCTTAAGATTAGTTTTAAAAGTGGACAGTAAGGGGATTGTCTGACGGGCAGTGGTAGCTCATTCCACAACAGAGGGGCTGCAACAGAAAAGGCCCCGCCCCCTCATAGCTTTGGTTTGGACCTCAGTACCTCCAGAAGAAGCTGATCAGCTGACCGGAGAAACCGAGCAGGGGTGTAGGGGTGGAGCAGCTCAGAGAGGTAGGGCGGGGCCAGACAATTCAGAGATTTAAAAATAAATAAAATAATCTTAATATGAATTCTAAAATGCACAGGCAGCCAGTGGAGAGACGCCAAAATGGGCATTATGTGCTCCCTCTTACGTGCTCCAGGTAGAAGGTGGGCTGCAGCGTTCTGGACTAACTGGAGACGAGCGAGGGAGGACTGGCTGACTCCAACATAAAGTGCGTTACAGTAATCCAACCGGGATGTAATAAAAGCATGGATTACTGTTTCAAAGTGCTGCTGTGACCAAATGGTCTTCACCTTTGCCTTCTGAGGTGGAAGAAGCTGGACTTTACCACTGCCCTAATCTGAGAGTCCAATTTAAAATCACTGTCCATTCTAAAACCCAGGTTTAAAACCACTGGCTTCACATGTGGAGCCAGGGGACCCAGCAGGAGCCACTGGGCCCGGACACCATCACCTCACTTTTGTTTTCATTAAAACTTAGAAAGTTAAAAGCCATCCAGGCTTTAATGTCCTCAAGGCATGACAGAAGAGGAGACAGTCAGGAGGCATATTTCTTATTAAGCGGGACATAAATCTGGCTGTCGTCCGCATAGCAGTGAAAAGAGATGCTGTGTCTCCTGAGCAAAGAGCCCAGTGGAAGAAGGTACAGGGAAAAAAGCAGAGGCCCTACAATTGAGCCCTGTGGAACCCCATAGGGGAAAGGAGCAGAGGGTTCAGGGCCAGCAAGGCTAACACACATGGTTCTGTCTGCCAGATAGGACTTAAACCAGGCCAGAGCAGTACCACGGATGCCCACTAGGTGCTCCAACCGGGACATCAAGATGTCATGGTCCACGGTGTCGAATGCAGCAGTCGGGTCCAGCAGAACCAGAACCACATGAGGGATCAAATGCATTAAACTGATGTTCAATGAGAACTGTGCCATATGTTAACCTCACAAAATGTCAAGTGAAAACCTAACTCTTACTTTTTCCCCCCACACAAGTTCTCAGTGAAATAATCCCACCAGGCAGAGACATCTGCACGTGTTTACAGGTTATAATTGGTTTGCTGAAGCAAATGAAACTGCTGTGCAATTAACTAACTCAATATTATTCAATTAATATTGACTACTTGGTTGTTGGTTAATTATCTTTCCATGGTTACAAGGCAAATGTATAGAATCCTTTTCCCTTAAAAAAAAAAAAAAAAAAAAACCCAGAAGGAATGGGTTCAGTATTATCATATGGCAGGTCCTTGCATTACTTTTAATTGTCTCTGAGCTCCAGTTGCTGAGATGGTGGCAATAGTGTGTAGTAATGAACCGTGTCCACCACAGGCGAATCCAATAAATTAAGATGTGAAAATTCTAGTTTTTTTTTTTTTTTTTACATGAACAGATCTTTGAACTTATGATAACTGACTTTAGGGTGCTGAGAGTAATCTAAAGAGGAAGATGCTGAATGTTGAAGGTGAAATACATAGACTGAACAATGAGTGAAGGGATTACATGGAGAGAATGACAAGCCAGCTCAAGGTGAAGGATGTTTTTGTGCACAAGGCTCTAAAATGCTTTGGATGACAGTGAGGATGTTGTACTATAGGAGAAGCAGGCAGAACAGGAGTGGGAGAGCGGTGCGAGGATTACGCAAAGAGCACTGTACACTAGGGATGTCAAACGCATTATACTTGTGTGGAAAGAAATGTGAGGCATTTTTGGCACATGATAACCTCAAAACATTTTGATTCGTACAAGCTACGTTATGAATGAAGAAGTCTATGCTTGAAGGCAGTTGAAAAATGTGTATAAGACGATGGGTTGAAAAGTAAAAGGGTCATTCAATGTAATTCAAGTTGGGATCAAGGAAAATGAAGACAAAGACAGTATCAATTGAGCCCAATCTGCTTCTACATCCGAGGTAAAGTCCATGATTGTCCGATGTCTCTTCCCACCCTTCAGTGAAAACTTAATTTAAGACACAACTAAATAAGGAACACAAGTAAATAAATAAATAAAACTGAATTGAACGGGAAAATTAATGCGTAAATAGTTAAGTAAGAGAAAAAAATAAAAATAAAGCAATGGAAAAAGACATACAGAAAATAGACGGGGGGCATCTAGTTGGTTTCTGGGTGAATAGTAATGTTGGACAGGTGTTTTATAAAGGGTTGTCAGGATTCATTGAAAACAGAACTTGAGTTGGTGAGTGAAAATCAAAACTTCTCCAGCTTAATGTGGTGTGGGAGGAAGAGAATGTTTCCATTTGAGCAAGATAAGGCGTCGGGCCAGTAGCGTTGAGAAGGAGTTTCATCACAGGTAGATTAGCTGCTGTAATTGGAGGGGACCCGAACAGTGCAGTACAGGGTTCAGGTAAATGTTCCACCTCAAGCACTGTAGAAAGGGTGTCAAAAATCTGCTGCCAGAAGCCAGTGAGGTTTGGATTGGATCAGAACATGTGTGTATGGTTGGCGGGTGACTGTTTACATCTAGTACAACTGTCACTGGTGCCTGGGTACATTTTTGCCAGTCGAGCATTTGTGTAGTGCATTCTAAGGAGAACCTTGCGTTGCAATAAGCCGTAATCAGCACATATTGAGGAGGAGTGAACTAGCACACGAATTTGGTCCCATCGGCTGTCTAATATACGGTAGACGTTCCTATTTCCTCCTCCCAGGTCTGTTTCAGTTTGATCATCTGGCTTGGGTTGAGGGAGTCAATAGAGTTGTACATCACTGAGATGGAGCGTTCCTGTGCCAGGCCGAGAGAGAGCAGTGAGTCAATAGGAGACCAAGGTGCCTGGCTTGAAGAAAATGGAAGAAGTGAGAGTAAGGTAGTTCAAGTTTCATGGTTACAACAAGCTCCATAAAATCAGTAAATATGTTAGATAAAGACTTTAAGATCCTTGATATGGAGCAGGCCCTGGTTTCGCCAGATTTGAAATGCAGGATTTGATAGGGAGGGCAGGAATAGATGGGTTTTAACAACCGGGGCTAAAGTTGAAGGGTTATTCAAGCCATGCTTACGGAGCTGCAGGCAGATTTTCAATGAGTGGTTGACAACTGGGTTCTGAGAGATGTTGTGAATCTTAACAGCGAGGCGAGCGGTGAGGAGGGACTGTAGAGAGAACCTTGAAGATCGCCGTTCTAGTTGAGCCCATGAAGAACCTGTGTCGGCTTCCTTGTCCAGCCAATAACAGAGCTTATTAATATTGCTCGCCCAATAGTGTTGTTTAATGTTATGTATTGCAAGACTGCATAGCTTTTTGGGAATTTGTAGAATAGTTTTTTTGATGCGGGGAGTCTGGTTCAACCACAAAAATGACATTATTGTCTGGTCTAACTGTTGAAAAAATGATTTTCTTATAAAAATTGGAATGTGTTGGAACAAATAAGGAACTTTAGGGAGATTCACCATCTTCACCAAGTTGCCTCTGCCAGTTAGAGAGAGGGGAAGAGAAGACCAGCAGGACATATCCAGCTTGCTCTTGAAGAAGAACATTTACCTCAATGCCTAGGTATTTAAACCCCTCCGGGACTGTTCTAAATGGAAAAGAGGACAACGGCATCATCCCAGACAGGTGGTTGATAGGGAGGAGGTCACTTTTAGAGAAATTTAATTTATAACCTGAGTATGAGCCGAATTGCAGGGTTTGATATATATAATAATAGATCATCCACATTTAGTGAGAGCTTATGAGTGATGGTAATTCTGGTGATGCCGACAAATTTCTCTTCGACAGCTAGAGCAAATAGGAGGGGGGAGAGGGGGCATCCCTGTCTTGTGCCCTGGAGAAGGGGGATGGAGCTGTTTTGAGGATGTGCGCGGTTGGGGACCTATAAAGCAACAAAATCCAGGCAACAAAGTCGTGGCTGAAACCAAATTATGACAGGACGTAGTATAGGTATTCCCACTCAACCCTGTATGTAGCACACTTTTATCTTGAGTGTGCCAAAACGCTAAAAAAGCGCCATAATAACCTTTGATTGGCCAAAATCAGCTTGTTTACGTGAATCGGCGTTATCATGTGGACGGCCCCTGAGAAAAACTCTGCGTTTGCAAATAAAGGGGGGTAGGCGGAGATTCACGTCACAATTCCTGACGTCTTGCTTTTTAAATATATCTGGTTTAAATGACCTTCCTCTTATCATCACACAGACTGGGGATGAATGTCCGATTAAAATACTTACCCCTCGTTTTTTGATGGACTTCCTCAGAAGGCTAACCACATCTTTTCCCTCCACTCCACTCGACCTGAAGCCTTTGGTCCAGGACATTAACACACTCTGCAAATGAGAGCACACAGACGGACAGAAGCAAGGTCAGGAAGATGTTGGGAAAGAAATGATCAAACATTTGAGTAAGTATCCAGAATGTGGGCGATTGGAGTTCAGTAGGGGCTGTTAGAAGCATGGCTCCACTGATTGGGTTATCAGACCATCAGAAAGCAGCCCCTGGAGTGGTTATGACGAGCTCTGCTGTCAATCATGTCCCTCCAGTGGTTCCGTTATCCTGCACTGTCTTCCTAAAGGTACACTATACTAGAAGCTTTACTGAAACTATAAATATATTGAAATTGCTTCAATTTGAATTAAAAGTAATAATAAAAAAAAAAAACTGCTCTATAAACCTGGGTGTTAGTACTTCTGGAAGAAGTTCAGTATTAATAAGGTTATGCAACATGTTGATCCCAAAACTGCCTTCAAGCATAGACTTCTTCAATCATAATGTAGCTTGTTGGAATCAAAATGTTTTGAGGTTATCATGTGCCAAAAATGCCTCACATTTCTTTCCACACTGGCCAATCAGTCTGGCAGCTTTGGGTGGGACAGAGGATGTGGTTGATTAGTCCATGAGGTTTCAACAAGTGCTGTGTCCAAATGTTACTTAATTGTGGTTTTAGGTCATCAAACACATCTGTATGACAGGTATCAATTACATTTTGTTAGTTACTCTTTCTTCTCTGCTGGACCATTTACTCACCATTTGAGAGGTTAAGATAAGCAATCAAAAGCCAAATCTGCAGAATGAGTAAGAGACTCGTGTGCCCATAGAAATCAGTCACTGTATGAAGTAGGGGTGAGTTTGTAAAAACATGCTTAATGCAACAGCTATGGGAGAAGTATTTTGGACATTTCATTGCATTGTGCACTAGAATGTATCTGGCTTCATGCTGAGATTGCAATCATTTTCTGTATTTATGGTTTGGTTTTGTGAAATTAGGCATTTTTATCATGTTCACCCTGCGCCACAACAAAGAAAACCTTTACAGCTTAAATTTAAAGGCACTATTTTACTGGTTCGGTCCACTCAAGATGGAACAGGGCTGAATGTGGCTCCTAAAGTATAATATAAATAAATTATAGTTTATCTCGTCTTAATCACTTGCAAAAACCTGTTTGTCCATCAGCTGGCATCCAGTATGGCAAATGAGCAAATGGAGGAACCTGGAGAACAAGAATTTGCAGTAAAGTAATGCAAAAAAAAAAAAGAAGAAAAACCTCAACCCAGTGTCTTCCATTCATCAGAACCCATCAGTTACCATTTCACAGGAGGAGTTTGTGATAACAGAATATGTCCTGTCATTGTGGTCAGTCCCCCGCATTGCAGTGGTAATAAAACACACTCAGAATTATCCACAATCACATTTCAGGGCTTTTGGTAAAAACTTTGTATCAAGTCATAAAACGATAATGATGTAGAGACAAAGACATTTTATATTATTTTGGGATAAAGTTCTTCAAAATAGCTGCATCATAATGTGATGTCAAAAACGTACGTCACCCTGTGCGACTTCCACACTGGGTGAACGCATGTCTTGGAGAAAGTTGGTACAAAATGGCACTTTTCTTTCATTGTTACACAAACCAGTCCCCAGTTTCATTTGAACTCTTTACAAAACATTGTGGACACTGTGTACTACGTTTGAAGGTCGTACGCAGGCGGCGGTTTCAAGTATCGCTTCTTCTGCACTTTCAGTTTGAGGACAGACTTTTCTTCTGGCTCGCTGGCATGTAAGAAATATGTGAAAAAGCAGGGGAGTTTAAAACCTGTTTGGTTAGACTGTTTTGTTTTGTCCACATAGTGTTCATGCCAAAATAGACATCAGATTACTCATCTACAAATGTTTTCTTAAACGCTTGCCTTTGTTGAGAATCCGTCTCGAGTCACATCACAGCCAAACCCACTGACACCAATCTCCACCACCACCTCCTTCGCCCAGTTAAACCAACCATCCACAAAGTCATGTTAAGTCATTGAACCTATTACCTTGTCACACCTTTGCTTCTGTGCTGTGCTCTTGGGTCCAAATTCCTGAGTTATGACAGGTGATACATTTTTATCCTGGAATGAGCAACAATGAGGCCACCCTGCATCCTCAGTTTATTTGGAAAACGGCTGAAGTCGTGATGAACAAGTTGACAGGATGACAGACCAGCGTGTCACCCGACACCGCAACTGAACCAGAACAGAAAATCTCTCACCTCGTCCAACTTGGTCTGAAGACAAGGGAAGGAGAAGGTGAAGCCCAGAGGGAGTTTTCTGTCTTTAATGCCCAACTTTTCCAAAAATGTAGCCAGGCAGTCAGCGACGTGATCGAATAACTACAGGAGACAAAACAACAAATGTGTTATAACACACCAGCAGATTAGTGAGTTTAAACGTCACCACAGTGTGTTTGCATAGATGCTGCAGATATTTACTCAATACGTGAGCAGTCTTTATCCAACACTGGTAATTGACAAAGTTTTCAAAGAGCACAGAAGCATTTTGCTCAATTTGTTTAGCCTAAAGCTTTGCATATGGCAAACAACTTAGACGAGCAGAAAACGAGGTTACAAAAAGGCGTATTACAGGTTTATTGTTAGTAAAACAGAGCTTCCAGCTGCTTTAAAGACTGATTTAGTGCAGAAATAAAATGCTGTTGGTGAGCAATGAAGACTTGATTTTCCGTGTGTAATAACTTCTAAAACACGTACAAACATGCAGCATCTCATCTCCATTACTGTCCCTCGATATTATCTGCGTCTTGTGATTTGTACCAAAGAGTGTGCCACCTCCCACACATGGGTTTGAAGGTCTCTGAACGGTGAGCCCACAGGTTTGACGTCAGCATAGAAAAATTGATTTGAAAATATTATTTATGGATTTGAAGAAGTGGACTTTCACCAAGACAGAAGATAGAAATCGTTGAAAAAAAAAAAAAAAAAGATTCAGCAAGATATCAATAGTTAAAGTGATATTCAGATCTGACAGAGACAGTAGGTGAGAGAGAGAGAGGGAGACATGGAAAGAAATGGACATACAGAAGTCAAGCCAAATGAAAAGAAAAACAAAGAGAGAGATGGCCGGGAAACTCAAATTAGAGTCACTAATCTTCCACACTGAGTTGGATACGAGATTTCAAGGACCATGAGGACCTCAGGGACAGACAGACAGAGAGAAACTGACATGTACAAGATAAGACAGAGACAGAGTGCGGCCTCCTCCACATGATAATATCTCAAGTGAGAAACCTTGAACGGTCATCAAGGTTCAACCCATTAGACTTTGGGAGCAAACAGCTCCTGGGGAGGTCAGATAGTTACTCCAATCGTAGACACGCTGAAGAATGGGAGCCAATAGAACATCATTCACCTTAATATTTCAACAACATGGAGCAGTCTAAACAATCATGACAAATGATGGAAGGAGTGTTGTGGTGGATCAAATAACCAGTGGTTTCCATGGTGACCAATGTGGCGTTGGTGAAGGTATGCTCTCTACCGAGTGCCTGATCTAGTTTATGTAATGAAACCACACACACACGCACGCGGAGAACGGTACGCTATAAACATAGTGCATGGACCTTCGTATGGACAGACAAGGAAGTTGGATAGCAATTATGACTCAACTACAAACCTGCCAAGTCCCAGGAGAATATGGACTGGGAGTCATGACTCTGGCAAACGTTGTTATTGTCCGTCTACTCGCACATGTGCAGAAGAACTCTTTATACTACGGAACATGGAGGGTTGAAGCTGCGTTTTCCCCCCGTGTACACCTTCTAAACGGAGCACTTTCAAAAAGTTCAACTTTGACAGCCATTTTGAAACGGTTGCATTTTCACTGGCTCCAAGTAGTGTAGTCGTGTAAACAGACGAACGAACCTTTTCGGTTTTCACTTGAAAACGTTGTTGGTGTAAAGAAGGCCTCAGAGAGATATAAACAGATCAGAAGAGATAGATGAAAGAAAAGAAAGAGCTAAACAAAAAGTTGGAAACAGACAAAGTGATGGAAGAGATAAAGATTTTTGAGGAATTCAATTCAATTCAATTTTATTTGTAAAGCGCTAAATCACATCAACAGACATCTCAAAGCGCTCTTACAATGATAGAGTACAACAGAACCCAACTAAACCCTTCCAAAGCAAGCAGGTGTAACAAGCAACAGTGGCCAGGAAAAACTCCTTCACATGGAGAGAAGTTCATAAGAAGTCCCTCTTCAGGAAGAAAGCGTGGGGCGGACCCTAGACTCTGGAAGGGCGGCCATCCGCCTTGACCGGTTGGGGGGAGAAGTACATGGGATAGGACAGGGAGAGAGAGGAATAGAAGAGGGAGAGAGAGAGTGGCAGACAGGCCAGATAAATACAAATACTAAGAAAAGGAATCACGAGGAAAGGTTCTCACCTCAGCCCCAGAGCCTCTCATGATGTTTTCAGGAATGTCATAAATCTGATTTTCCATTTCCACCTTCTGCTTGCCGTTACCCATAACCTTAACCAGGAGGACTCGAAAGTTGGATCCACCCAGGTCCAGGGCCAAGAATTCACCTTGTTCTTTGAACACAAATAGAAATAGATGTCAAAGGAAACACACACAACATTCCATCTTAAAGTGATAGAAACAGTGGTTTTGACTTTGTTATGCGGATAATGGAAGGATGAGCAAAGAGAGAAAATCAGCTAAAGGTTCCTCAACCATAAAACTCATATCACAGAGTATTGGAGGATTTATATGGAGAATGTCATCTGGAACACAAGGTAATGTTTCCGCTTTTAAGGCCACAACGTCTGAACAAAGTGTTGCTTTTGAGTATTTTTTCAGTCGAACAGAAAAAAAAAAGAATCTAAAATGTTTTTCTACAAATCTCTGAGGCCAGAACAAAATGAGAAACACCAAGGCCGTGAGTTGACCTGCTCTCAAACTAGGACTAGTGCCTTTGTTCTGTTCAAATTGATGTTCTCTGTAAAACTTAACCCTTTTTCCTCGCCTCATTCTTCTCAAATTATAGCGTTTGAAAGGCTGTATGATCAAAAAGCTACCGAATGTTCTCTGCAGAGGTGGCACCAACCACAGCTCTGCCTTTGTCGACTCGATTCTTTTTGAGATGATGAAAAAAAAAAAACCCGAACGGCTACAGAAGCATATTGCATCCAAAAGTTTGTACATGAATACAAAGATACAACGTACTGCATCCTGTAATCTCTCAAAAACAAACGAAGAATGAAAAGTTATTCATTCGTTCATTCATTCTTGCCCAGAAACTATTTTGTGGCCATTTATTTTCTTTAGGTTGAACTTATTTCCTTTTCTTTTCTTGTTGGACTCAAACTTTACAATCAGAATCAGAAGTACTTTATTAATTCCAGGCGGATCTTTTTTGCCAAAGCTCCATGCAGAATGAACAGGATAGTTAAATAAAGTAATATTAAGTTAAATGTCAATATATATACAGGGTCAAGCTCAGCGGGGACTGTTGCAGCATTGCAGTGTGATTTAACAGGCAAACACAACACACACTATTTACAGGGAGGAGTTTGAGAGTCTTATTGCCACAGGAACGGAGGATCTCCTGGCGCTCTCTTCTGCACTTTGGTGGTTTGAGTCTGAAGCGGAAGGTGCTTCTGCTGCTGACCAGGACTTCCTGGAGGATGAGAATCATTGATCCTCCTCCCGCCTCCGCCCGCCTGCACCGAGTCCATCTCCACCCACCACATCTAATGAGTTTGTTGAGCCTGTTGGTGCCAACCTTGAAATATTTCTAATTCCATCATGATGAAGCTCTTAAACAAAGCAAGAATCTTTTCATTGTTCAGCATAATATTATTTTGGTGTGTTTGATGCAACAACCTCTGGTATTCTGAGAAAAGAACATTCTTGTTCTGTATGCAATTCGCAATTGAAAGCAAATTGCGTCTCTTCCAAATCTTCAATTGGCCACTTTCAAGGAGAACGGTTTGAATACACATGCCATTCATTTGGACCGGGGATACACTTCATGCAGAAAGGTCAGGCAGCGTCTGACTATGCACTCAACAAAACTACTTCAAATTTGTACGGGGGAACTTTTTTTTATCATCATTATCAGGGAAGTGGCATTACCAGTTCCATCAGGAGTGGAGCGCACAAACGTGGGCAGCATCTTAACGGCGGCTGTGGGGTTGGTGTCTCTGCAAAGCCCTTTGTCCATTTCTCTGCGAAATCTCATCGACACGTCCATGACGAGCTGATCTGACAGCTGGAAACGATGCAGGAATTTGTCCACCTGGAAGAGGAAAAGTGTATCTCAGCGCATCTCATCCAGTCTAAACATTTCAACACAATTTCTGAGGATCGGGAAAGAAATGAAGTTCAGGTATAATATACCTGCACGCATTTAAAACAAATAAATAAATACTGGGTCATTTGGTGGCACTCCCTTTATAAAAGTTAGAAGTTCTGTTTTATTTTGCAATCTTCTTCTCGTTCTTTTGGCAGTTTTCTTTGAATCCGTCTGTATGACACGTTAGATATTCGACACTTAAAAGTTGCTGATGAAGGCCTTGCAATTGTCATCTAATACATTTTCTCTCTTTTCTGTCCCTTTATGCAGAATGATAAAGCTGACCGGAGGCCACCGCTGACTTCGGTTCTTGTCATTTTAAAAAAAAAGGCGATTTTCTTTTCATTATTGCCAAAACTAGCTTGTGCAAGCTTTGTTGTATTTTTCTTTTTTTAATATAATGTTGTAATACACAAAATCTACCTTAATGTTAAATAGCTGCAGATAATAAACTATCAAATCACAGGTTGGTATTCAGCAATTACCAAGGAGTGTGAAACCAAACTTAGAGCAATCACAAGGAAAGGGGGCAAAGCCCAGACATTCCAATAATACATATAGTTATTTGTTCACTGCTTCAGGTGTGGATTGATTGTTGGAACAAATATTCAGAGGAGGAACCAGCTTCAACCAGGGAAATTTACTTAAGCTCAAATGACCAAGTGCATCCTGCTGTGGCATTGAAAGTGCCTCCATAGGTCTGAGGCTGTGTACCATCTCCGAAAAGGCCTTACTGTTCTCATATGTGCAGTTTATCTAAACACAAGATAGAAAGAAATAGGTATGAAAAAATACTGTCAACTAGATAGCAACTACAACAGCACAAAAAACAGATAGTCCACAAACTGATAGAAATGTACTATGAAAAGCCACAAAAACAACTACATGCAAAATGATGATACAGAAGGCACAGAAATGAGAAAAAGATACGGAAAACTAACACAAAACAACATTTAATGTGTAAAACGAGACATGAAATATGTAATGCACATGAAAAATAAGCAAAGTGAGACATAAAGAGTTGCCGAACAACAAGAAAATGAAATGAGATAACTACAAAGCACCACAAAATAACAAATGCAAAGGTGCACATGGAAGAACACACATGGAAGCCAGTGAGATGTAGACGGACAACAATCATATAAACATGCAATATGTGTCAAAAAGATGTATAATGATCAGAAAACTACTTAAGAAATACAGAAAACTGCCACAATCAGTAAAAAGAACTCAACAATTCTAAACATGGCAAGTCAACCAATAACTATATGATGCAGATAGGAAAGCAGGAAAATGTCAGAGATGCAGTACAAAAGGAATTTGACAGAAAACAAGAACAAATGAGCATGAAATGGTCAGGAAAAGGTGCAAAGGGACACAGGGCAAAGACAAACTGTAGACAACTATAAACAATGCTACAGAAAATGTCAAACTACGAAATTATTATAAAATAAATACGAGACAAGACATTCGAGAAGCTGGACGTATGTAAAATGTGGTTATTGAATACTGGAGAAGTTTAAAAAGTTTTACTTCTTCCAACTACTTTTCAGACATTTTGTATGTTTTCACAAACTAATTTATCATGAAAAAGAAACCCACCACCAAGAAAGGTCAAAACAAAGATATACACACGGTCACGAGTCACAAATCTTCCCATGAAGACACTAAACAACCAAAAACAAACGCACAACTGCGATAAGGAGACGAACAGAAGACAAAGGGGGGCGGCGCCTTTCTCCTCCCGCGACTCCTTTAACACACGCAAACAGCCTTAAAACGAACTCTTTGACCCCCGCAGGCTTCCGCACCTCACAGGGGGATTGAAGTACCAAATCACGGAACCACAGATGCGCAGAGGAGCGCCTCCCACACGGACACTCACTTTCTGCGCCTGCTCATCATGGACGTCTGTGCAGCAGTTAGCCGGTAAACTTGAGGCCATCATCCTCAGTCTGTGGTGTTTGGCGTCTTCGTGTCCTCCTGCCTCGCGCGAGAACACCGAGTTCACCTCAACGGCACACAAGTCCGAGTGTCTGACGGGAAAACACGACGCTGCTGTCGCCAATCGCTGGGGTATCCGAACTTTTGAGGGGAGTAATCGCGTCTTGAGACACGGAACACGACCTGTCACACAAACTTCCAGCTTCCGGGAGTTTACGGGCTTGTGACGTCATCTCCACCGAGGGCGCTGATTGGCTGCAGTGAAGGCGCGGTCCAAAACTTTTTATATAAGTATTCATATAATTATGTACTCAATTCAAATTACCTCGGGCAAAGTCATAAATATATAACAATAACACACTGTGATATTTACCGTATTAAATTTTAAAACTATATTTTTATTATTATAAAATTATTTGAAAACTACTTCAAGAGGAGCATTTACAAAAGACAAATTATGATGATGATTATTATTATTATTATCATTCGTTCCACACCTGTCAAAACCACCACAAATGTGTGTGTGTGTGTGTGTGTGTGTGTGTGTGTGTGTGTGTGTGTGTGTGTGTGTGTGTGTGTGTGTGTGTGTGGGTGTGTGGGTGTGTGGGTGTGTGTGTAGGTTTGAATTTCATGACACTTTTTCCTTCACAGCCGGGAATGTCACTTTTCTGATTTCACTCCTAGACAGGGTATAACCATCTTTGCCACATAATTTCTAAAGTACCACAGAACTGAAAATGATTTGTGCATTAGGATGATTCTACCACCAAATGTACATCAGTGAAAAGGAAGTGGATGTTTTAATTAAAGCTCCAGGGTAAGCTGCCGGATTATTTAATTGTATTAGCTATGCTGCACAAATATACATCTAAAATAACTTCTTTTTGGGAATCACTTGTGTTGTTTTTCTTGTTTCAGAAAATTAAAAGGGACTACAAACTAATGGCTGAAGTACAGACTGTGATACAAGGAAACATGCAAGAAAATACATTTTAAAGTGATTATTCTGTGATGCTGTGATACAACATACAGCCCATTACACTGATGTCATCTTGTTTCTTTCAGGTTTTGCAGACACTTGCAGGCACAGGAAACTCCACGGGGAATGTGGTATCCCCATCTCTAGACCTTACAATGGAGAGGAGGTTTTTGTCTCTTATTTTCAGTTGGTGCACACATAACCTTCTCCGGGGAAATGAAAGCATAAAATGAAATATGCCCTCTCCTATATGACACTCCTGCGATCAAGACCTTCTATGGTTATGCACCTTTTGATTTCCTAAGAGAAGAGTGACCTGAAACATGCAATCTTTTAAGATTTGTCAAAAAAAGAGAGAGAACAGTGAAAGTGTTCAGAAACTCAGGGCAATAGCCTCTGACTGGTGATTCAACGTTCTGGTGAAGTTTCTAAAACAACAATGCTTAACAAATATAGAATTCTATCCTGTGTATTTGTGAGTCCGGAAAAACAATGAAAAACTATGGCAAATTTGTCAATAGATGCTTAATCTTGTATTTGAATGAATGAATGAATGAATTAATCTTTATTTATTTAACATACAAACATAAAAAAGAAAGAAAAGAAACATTTACATGAATAAAACAAAAAACAAAAGAAACAACAAACTCCACTTCATCTACATTTGCATGAATGAAAAGGAGTAGGAGGAAGTAAAAACAGATTGACACCGACCCCTCTAACACCCCTATATCCCCGTCAACAACTCAGGATGAAGGTTCCTTAAATGTGATTAAACATCAGCAGTTGCACAGATGTTTACAATAAACTGTGTTACATTTGGATTCAACATTCTCCATTAAAATAAACCCTCACAAAGATGAACTACTGCATCTCTCAAGAATCATTCCTTTATATATCTTGTTTTTTTAAATGATTCATATTTGATATTTGTTTTATCTCTGTTCCTAATTTATTCCACAGCTTTAATCCACAGACAGTGACACAGAAACCTTTCCGAGTAGTGCCCATTTTATGAATCTTGACATTTAACGTTCCTCTATACACTCAAAAAAAATCAACTAAGCAGTTTTTCAGTTGACATATCAGAAATATGTTTGATTAACATGAGCATATTGGGTTTCTTGTTGTTAAATGGTTCATTCTAATACATGTTATTCAGAAATTATGAATAAAGGGGATTGAATGTACAATGAGCCCCCTCCCCTACGATATGCCGTAAGCTTCCAGGATGGGGATAAAGGAGTTGTGCTGGTACCTTAATCCTGCACAACATTTAGGATTGCACCAATCCATAAGAAGACAAACGCTACAGGGCAATAAAATCAAGAACAAACAGAGTCAAAAACAGATTTTAGCCCACCGCAGTCACTTTACTTAACACAACAAAAACAATGTGCAATATATTGTACAAGGGGACCAGTGCAATGGAATGTACTGTACGCTTGGGTGTGTATGAGTGAGGGGTTTGTTTTTCCGCCTCTATTTGTATATTTTTAACAGCTTTTATTTGTACATTTTTATAGATGGAATTTAGATGCACAGCTTTTATTTGTATGTTTTCATTGGATGATTTTATGATGCACCGATGGGTTGGCACTTTTAAATCACGTTGTTCTTGTTACAATGACAATAAAGATTCTATTCTATTCTATTCTATAATCAGTGAGAAATGCTACCAAGACCCTATTTACACGACAATGTTTTAAATGAAAACGCATCGCTTTTGCATCTTTGGTTTCAGAAAAGTTTACGATTTTGAAAAACGTTTGCATGGAAAAGGCAGAAGCACTAAAAACGACGTAGCTGGCATGCTAGGCCAAGAGTTGGCGCTGTTTGTTTTTTAATTGAAACCACACACATACGCGCAGAAAACAATGCGCTATAAACATGGGGATACATGGACATTTGGATGGAAAGATGATAATGTTGGATTGCTATTCACGGTGACTGTCAACTTTAAAACGGTCTGGAGTCATGTGACACTCTGGATGCAGCAATTGTCAGTGTTCATCTACTGCAGTGTCCTGAAGCAGTATTTCCGCCGTCAACACGGAGACGTAGACAGAGACGGAGCCTGAGTACTTTTGAAAAGTTGCGTTAGGGTTAGGCTTAGGAAACACATTTTAAAATTGTTTAATTCTATTGTCTCTTGAGCATCGTTATCAAGTCAACCGAATCCCAAACTGCAACAGAAGTTTTGCGTCTTCAATTGAAAACGTTGTGTAACCGGCGCCCGGTGTTTCATCAAGCCATCGTCCTTCCTCCACAGTCACTCCCTGCCCTGGAGTCCCTCAGGGCTGCATTCTAATTCTCTCCTCCTTGTTCACAAGCCGTTGCCACAGTTGTAATATCAGTGTTAAAATGTGCCAATGATCCAATAGTTGCTGGACTTATGTAGAATCCAGGGAGTTCAGCAAGTCGTGGGTGGTTCAGACGAAGTGACCTGAAGCTTAACTTGAAAATGAAAAAGATTATCATGGACTTCAGGCAGCATGAAAATAGGCTGAAGCCCAACTGCACTTTGATGGAGCACTGGCAGAGAGGTGATTTACACATGAGAAGACCTGGCCTGGAGCCAAGACACTACCGGCATGATTAAAAAGGCTCACAAGTGCCTCTTCTTCCAGAGGCAACTGAAAAAGAAGATGTGCAGACCCACTGCACTACTGCACGTCTTTTCCTGCTACTATGGTGGAGTGAAAATATAAAATATAATGTTAAAAGAACTCTCTACATTGAAACACACAGATGAGAGACTGTTTTTGCAGTAAAAGTGTCGACATCGAATTAAACTTGATTTGGCTTTGAGATCTTTAGATTTAAGTTTTTTTTCTATTCTTACCAAGGAGTAAGTCAGAAACTCACATTGATGGTATGGGAAACTCGGAAGGCACGGGGGCCAAAGGGAAACTCGGAACAGGGACCGACAGGTCAGGGAACACGGGACACTAGAGACTGGCCTACGGTCACGAAGCGTCTCAGAGTCCTCTTAGGAGAGCTCCTATCTTAGCCTAAAAGTTCCCAGCAGGGAATTCTGAGCTTAAAAGTGATTCAGGAAGTGTCTAAGAGAAACCCTGAGCAAGGAGTTGACAGCAACTTTTATCTTAGTGAGGAGGTGTAAGGAAGAAAAAAGCCTCTGTGCTCCTTGTTCGTATTCACAAAGCATGCTGAGGCTGAAAGAAGCTCGCTGTGACGTCACTCTTAAGAAAAATCTTACAATTCCTCGAAATTTAACACTTTTCTTAGAATTTTTCCTCACTAAGATAAAAGTAATTCACAAAGCATCTTAAGCCCTAAGAGAGATCCGAAGGAGGAAAACCACTAAGAGTAGTGAGGAAGACTTTTAAGAAGAGTTTCTTAAACAGACAAGATGACGGAAAGACAAAGACAAAGGAAAGATGTTCTCCGTTTGTTTAATCAGTGTTGCCTCGCACGGTGCGGACAATTGTTTTGAAGGTGTGAAAAAAGTTAATATTTTAAAAGGGCGTTTGTTCTGGTCTCTGCTTGGTGCGCCGTTTCTGTACACCCCCCGCCTTGCAGGTATTGTGAAGTACTCCACTGGCGATTATTATTTGGCAGACCTTTCCTGGCGACAACCTTTTAATGTCCTTTTTATACCAAACTTTCCATTATTAGTGCAAAAAAATAAAGAATGCCAAAATTATGAATAATTCAACTTTTTTTTTAAAAAAAAGGGCAATTCAAAGAATAATAAATGCAATTTCAGCATTATTGCATCTTTAACAGTGCAAAATACAGTAGAATGTCACAAGCTGACGTCCTCTGCCGGAGCTTTCATGTGTGCTCTTTTCTTCATAATCAATTTCACAGAGTGACTTTGATGCTGATGATCCTACAAGAACAAGTAACTCACAGGCTTTAGCCGATCTCTCAGCTCAGTGTTATGCTGGTCGTTTTGAAACACCACAAAATCATCAGTACAGTAATAAATACAACAGGTGACTCTCAATAAAACATCCCAGTCTATATTTTGTTGGTCATTTTTAAGCTTTGGAAAGCCATCTTGTGGGGTGGATTGGATTCTCTGGTTTTGGCTCCAGGCTGCATGTTTCTCACGCCTGCAACTGAGTGTGATGCATATTTTAGTTCCTTAAATAATAAAAAGACATGCGACCACTGAGTTGTTATAATTGTCACCTTCCAGCTGGAGTCTCTATGTGCAATCTCTTGCTGTGCAGTGAAATTATGGGTTGAAACAAAAAAGTCTATATTCACACAGATTTGTGTGAAAGCTACTGGGATGCAGTAAGCATGTAGTATTTCTGAGCAGCAGGGTATACAACATTGTATATATAAGTGAAATCATTTTGTTTGGTAAAAATTGAGCTAATCATGCACTAACTAAACAGATATGATTGCATTTGATTGGCTTATTTCCATATTCTTTAGTAGTGTAGCAGTGTTTCTCGTGGTGGGGACAATTTCCATTAAAAGGGTTTTCTATGCTGTGTAATTGATCATTTAGCTGTTTTACAACAAATTGTCACAAACTGGAGATTGGAGGAGTCAACAGGTGACCAAAACCAGTAAATCAAACACAAATGGTGCACATCTCAAAACCCAAGGGCTGTCAGGATCAATCATGCTTGATTTAACAGACGAAAACCCCTCAAGTGTTATGATCTAGTGAAGGTACAAGGAAAGAAAGCAACAAGGAGCCATAAACAAGGTGGAGGTCAACATGCAGAATGTGAAGACTCAAGGAGGAAGTGAAGCATGAAAACTTCAAAACATCTATCTTTCCAACCTTGGTTGTTTTTGTCTTTATACCCCGACTGGTGAGGCTGGAGAATATCCTGGCCAACGAATAGTGAAAAAGCAGATTATTCCCCAGAGAAATTGTCACTTCATGCAACATATTGTATTCACACATATTTGCACTCACATTTAACCTCTACATGAGAGTGTCAAACACATTTTAGTGGTCCCGACTGGTGTCAAAATAACCTTTAAATGTAAACTTTAAGGCTTTTCTCTGGTGTGGTGCAGAGTATGTGTGATGAAAATCATTTTTAGAAAATCAAAACAATTACAAATGAAAACTACTACAATCTCAACATAAAGTCAATTTTAATGAAACCTTGTGGTCTAAAATGGCAGCCTCCTCCTTGGTGTGCATGTGTGAATATGTGAACGTGACTTTGGGGACTGCTGAAGCAGTGGGAAAGCCTTGTTTAGGACAAATCCATTGACTATTTACCATAGAAAGAACACGAGAATAGGTAAGGGGCACTGCATTGATTCCCTTCATAAATAAACTAAAGCTGGTGTATAATCACTATTCAATGTTCCCTTCGATGACCCTTCATTAGATTATGATTCAATTCCATGTGTCTGCTCTGATTACATGAGTGTTTGCTCTGTTTTGATTCTAGCTTTCATATAGAAGTACAATTGAACATGCATTTAAATCCATTCATAGATTCTGTGATGTCTTTGGTGTATAATGAATGTCTTGTAGATGAAAGATCAACAATAACATATTAATAAACTGGTAAATAAATGTGGATGAAAAACATCATCACAGCAACATGCATTCAGGCAGATTCTCTTAATGCTTCTAATGAACTCCTATACTGGCGCCATGCTGTGATAATGGTTAATGGACTTCTGAAACCAGCATGTCGAGTGGATTTTGAATTTTCTTTTTTTTTGGTGGATTTTTCAACTAATATAAAGTCAGAACATATATAATACACAATTGTCTGATGAAAAGATGGCAATTTCCAAGATATCAACATGACATTTGTTATCAAGTCCTATTTTAACAACAACAATAAAAAGTCTAAACACCAGCTGGAAAAATACGTTTTTTAAGTTTAGTCTGTTTGCAGTTCAGTCACATTTCAATGACAATCTTTTAAGTGATTTGAATAAAATTCAGGAAGCGCTTGAGATTTTCACTCTGTAAAATTCCACAAAATCTGTAATTAGACAGTAGATGTAATATGGCTTGACAGTATTTTAAAACTCTGACAATGCTGGGCTGAAAACAGTCTTCAAGCTATTAGTATGAAATTCACTATGTTCTCAAAGTGCACTTTGTCCTTAAATATCAAACATTGTTTATTCGTTTCTTTTCCGGCAGTGTTGACAGAGTGAAAACACCGAGTCCTGGGAGACATTACATAGATGCTGTGTTCACTGTGTTAATGCGACATGAAAGCAGATAACTCACACAGCGTCTGTTTATTGCAACGTAATGGCAACATGATGATTGAAACAGGATGTTTAAAAAAAAAAAAAAAAGAAAGTTCAACCACCTCTAAATATATTTGTTCTTGATTTGGTGTATAACTCCCTCAAGGACCTTCTCTGAGTTGTCCCGATGCTTCTGTTTTGGTGCTTCAGGTCTTTGTTCTGCTCAGAGATGAACCGTCTCCTCAGTCTGAGGTCGAGAGCACTCTGGAGTTGGTTTTCACCCACAATCTTTCTTTAGATTGCTGCGTTCATCTTTTCCCCGACCCTGATTACTCTCCCGGTTCTTGCCACTGCAAAAAACTACCCACAGCATGATGCTGCCACCACCGTGCTTCACTGTAGGGATGGTATTGGCCTGGTGATGAGCACCGCCTGCTTTCCTCCAAACTTAGCGACCAGCTTTCACGCCAAATAGTTAAATCTTTGTTTCCTCCTACCAGAGAATGTAGTTTCTCCTGGTGGTGAATAACAGGCCTTTTACCAACGAGAGGCTTCATTCCGGCCATCCTACCATGTAGGCCTGATTGGTGGATTGCTGCAGAGAGGAACACTGGAGCTCTGACAGAGTGACTTTCGAGTTCTTGTCAGCTCCCTGATTAAGTGTTTTTCTTTCCAAAATTGCTCAGTGTCGAGCCAGCCAGCTCCAGAAGAGTCCGTGTGGTTCTTAACTTCCTCCATTTATTCATGATGGAGGCCGCTGTGCTCACTGGAAGCTTCAAAGCAGTGAAAGAGTTTCTGTACCCTTCACGAAATTTGTGAGTTGGGACAATCCTATCTAGGCGGTCTCCAGGCATTGGACTTCCTGCTTGGTTTGAGTTCTCGATGCAATATCAGCTGAGGGATCTAACGCATCCAAATCTAGTTTAGCTACAGTTGATAGTGGCAGCATGGTATGAGTTGCATTTAAGTTCACGTGTGTGTATTAGTCAACTTTAATGAGTTTTAATTGAATTTAATAAGTTTTCTAATAAAGCTAACCTGCTCTTTGGTTTGTGTTTTGTTTACCTCTTACGGTGATCCCATGTTAAAGATACTCTACCAGAATAAAATCTTTAAAATCTACTTCTCATACAACGGCTCACCTCTGCACAGGGAATAAACCAACACACCAAAACAAGACCATCACCACGAATTTCCAAGCCTCAGTTTCCTAAAACTCAGACCAAAGTAGATATGTTTACTGACAAACTAGAATTTGTAGCCATCAAGCTGTGTTGAAGTTTCACTAACTGACATCATCTTCATAAACCTGCCGCAAGGGTTTCTGGGATATCAAAGATGGCATTGCAGCAGCTCAAGTGAAAATATCAACATTTGACTGATTCAGCCCGAAATAAATCTGGTCCTACATTTTTCATGTGAGGATTCTGGTCGAGGAACTTTAACCATTTATTGCTCATACATTGCATCAAAACGGGGCAGCAGCAGAGTTTGCTGTGGAAGAAGGAGAATACAAGTTAGCCCAAGAAGAAATAAATAAAAAGGTAAAGCTCATAGCTCCTGAAGAACAACACAAAAAGGGACTGGAAATACAAAGATTAAAGCTTGAACTTTTGCAGTCTTAAAGACATGGAAACAGCTCCAGCCAGATTTGACGCCGATAACAGAGGATTTCAAATGGTTGATGTGCAGCAAACTAACAAAGTGAGCAGGTGAGCCCAACTTGAATGTCTCCAACACAGTGGCAACTGCTCAGGGCGCAAACCCAACAGGGGCGCACAGTGCACAGGCTCAGGTACGTCTGGTGACTCCGCCCCCTCTCTGCGCAGACAGCTTTCAGCTCCTGCAGTGGAAATCGAACCAACATGGTGGCTCAGACACAAACTTTCTCTTTTATTACTGAAACAGTTCAGAGGAATGTGTTTCTGAAAACAAATCTTTGAGTGAGTCCACCCTCCTTAATGAGCTGGACACATACAATTTGTCAATTGTATGTTTTTATATTAACGTTGGTTCATACTGAAAAGAAATTGTGGACACCTCAGCTAATTATAGTTAGCATTAGGCAAAATTAATGGTTCTGATTCTTTAACTCTGTGAATCAAACAAGACTTCCATGTCTCGTAACCAACTGAAAGTGGCAGGTTCATTGCTGCAGACCTCAGGGATGAGAGTGGCCAAAGTAATAAAACCTGAAATTAATTCATCTGGTGAGAGTCACAGGAAGCCTCAAAGGCACTGGTAAACTAAGGGGTTCCATGCCCAAGATTATACAACAAGTTATCGTTACATTGAGATACTTGCAACACAGCCTGTGTCAAGAAATTATATAAACAATGACAATTATTACTTAGAACTACATACATTCAATGCAAATGCGGGTCAAATAGCAGGAAAATCAATTCAGGCAGACACACTGCTTGTTTGCTTGCTTGCTTGCTTCATGACAATCAGTCTAGTGGCCGTTGAAGTGCAAATGTTTACCATGAACTTTTCCCAGATTGCCTTGTTGCAGTTCTGAAGTGTGAAGTTTAGCAACATGGTACTGCCTTTAAAGATTAAATGCGCGGACAATCAAAGAGAGCAGTTGAAAGTGATGGTTGTTAAGCCCATGCTGAGTGTCTATTACCTGTTCTCCCAAGTCGAAAATATCTTCTGCTCAAACTTCAGCTCAGACCACATGATTGACTTCAGACATTTTCAGTTGTTTCAATGCTGATTGGACGTTCGTCATTCGCCTAATGTAACATTCAGCTGTAGTTATCCCTCACACAGTCCCTGGTGAAGGAATGAACAGTCGAAGAAGATGGTAGTTGTCGCTGAATGACGTAGGCATGGCATCAGAAACTAGTTTGTTCCGACAGATATTGCAATCCAGTTGCAAAGCTTATTGCTGGGAAGTGGGCCACCTATATTATTTAATGACACAATCTGCAAACTGCACAAAATGAGGCCATTTCCTCCATTTTCACCAAAACTTGCCTTCGCTTGCGAGTACCTTCCCAAGATGGTGGACGTGGAGGCACGCCACAGGCGGCGCCGCGAGACATCTAAGTTGTATATATATGCACTGCTCCAAAAACTAAAGGGACACCTAAACAACACAATGTAACTCCAAGTATATCACACTGGTGTGAAATCAACCTGTCCAGGGAGGAAGCAACACTAATTGTGACTCAGTTTCATCTGTTGTGCAAATAAAACAGACAACATGTGGAAATGAGAGGCAATTATCAAGACAACTCCTATAAAGGAGGTTCTGCAGGTGGTGACCACAAACCATGACGCTGTTCTCCTGGTTTCTAACTCATGTTTTGGTCAGTTTGAAAGTTGTCAGTGTTCTCAGTCCTCGAGGCAGCAGGAGGCGAGTCTACTACCAACATAAGTTGTTCAGCTTGAGCAGCTCATCCAAGATGGCACATCAATGCGAGCTGTGGCAAGGTTTGCTGTGTCTCCCAGCACAGTGTCCAGAGCATGGAGGAGATACCAGGACACCAGGAGACGTGGAGGAGGGCGTAGGAGGGCAACAAGCCAGCAGCAGGACCTCTACCTCCTCGTTTGAGCAAGAAGGAACAGGAGGAGCACTGCAGGAGCCCTGCAAGATGACCTCCAGCAGGCCACTAATGTGAGGTTTCTGCTCAAACTGTCAGAGCAGACTTCACCAGGGTGCTATGAGGGCCCACGTCCACCAGGGGGGGCTGTTCTTACAGTCCAACACCCTGCAGTGCCATTGGCATTTGCCAGAGAACAGCAATATTGTGAGATTGGCCATTGGCGCCCTGTGCTCTTCACAGATGAGAGCAGCTTCACACTGAGCACATGTGACAGACGTGACAGAGTCTGGAGAACGTGGAGAATGTTCTGCTGCAGCAACATCCTCCAGCATGAGCGGTTTGGTGGTGGGTCAGTAATGGTGTGGGGAGGCATTTCTTAGGATGGCCCACAGCCCTCCATGTGCCAGCCAGAGGTACCCTGACTGCCATCAGGTACCAGGATGAGATCCTCAGACCCAGTGTGAGACCAGATGCTGCTGCAGTGGTTCCTGGGTTCCTTCTGATGCAGGACAATGCCAGGCCTCATGTGGCTGAAGTGTGTCAACAGTTTTTCCATGATGAAGGTATTGATGCTCTGGACTGGCCTGCCCGTTCCCCAGACCTCAATCCAACTGAGCACATCTGGACATCATGTCTGGTTCCATCCACCAACCACACGTTGACCACAGACGGTCCAGGAGGTGACTGATGCTTTGATCCAAGTCTGGGAGGTCATCCCTCAGAGGAACATCCCTCAGGAGGTCATCTCTCAGAGGAACATCCCTCAGGAGGTCATCCCTCAGGAGAACATCCGCCGCCTCATCAGAAGCATGCCCAGGTGTTGTAGGGAGGTCCTACAGGCAGGTGGAGGCCACACACACTACTGAGCCTCATTTAGACTTGTCTGGAGGAATTTTACCTGACGTTGGATCAGCCTGCAATGTGATTCTGCACTTTTATTTTGATAGGACTCCAAATCCAGAGCTCCGTGGGATAATAATTTTGATTTACATTGATCATTTTTATGTTATTTTGTTCTCAGTGCACTCTATTATATATTGAATAAAGACTTTCAACTGCAATATTTCCTTCATTGAAATCTAGAATGTGTTATTTTAGTGTTCTCTTTATTATTTTGAGCAGTGTTTATATATATTAGAAAAAGATGAATCAATGTACAGTTTTGGTAATAGAGGGTAATATAATACATTTCAGGAGGATTTGGGGTTAAAATTTAATTTTTGTTTGAATAAAGTTCAAATTTGAGTCATTTGAGAATCTGTACAGTGAATTGGTGCTTTCACAGTACAGTGTTGTTTTCAATTCCAGCAGCTTCATGAGGATGGAAGGTGAGATGCACTCAGATTGTCTGCTGGAGGAAGCAGGGCTGTGAAAACGAAAAAAAAAACATGTTGACTGGTCAACAAAAAAAAATCAGTAGGAAAAACAAATAAAAACAAAACAACCTTGCATTTGCACATTGGATGTAAAGCAATACCACTTAGTGGACCTTCTTCGATATTGACTGGAGATCGGCTGGTGACTACACAAGCCGGAGCGCAGCGGGGGACTAATTAAAGCCTCCGCACCAACAGGTGTGCTCCTCCTCCGCCTCCGCTAATGTCCGTCTTTACCTGCGGCAGCACGGTGGAGGTGGCGCGGAGCCGCGTTAACATGAAGGTCCCCCGGGAGGAGAGCATGAGCGGCATTCTGCGGCGGCTGACGGGAGAGTCCGCCCTGCCGGTGTACTGCAACATCGAGAAGTTCAAGCGGGGGAAGGACGGCTCGTACTTCGTGGCCGAGGACTTCCACCAAACCGTGAAGAAAAGAGAGCTGGTCAACGCCAAGGAGCGCCTCCGAGTGAGTCTGTCCAAAGACAACACATCACTCTGTGTTTGTTTGTTTTCTTTCTTTGTTTATCCTCTTCACAACTTCCACTGAAGTTCTGGAATACTTTGTATCCAGCACGCGAGTCACATTTACTTTCAGAGCTCAAACATTTACAAACATTAAAACGACATGCAATATCCACCCTTGGATATTTATTCAGCCTCTTTTCTCCAATAATCACTTCAACATCAACCCTGCCTCAAATTACTGTGTGTATGTATTTATATATGCATTATATTGTCAAAAGTATCTGCTCACCTGCCTTCACACTGCTAAACTTGAGTGACATCCCATTCTTCAACCATAGGATTTAATATGACGTGGGTCCATCCTCTGCAGCTCCAACAGCTTCAACTCTTCTAAGAAGGTTTTCCACAAGGTTCAGGAGTATTCATGGGAACATTTGACCATTTGTGAGTTCAGACACTGATGTGGGAAGAGAAGGCCTGGCTCACAGTCTCCACCCTAATTCATCCTGAAGGTGTTCTTCTACCAGGTTGAGGTCAGGACTCTGTGCCGGACACTCAAACTGGATCACCCAGGTCTTTCTGCACCTCGCTTTGTCACGTTAGCACAGGAAGGGACCGTCTCTAAACTGTTCCCACAAAGTTCAGAGCATGGAATTGTCCAAAATGTCTTGATATGCTGAAGCTTTCAGGTTTCTTTCACTGGGGCTAATGGGCCGAGTCCAGCTCCCACAAAACAAGCCCACACCATAACCCCTCCCCCCTCCACCAAACCTTACACTTGGAACAGGACAGTACCGCTCTCCTGCTAACCGCCACACCCAGACTGTCCACTTTCCTGTCCCTCAGACTGCCAGACGGAGAAGCGTGATTGGTCACCGGAGAGAACTCGTCTCCACTGTTCTTGAATCCAGTGTCGGGGAGCTTCTCTCCACTGCATTTGACACTTTGCATTGCTCTTGGTCCTCTGAGGCTTGGATGTAACAGTTGATTGTGAGGAAATTTCCCGGCTGGACTTGTTGCGCCGCTGACATCTTATCACTGCTCCATGCTGGAGTTCACTGAGCTCCTCAGAGCGACTCTTTCTCTCACTCATGTTTGTAGAAATAGTCTGCATGCTGAGGTGCTTGATTTTATACACTGTGGCCATGGAAGTGATTGGAACACCTGAAATCAATGAATTGCATTTGTGTTGTTGATACAGCATTGACTTATATTTAAACCAACTTTTTTTTAAATGTACCTGTCTTTACAGTATAAAGTCATTTATTGTTTAATTTTAGCTTTATTTATTTCTTAACACTCAACACTTTGTAGGCCCCTCCTGGAAATTGAGCGGTTTGTTTCATGGGAGCTGGGTCAAACTGACTCAGAAACACTATAGATAATTCTATTAATAAAAGCCATTGTATGGAACCATCTTTGTCATATTCAGAGAGTCTTATGAAAGGTTCGTAGGAAGTCTGCTTGTTCGTGTTTGTGTCCAGTCCAAAAGCATGCACTTAGGGATAGTTTTAAAAAGGGACCCTTAGTGTGAGATTCTGTTTGCCTTGTGACAGACTGGCGACCTCTGCAGGCTGCTCTACTGGCAGCTGGGATTATGCAGGCTACTTCTACTTTTAACAGTGTAATCACTTGAAACAAGGTTGTTGATAATATTGATATGGAAATAGTCTGTGAATATACTGGTACATCTTAAAAAATTTGAATATCATGAAAATGTTCAGGATCTTTCAGAAAGTCAAACCCATATATGATCTAGACTCATGACACATAGAGTGAAATAGTTCAAGCCTTCATTTCTTGAAATGTTGATGATTATGACTTACAGATAATGAAAACCCCAAATTTTGTGTCTCAGAAAATTTGAATCTTGTGGAAAGGTTTAGGTTTGGAAAGTCCTGGTGTCTCACCCTAATCAGCTCATTAACTCAAAACCCCTGTAAAGGTTTCCTGAGCCTTTAAATGGTCTCAGTCTGGGTCAGGAGGCCACACAATCATGGGGAAGACTGCTGACTGGACAGATGTCCAGGAGACAGTCATTGACACCGTCCACAAGGAGGCTCAGCCATTAAAGGTCCTTGCTAAAGAAGCTGCTTGTTCAGAGTGCTGGGTCCAAGCATGTTCAGAGAAGGTAGAGTGGAAGGAGAAAGTGTGGGAGGAGAAGGTGGAGCAGAAAAAGGGAGGAGCGCAGCCTGGAGAGGACTGTCCAGCAAAATGCTTCACAAGGATGGACTGAGGCTGGAGTCAGCGTATCAAGGGCCACGAGGCACTGACCAATCCTAGACATGAGATCCTGATGTGGCTTCCTGGGGTCAAGACACTCCTGAACAAGAGACCAGGTCAGAAGCATCTCACCTGGGCTGTGGAGGAAAAGAACTGGACTGTTGTTCAGTGATCCAAAGTCCTTGTTTCACATGAAAGAACATTTTGCATCTCATTTGGAAGTCCAGGTCCCAGAGGGTGGAGGAAGAGTGAACTCCAGGTCCCAGAGTGTGGAGGAAGAGTGGAGAGGCTCAGAATCCACCTTGCTTGAAGTCCAGAGTGAAGTTTCCTCAGTCTGTGATGATTTGTGCTGCCATGTCCTCTGCTGCTGTCCCTCCACTGGGTCTTCTGAAGTCCACAGTCAACGCAGCATCCAGCAGGAAACTTTAGAGCACTTCATGCTTCCTTCTGCTGACAAGCTTGATGGAGATGCTGAGTTCATTTTCCAGCAGGACTTGGCACCTGCCCACACTGCCAAAGGTACCAGAAGCTGCTTCAATGACCCTGGTGTTACTGTTCTGGACTGGCCAGCAGACTGACCTGAGCTGAACCCCAGAGACAATCTCTGTTCTATTGTCAAGAGGACGGTGAGAGACACCAGACCAACAATGCAGATGATCTGAAGGCTGCTATCAAAGCTACTTGGGCTTCATTACACCTGAGCAGTGCCACAGGTTGATGGCCTCCAGGCCACGCCGCTAAGACGCAGTACTTCATGCTAAAGGAGCAACCAAGTACTGAGTGCAGAGAGATGAACAGACTTTTCAGAAACCTTATATTTTTGTTTAAAATATCCTTTTCTTGATCTTATGTAATATTCTAATTTACTGAGACACTGAACTTTGGATTTTCACTCTCTGTAAGCCTTAATTCTCAACATTTCAAGAAATAAAGGCTTGAACTATTTCACTCTGTCATGAGCCTAGATCATATCTGAACATTTTCATGATATTCAAATTTTTTGAGATGTAGCCATGGGAAGGAGTGTGTGTGAGAGATTAAAATGCATTTATTTGAAATGTTTTGTAACTTTATTGTATTTACTTTATTTTATTAAAATTTTCCATTTAACTTTACAAGAAATGCTGCTGACCCTGGGAACTCCCTGCACTTTTGGCTTTTGTTTGACCTTGAAACAAAGACAAGTGAAAGTTGAAATAACATTTCAGGGATATTGAAACGTTGGAAATCTTTATATACTCTAGAAAACATTGGGGTGTTATTTATTGAAGTTTTCATTGGACTTCATAAGCGATGCTGCTGAGCCTGGGAACTTCCTGCACCTTCTGTTAGAATTCTAAAACAATGATGGCCCATTGACTTCAATTAAACAGAAACCTAAAACATGTTTCAAAGCTGAAATGCGGTTTAAGAAACATTTGCTTCAAAGCATTTAAACAAAGTTACATGTTGGAGTTTGTATTATTAAACAGTTTGACACCAATATTTTCACTTTTGTGACAAATGAATATCGGCCGTAAATATCGGTTATCAGCCTCCGACACTACTAATAATCGGTACTTTACGTGGGGAGAAAATTGGACCTCGTGCTTCTGCACTCGCATCTCCCTCAAGATTGTTTTTGTCCTTTTGCACTTTGAGCATTTTATGTCATTTTGTGTGTATCAAGCATCTTTTTGTCCTTTATCTGTGGCATTTTCTCATTTCTTTCAGAAGATTTCACGACCTCAATGTTCTTGTCATTCGGTTTCATTCAATGCAAAATGCAACAATTTCTGAAGGTTTTTTTTAATGTAACGTGACTATTTAATGCCTTTTCTTCTCCATCTTTCTTTTGTGACAAGTGTGTTGCTTTGTAGTCATTTTGTTGGTTTTATTCAGCTTTTTGTAACGTTCTTTCTTCCCTTCATGACCTTGTGGTAATTGTGCGTCTTTTTTCACATAACTTTCCTTCATCTTTGTCTGTGTTTCTGCTCTTTAATAACTCGTGACCATTTCGAGTCCCCTCTGGTTATGCTGCATGAAATGTGTAATTTTCTTATTTACATCAGTTTTTGGTGTTTTGAATCCTCCTTGGGTCATTTTTCATTCCCCCTTTTTATTTTTTATCTTTCGGTTACTTTGTCTTGTCGTCATTTTGTATTTTTAATCATTATCTCTGCTCCACTATTGGTCTTTTTTTGATTTTTTTTTTTTTTTTTTTTTTAAGTGGTTTTGTCTTTGTGCTCAGTTTTCTTCTGTGTTGAGCTGCATCCTTACATATTCACTTGTTTCTGTGGTCTCATCTATAACATTCAAGTAGTCTATTTGTCTAACTGTATCTGTTTCCTTTTTTCCTCTTTCTGGTAATTTTCTTTTTTTAATTATTTATATCTCTCTGGGTTTCTTTGCTGCTGGTTCAGTTATTCTTTCTTTGCTGCCTTCCTCATTTGTAATGCCAAGCATGTATCAACCCTTTTCTCTGGATAGTGTTGCTTCGTGTAATGTCATGTTTGTCTGGATATTGTGGTATTTTGTCCGAAAACCGGGGAATTAGCAGTTCTCGAAGATGCGTATTTCATAAGATTATGATGCAAATAGGAGTGCCGTCTGCAGTGTAGGATGCTGCATACTGTTGATGAATGTCTAATGAGTGCCATTAAGGACATGCCACTGCTCCACTCTGTGCATGGTTTTGTGAATGGAGCACACCGTGCAGTGAGAAGATTATATATCACAACAGCCAATGTTTACTAATCAAAACCTGCAGAAATGTTGGGTTTGACACACACATTAAATGAAGAATCGCATCATCTGTGCAGATCAGGAACTTGAACACCATGTTCTCCCGCTTGAAGCACATGGTGCCACTAATGCGACAGGACAGAAAGCCCAGCAAGGTGGATACGCTCAAAGCTGCAGCTGAATACATCCGACTGCTTGTTGCTGTCTTACAAGAAACAGACAATGTAAGTACTGCGTTCAGCAGGGCTCCATCAAAGAATGCATGTCCTTTTGTTTTTTTTCCCCTCCAAGGGCAGCACTGCCACTTATTATTTGGAAGCATTGATTAGTGTCATTTTCTTTTTTGTCAGGGTGATGGCAACAGGACTGATTTCCTAAAGAATGCAATCACTTATGGTCAGACTGAAGGCCTGAATAGTGAAATGTGGAGAATGGATGACGTGAGTGAGCTCATTGTGTTGTCTTTACAACGTTTGCCACAGACTTGTTAACAAAGCCTTTCCCCGAACTCAACTAAGGCCCCGTTTACACAACGTTTCACGTGAACACCCAATCCGTAAAAAAAAAAGTGGGGGCGTTTACACTGTAGCAGCGGACAGAGACAACGATGTAGTTGGTATGCCAAACCACGGGAGGGCGCTATCACTTGTTTTTGTAATAAAACCACACAGACGTGTGCAAAGAACAATACAATATAAACTTGAAGAAAATCAAGAGAACCCGACATCCATATGGACTGATGAGGAATCCGATTCTATCAGGGAGAGTCTCAACTATTAAACTACTGATATGGACAATAAAACTAGAATACGGACTGCGAGTCATACCACTACGGGTCGGCCATGTTTGCTTACAGGCGCATGAGCAGGAGGAACTATTTTCACAACAGGAAAGGAGGGGGAGGGATGTGCAGTAAGAGCGCTCTGTAGCTTCCATCATTCTCTGCAGGCCAAATTAAGACCGTGAAAGAATCTTTCCAGCTTGGGAGCCAGATTAAAAACTTTGCCGATACTTTGGATCCCCACAGTGGAGTCGTGTAAACAATTGTAGGACGACTTGTCCACAGACGGCACCCTCAGAGGACAACTTGTCCACAGATGAGATTTTTAAATTTTTTTGAGAAAATGAATCCTGTACAACGCAGTTTTACATATTATTTCTAATTGATATTTGATATATTTTTTCATATATCTAGTCCACATATATATTTAGTGTACTATCATATGGCTTTTTATTCTCGCGAAGAATGTTCTTCTGAGCGCACATGACCCCAACCCGAAACTTCTGCACGGCTTTGTTCTTGCATGTTCAGGCTCGATAATGACTATCGGTCATGTTTATCATGGAACGCCGCTACTGTACGAGTCCCGCAGCTCGTTAATGTCGGCAGGCGGATATACGTGATACACCTGAACGCATCACTCAAAGCTGTCAGCTACAAAAAGACATTTTAAATTTTCAACTGCACAGCTTATTTGTTTTCAGAAATACGTTTGTGAAAACTGTATTTCTGAAGACCGTATCTGAGCCGGCGCACGGTGCCCCTGTTGAGTTTGGCTCTGGGTAGCTGCCCACTTCGTCCACAGCAAAATCAGCCACTGCTTATGTTTTTGTGTCAAATATACTAAATAATCCTTCCAAATGTGTCATACACTTTGAAATCAAATCAATAATGCTTAAAAAATTGTCGTGGACGAGTTGTCCGGAATCACATGAAGGAGTTGTCTCGGATTGCAGTTTTGGGGACGAGTTGCCCGTTCACCCGTGTAAACGGACCCCAAAAGTGAAGAAAGTTTGGCGGATACGTTCGTATTCGTTGTCGTGTAAACGGGGCCTAAATGCTTACCTGAACCTGGAAGGACCTTATCAGAGGTTCCAGTGATGCAACATGTTATGTTCTCTTCTATGTGTCAGTTAATTTATCAGCTCTGTAAAAATAATTTCATGAGTACATCTCTGTTATTGAACCCTGAATGAACGGGAACACTTGAAATAACAACAGCAGGGCGAGAGTGGTCGAGTGAGCCTCATTTTCAGTCGGTTTATTTAATCCGATACGAAGTAGACAAACTTTTTTTCAAACTGCTTTTTATCGTAAAAAACACCAATATGCAGTTATCAATTATGCAGAGTATTTTTGGTATTTTGCGTTTGTTTTATGTATACTTAATTTGTCACAGCTGCTACTCATGAGGATATCCTGGCTGAGTGGGAGTGAAAGAAATGTTCTTTATATTGCTTTAGATTCCAGTTAGAATATAAATACTTGATAAGCAGTTCTGTTCATTTACTACATTGATTGCTTTGGCTTTCAAATCTTGACTATTTGTGTATTAAATTTATTGTGGTTTTTTTTAAACGTATTATATAATTTACAGATTGAATAATTTTTTTACAGTATCGAAACAAAATCCAAACATCATTGAACATAAGTCTATAGCAGTAGGAAAAGTAAAAATAATGACGATAATATAAAAGGTTAATATTTAGATTTGAGAGAAAGTACTTGATGGAAAGGTGCTGTGAGAAAGATTGTACAGTTCACAGTACAATCCTCACAGCAATGTCATACCATCATTATCACTTCACACTCTGCAATGTCACCTCTTCTAACAAATTCCATAAACATTTCCAGGAGAAAATATAGTGTACCTAATTGAATATTGTGCTTTTAACATCCAGTGGTCCATCCTGGATCTAATGTATCTCCCCTCGAATGTGAGATATATACGCATGTTCCCACTATCCAGTTGTTTTAATCTCAGTCTGGTGTTTTATAGTTTTGATGTGCCGTTTCAAACAGTAATTGGAATAAGTGGAATATACTTAATATAAATATGCTCATAGTTAACCTTAACTCCACATGTGAGGTACAGCGCACAGGGAACGGGTGGCTGTGGAGTGTCTTGCTCAGGGACCCACAGTGGTGACCTCGCAGCTGTAACATTCGATCCCACTTTAGAGATGCACTGTATTGCCTAAAGTATTCACTGCTTGCCTTATAAACTTGAGTGACATCCCATTTTAAAGCCATGGGGTTTAATTTGTGGGTTCACCCTTTGCAGCCACAACAGCTTTAGGAGTTCGTCTCACTGGAATTAAGGGTCCAACTTGCCAAAACAAGCCCCCATCATAACCGCCACCAAACTTTCCACTTGGTACAATGCAGTCAGACAAGTACTGTTCTCCTGGGAACCTCCAAGCCCAGACTGTCCATCAGACTGTCCATCAGACTGTCCATCAGACTGTCCATCAGACTGTCCATCAGACTGCCAGACGGAGAAGCGTGATTGGTAACTTTCCAGCTGGACTGCGACGCCTTCTTTCACTAATGCCTGCAGAAATAGTCTGCATACTGAGCTGCTTGATCTTCTACGTTTGTGGCCATGAAGGCGATTGGAACAACTGAAATCAATGATTTGGAGGGTTGAGCAAATACTTTTGGTAATATAGTGGATCTTCCTCAATGCTCCTTTTTACTCTAGAAGGTGTCATTATGGTTTTTATAACTTGAGTAACCCAACAGTTCACAACTTTTTTTGACCGATATTGTTGCTGCAATTAATTCTTAGTGTTTCAGGATGAAACTTCAAAGGTGTAAATGCTTGATGTGAAGGTTGGAAGACATCTAATTTAATTTAATAATGAAACCTTCTCCAGACTCCCTGTTGTTTCCTGCTGAAGAGCAGCATGAAATCCATTTTTACACAAATGCGGCATCACAATTTGATTTAATTTAAGAGCTTTCTTTTGCCATTCACTGTCTTACTCCGTATATATTAGGATTCCTTAGGGGTTCACTGGTAATGGAGTTATGCTGTTTGGCAGTCTGAACAGTAAGTAAAAAATATACTTTAATATAATGACCCTGTAGATTCTGACCCTGAGGGCTTCTTTGAAATTTACAATCAGTGTATTTAATTAATTTTACAGTGACTAGCTGTCCTTAAGTTATTGCAGCCATTAACTCTCCATGAAAGTATGAAAGTATGAGACATATTTATATTTTTTTTTTTTCTCTTCATGACAGTTTCTGAACATGTCAGACGAACACATGGACGACGGCTTCTCGATGCCGGCTCAAGAACAACCACCAGAAGACGGCGATGTGACCCGACTGCTGTTAACACACTGCATGATGCCGGCATATCAGCTGATCATCCAAGTAGCGCCGGATCAGAACTCGGTAACACGTTTACTCGCCTGTCTGGTGTTTGTCTCTGTGTTTGTCAGCTTGTCGGGCACAGGATCAAATGGTTTTCACAGCCGATGACGATTGAAGATCATTTTAGCCAATAAACTGAAATCACTCTGTGATTTCTGACCATGTTGAAGTGCCATTGAGCAAGACTGAGTACGTCTGTGAAGGCTGAGATTCTTATGACGGGAAGGCGGAAGGTCTTTGAGACGACTGGAGCAGTGAAGAAATGCTTTTAGAACTAGTCAATTTACAATTTTGTTTAGTAATATCAGTCACGCTTGTTAATATAATCGAATTAATTTAGAGACATACAGCTGATTCTATGTTTTAACTTTATTTTTATATAACAAGGAATGAGGTCATGCCTTGAATTGAGTAGGTTATATCAAAGTTGTCAGTGCTTGTCATTAAATAAAGGATTAATATATATTTATTTACACACGTCGCAATAGGGATGCCCGTTTAGTTAAAATTTTCGTTTGACAGTCGTTAGGTCTGGGTTTCATCACTCATTTGTTTGTGGTCAGGCATGTTTTCCACATTTTCTAACCCCTCTTTAGTAGGTGATTGCCACAAGTGGGCTGGGGCCTTATTTAAAAAACATTGCATGGATCCATACTAAAAGTGTCTATGTGCCCGAAAGCTGTAAATGGCATGCAGCAAAACATTTTTTAAAGCGTAGGCATCCCAACATTCTACCATCAATGGTCAATGAAAAAGTACCTCCTGATTATTTTTGCATCACAATCAGCCTGCTGATCGATGTCATTTTAGGATCAATCATGGCAGACAAAAATGAGGGGAAAAAATTCTATGGAGATCGAAAAAGTTATGGTGGAGGTGGAGGTCAGGAAAATGATCTTGATTTGATGGTCACGGTAGAGGCTTCACTAAAAAAAGAAAAACTAGTGATCGGCAGCACATCGTCACTGCTGTAAAGAGTGCGAGTGTCACAGAGGTGGAGGCCGGAGGAGAGTGACATCATGGGGGCCACAGAGCACCCCACGTCCACACCACTGGACACCAAAATAGCCCCCATCATTGTGACGGTCAAGTGTGTCGGGGAGGGAAGGAGACACAGATTTGAAGGAGACGAAAGGGGAGACCGATAGTCGAGTTTTTTCTGGTTATTAAATGTACAAATTAAATCTTGGAACAGGGACTGTGAAAAGGCTGACTGGACTTTGTGTTTTAGCGTCAGTCACTAGAGGTGGAGGAGGTCGACTGTCTGCAGCAGCAGGAGAGCATCCAGAGGGCATGACGGAGGAGCACATCCACACTGTCACTGCGCTGTTTGTGTTTACTCTGAAATGAGATTGATTGTTACACACCTGGTGATAATCAGTCAGTTCTGTCCACTGCTCTATCATTTGAAGATGAAAGTTTGACACATGAACATCGAGCTGCTGATTCAGTAGTAATGTTCCACTAAAGAAACATCTAGAACTCTGCAGCTGTTTATGATCATGAGGATCAATAAGTCTGATGTGTGAAGACATTAAATGTATGAGATGAAGCTGCCTTCAATTCTCCACCAGATCAGCGCTGCAAAGTCCAATGTAGACGTACCGGTACACACATTCTCCCACAAAGTTTATTTTCTTAGATCACAAAGTTTGCGTGGGAAGTGGCGTACGCATCTTTCAGGACCCGTTTTGTTCTTCAGCAGCCTTTAGAAATGAGGCCCAGGTCTGCAGGTGTCGCCTGAAAACGGAGAAAGACAACTGAACTAGGTCCAGGTCCAGAAAATGGTGGTGTGGTCCGCCCTGTCCAGTTTGTTGTGATTTAAATTTCGGAGTATTGAAAATCCTCATGAAGTTCTTCCAGCCAAAGTCTTTCCAACCTTTTAGTCGGATGAGTTGATGCTTCCTGTGAGATTGTGGTTTTCCACTCGTACAGCAAATTTTTTCTTTTAATTAGTTCCTATGATTCACGTATTTCCTTGAAGTGAAAGTCCTCGGAACAACAACAACAAACAAGACAATTGCTCAGTGTTCCGTTCACCAAAAAGGAAAATAAGATGAGATCAAAATAAAGATGAAATGTATTGTGAATAGATGTTAATATGATTTTAAAAAGCTCAATGCACGACTTCTATTCTTTTGTTGGTGGAGATAATACCTTTTATTGTGAGTCGACAGCCTTGACTCGGTCCATACCTGAACCAGAAAGCTTTCATATGTTAATTGAGTATTATGGAACACGTATATGAGGCAGAACGAGAGACTAAAATCACATTGAGAACCGCAGAGGGAATATATCAGTACGTTTTGTGTCTACAGATCTTGACGTATAAGATGAAAACTGAAACTGCCACTAAACCCACCGAAATGTAAGAAAACATAATGTAATAAACCCAAAATGTAATAACTGGTTAATAATGTACCAAGACGCTGAGCCCGAAACTTCAAATGTTTTTAATATTACATTATGAGGCAGGCAAAATATTTTCCCCCTGATATTGTAATAATTTAAATACTTCATTAAGTGAGTCAGTGATCTATGGTTTAGAGTTAAGCTGCTTTAATTTTGAATAACAATGAAAGAATGAGTTCTAAAGGTTTGGACTATTTGTTTATACGTATAGATGTATTCAGTTTATGGTATTAGTCATTCATATTCTTCTGTTCCCTATAACCTGTAATGGATTTCTCCACTCATCAGTACAAAATAATTTATAAGCATTAAACATATTAAGATCACATTAAAATTCTTCTGAAATCTTTTTACATGATTGATCAGTGAATACATTTTGGCTTTTAGTACAAATATATGAAATGCATTTTGGGCTCAGCACTTTGTTACATTATCGATCAGTGATCACATTTCAGGTTTTCTAACATTAGATCTTGTGACATTTTGGGTTTTGTTGCATATCTAACAAGGCGTTCCAAATCCACCTTCTGGAACCCCTTTAAACAAAACAAAACAGGTTTCAGGTTCCTAGAACTCCACATGGGTGATCGGCCAAGAACGATGCAGTTACATGAAACGACGATCCCGTGTGGACAGGGCCTTACTCTCTCCCGCTGAGAAACATCCTCACAGCATGATGGTGCCGCCACCATGCTTCACTGTTGGGCTGGTTTTGTCCAGATGAACACCGCCTGGTTTCCTCCCAACATGACCCCTGGAATCCACACCAGAGGGTTCGATCAGTGGAAACGGGAAGCTCCACAGCTCAATTTAGAGTTTCAAAACAAAGGCTGTGATTCATGAGTTTATTTTTAATTCATTTGCAAACCTTTCAGAAACTTCATCTTGTCATTATGATGTATTGTTTGTAGAATTCTTAGAAGACACTAACTTTAATCCATTTGAGAATATCACTATCGTGACGAAATGTGGGGAAAGTGAGGTACTGTGAATATTTTCTGGATCCACTATTTACTTTTTGTGGTATTGTAGTATTCTGTTGGACTTTCTCTGCATCTTTTAATGTAATGAAGCCACAAAATGAAGTGACCGTTTGAGATGTTTCTTACTCCACATTGAAATCTGGCGTCAACATGGAGCGTAATTCTGAAGTAACGTCGAGGGAAAAGTCAGTCGATGAGGAAGAGAAACTCTCTTCATGATGTTTTCTTTTGTTAGAACGTTTGTTTGTCACACAGGAGAACGCCCTTGACACCGCTGTGAAGCCCGGCTCCAAGATAATTGCAATCCATCCTTTCCTCTCGATTAATTTCATCCTTCAGGCCGTTTCTACTGCCAATGAGGTGAAATGGTGAATGGTGGTCGTTTGTTCCTTCAGTCATCAGGCTGCTCGGTCTTTGGACTTATGAGAGAGATTTGTTATCGCTTAAAGTCTGACTAATGTATCTGTGGATTGCTTAATTTAAGGCTTTGATTTATCTGTTAGGAATGTCATGCTAATGGTGGTTTTCTTTGCTTTATATCAATGAGTGAGGATAAGTGAAGAAGAAAACAACAATTCAATCCTTTATCTTGGTAGGAAGCGGTGGAATCATCTGGGGGATGGTTTTCCTCTTTATTTATAGCGATTGGAATATTACTGTTGAAGTTGCTGCATCCTCAAATTTAATACCAGAATATTTAAAGTGGGGAAAAAAAAAGTTGCATTTTCAGGTAAAAATGTATTTACTTTATATTTCCTGTCTACACGGTCACCATTAGGTATATTTTTGTGCATTTTGAAATTGTTTCCTAATCCTGTTGGTGCATTATTCTTTTGTTTGAGGCACGAGGCAACTGCAAAAACACATTTAAATCATAACGGGTGATAAGAGGCTGTGCTTTAGACACAACTCTCTTAAAACAAGAAACAAGCCAGTTTGAAAATTGAGGAGGAAGACCTATTTGTCGCAAAACGCAGGGAGGAAATGAAATCATCAGAACAATAAATATAAATACTGTCGCCTAAAAAAAGTAAAAAAAACAAAAAACTTATTTCACACCTCTTTCATTCAGTCTGTAACAAGTTTCTTAACAAAAGATACAAAGATGAGGATTTACTTTTTTATCCACTCGAACTTTTATTATCATCAGTGCTGTTGACGCTAAATTGGACTAAACAAAACAACCTCCCACTGGCAGCATATTGCATTTCCCTCTAAACAGTTTATAGTTTTCACTCCTACTGTTTCTACTTTGTTCCGTCACTAAAAGAAGCACATTTTTATCTCTGTTTATCGTCTGTAAATGGAGTTCTTCTGACAAGTGGTTTAGCCGTTTACGTCTGAGAACAAGCTGTCCTCTGGCGTGGCTCCTGTAGAGCAGCAGGCCACGTGGTGCTGAGACTCTCCTGTAATGTGACGTGTGGAGCTTCAGCCCTCCAACCATCCAGTACAATGTGAAATAACGATTACTGAACACAATGACGGCAATTTATTCTCTCGATTGAGAAGTGTGATTTCCACACAAATGTCAAATATGGAAGTAATTATTCCTGACTAATTGAACATTTCAATTTATAGAACATCCTCCATGCATATAAATGAGTGTCTTTGTTTTTAGCTTGATGAAAATCAAGTTTTGAGGATCAAAAAGGAAACCTGCAGCCACTCCATCTACCACACATGGTTGAATTAGGTTTAATATCTCGGCCTTGTTCTTGCCCTCATTTTCATCCGTAAGTTAATCATTTCTCCTTGATGGCATGTTGGTCACTAAGCTGTGACATTCATGAAGGCCTGACCAACAATAGGCAATCAGATCCGGGCTTATTCTCCGAGATTATCTTTTAGGAATACGCCGTAATTGTAGCACAAAGGATCTGATTGTCTTCAGTGTGACTCTAATGTATGAATCACGGGAGCCTTTCTCACAAGCGCCTGCGTGTCTGATTGGATAATTGTAGGTATTGAGGTCTGGAGCGGTTTGGAAGTTGGGGGGGGGGGGGGTAATACGGTTCAGGTTTTATAACGAGGCTTTTTAAGAACTGCTATAAAATACTGCTATTCATGCTACGAATCTAAGGTTAGTTAGAGTAGATAAAAGTGACTTATGTTGAGGCTTTTTCATTGTAAAAATGCTAAAGTTGTAACATTTATTATTTAAAATAATAAATAAATCCTGTTCTTGTTTGTCTAACAGATGTCTCAACCCTGCTAGAACAGAAGGCCTGGAGCAGTTTTCAAAACCCCGCCAGGTTTGATTTCTACTTTTTAAAATGAAACCATAGGCATGTCATAACAAATGTATACTTTATTGCCCACTTATTCTTATTATTCTTGTTATTATGTTGGAACTTCTGTTGCTCATAATGTAAAATGTGGATGAATGGAAGCAGTTGTCAAAGCATATACAAATGATGCCCCCTTGTGTCCTGAATGATAATTTATGTGCAGACCCCCTCCTTTTTTATTTTTTTAAAATCTGGTCAGTAAGAAAAACACGTTTGTATTCACAATTTGAACCCATGTGACTGCTTTAGTTAACCCTTCTCTAGTGTCTCTGATGCTCATGCTGTCAGTTTATTGTAAACAATTGACATTATTATTATTATTATTATTATCAGCACGTGTGTTTCCTCCCACCATTATTTGAAACGACTGCCTGGAGCCTTCAACCTTTACAGAGACCAAGTAGGAACTGTTGCAGGTCTGCTGTGATCACATGGTATTTTCAACATAGTACCAAGAAAAAAGGATGTTAAACCTCTTTGACTTTCTTTGCTTTTTTAGGCAAATTATTAGGTATAAAACATGTTTCCATCTACATCCAAGTTACAAATGTAGAAAAAAAGCTCCACTTAACAAATAAATGGTACCGCTTCTGGTCAAAGTCAAACATGTTTATTTCTCTTCCACTTCTGGTGTAATGGCAGCCTGCATTCATGCTGGAATCAGAAAAGTTTTCAGATACCTTTTTTTTTTTTTTGTCAAACTAAATTCTTACAACATCCTGAGACAACCCGATGCTGCGACCAAACCAGCTTTTAGCATAAATGTAATGCATTATTTACGACCTACAAACACAGAAATGTTTATAAAATGTGAAAAAGGTGAAGAAGAAAAAAAGGAAGCTGCAGGAATTCCTAAAATGCCTGAAGGACACAAGATTCTGTTTATCTCAACTGTTTGATCTGGTCGTGCATCTTTGGCCTAAACTGCACTTTTAGGAAGTCTCACACTCCTGTTAATGTTCCAAATAGGACTTATGGTTCCTCTCCCACCTGGAAGTTGTTCAAGGAAAGTTGAAATGTTTCTGTCCAAACGTATGTTGGTCTGTTCACTGGTCAAAACCCAAGTTGTGGATGAAATAAAGTTTACATTGCCCTCCTCTGTTGTCTGTGGCAACACTGCTATTTGTGACTGTTAAACACGCCTGACATTATGCAGCTCTGCAGGAACACCATGTTGTATTGATTAAAATGTGATGGAGCAGGAAGGAAGGTACCTAAAGTACACAGACCTGGAAAGTTATTACCAGGGAGGAGTTCTTCTTTACCCATTCCATTGTATTTAGGGAGCTGAGGTTGATCCCAATGTTCACTTCTCGGTCCATAACCGTGTCAACCTGAGACGATATCTAACGCAGAGCGGATGTGATTTGGGGAGTATAAGAGAAAATCCATGCATGCACAGTAGAAACTTGCAAACTCCACACCGACTGAGGAAGCAGTGATTACCACTTTGGAATCCAGCTTGACTAACGCTGCGAAATTCACTTCATTTAGTAGACGTTTCACTGCTGCTGTTTGTATGTGAACGGGCGATATTCTCCACAGGTTGATAATCATGTAGAGGCTGAGATTCACCAGGGCACAGCACGAACCCCAGTAAATATCTCTGGATGATCATTCAAATGGCTGAAATGAGATTAAAGTGCATTGACATGATTGACATTGGATTCTGATTACTTGTTGTAATAGTGTTGAGTTTAATTCTGGGTGTCAGCAAAATCTTGACTGAAGAAGAAATTATTTACTTTTTCAAACTTCAAGTCGTTAGTTTGAAACCACTCTAGTGTTTTAAGTGCTGTACTTTATCAAAAGGCATTGTTGCACTGCCCCCTTGTGGTTAACTGTTGCATGTACATTTTGATCTCAGTTCGTAGTGAACTCCTGTTGCACCAGTGACCTCGACTTTCTGAAGTCCACAAACTGCAAAAGCTCACACTCTTGACTTGGATTATCTGTTTTACATAAGAAGAAGCTGAATGAAGAGGAAATGCAAATACTTGTGAGAAAAAAAAAACAATGATGGAGCTTGATTCCATTCAATTCAACTTTACTTATATAGCACCAAATACAACAGTCATGTCTAGGTGCTTTTAACCGAGAAAAATCCAGAGGAGCAAGCAGGTTATTTTTTTGCGACTGTGGAAAGGAAAAACTCCCTCTAACAGGAAGAAACCAGACTGAGAGGTGGAGGCTTCCTGCTGACCGGTTGGGGTGAGGGGACAGAGGAGAGGATGGAATAGATGGAGAGGTTGGGGGAGGGATACAGACCCTGTCTTAAAACAGCCCTAACTGTAAGCTTTAGTAAATAGAAAAGTCTTGAGTCTGGCTTTTAAAGTGCAGGCTGTCAGCTTCCCGACCTGGAACTGGGGTCTGGTTCACATAAGAGGAGCCTGAGAGCTGAAAGCTCTTGATGGATGTTGATGAATGAGGGACACTTCAGAACCTTTGCCTTTTGTTTTCCACTTCAGAGGAAAGTAAACATGTTTCACTTTGATACCAGGAAAGCAAATACACACAAACTAAAGTGTATATTGGCTGCACTCTTACAGGCGCCTCCACAATGTGTTACTATTGATAGATTCACTTTAAAATGTCAGAATCTAAAGTCTTCAAACAATTAAGTCATTTTTTTCTGGCTGATTGTATTGTTGTTTATTTTTTAAAAGAAAGTGTTGACAGATGTATTCTTGTTTTCCAGGTTCTTGTTGCTGTGAAGAACGAAGGTGAAACTGTCCTGGAGGAGACTTAATTATGTCTTGTTTAATTTTAAGAATTCAACTTTTGTTGATAGGAATAGAAATGTTTTTATTTTAATTGGCACCACTAAAAATGTATGAGATGCTGATATGTTTCTGTAGTATATGTTCTTTCTGTAACTGACTGAGATTTGTTACTCATATGTTAATTTATTGTAATCAACTTTACTGAACTTTCATTTTGAGAAAGAACCTTGTGGGTCTCATATGTTGGAAGTATAATTTTGGTTTTTATTTTTACATAGTTGCTATAACTTGCTGAACTTTTTTTTTCCCCACAATGCAATTATTAAAATGTATGAATTGTATAAAATATATGTAAATTTTATTCAATATATCACATTTTGTTTAGTTGTTTCCTGTGGCATTCAATGAATTAAGGATGTTTATATACTTAAAAGTGATTATAAAACGTAATGATATAAAACACCTTAATATGATATTTACACATTATTAAAAAAAAGTTGATGTATTATTCAAACAAACCATTGCTTATTTAACTATTTCTGGCTTTGCTGGTTTCTAAATGGGATACATTCCCTGCTGAAGAGTTGTGTGCTGAATACTACCTGCTTCCTACGCTATAATGTCTTTTGTTTGTTTTAGAGGCTTTTTTTTTCCTACAAAGAAAGACGGATGTTAAAATATATTCAATGCATTTCAGTCAAAGCAAAGCAGCCTCAAACATAAGGCATGTGAACCCAAAACCGGCCCACAAGAGGCTCCAATCTGGCCGCCCAAACCACAAAGCAAATTGTCCAAATTGGGGAAAAAACCAAAAACTGATTTTAAAAACGACATTTCTCCAGAGTAGGGAACACAACGCGGAGATATTGATGCTGCCGTCATGAAGGATAGTTGCTCATAAACTCGCCTCGATGCCAAAACATGCAACAGCTATTGGAGGACTTTACTTGACAATGCACCAGAAGGTTTAATTAAAAATGGCTTTATGTTGAGATTGTTGTAAATTTCTGTGGTTTTGTGAAAATATAGATATTTCCATCACGTATGCTCAAAGAAAAATCTTGACTGGTGTGAGTCAGGATTTTAATTAATGTTAAAGCTATGAAGTCTCCACAACAGGCACACTTATATCAACACATTCCTTCCATTGATGTTTACTGAAACGGTAGTAAAGCTGAGTTTTGAGAACATAAAATAAGAAACTATCCATGATCGCCCATGAGAGATGAGTCATGAAAATAATATCCATCTTACATGCAATTTAATTTTAACACTTTTTTTTTTTTTAATGTTTATTGATTTTTAATAATACAATACAATCAACAATCTGGTTACATCAACCTGTACCAGAGGACATGAGCAAAACAACACATGAGACGCACATTCATACATCCATCCACACACACTTAGTGAAGATGGCACGCGAAAATAAATAAACAATTTTAAATAGACTGTTGTACAGTGCAACATAATGGTTTGGAAACAGAAATAATGAACAAGAAACATCAACAAAATAATCAAATAAAAAAAAAAAAAAACTAATTTGTTATGATGGTAATGTAATGTTCCCATAACCTTCAAAGTCTCTTTGTTTTCCTTTTGCAATATAAGTTAGTCTTTCTAGTCCAATGCATTCTGAAAGTTCTTTGATCCATTGTTGTGTTGAAGGAGCCTCCATCCTCTTCCAGTTTAACGCTATAGCTCTCCTGGCGTTTAATTTGAACACTTTTACTTTTTAAGGCAACAACTTTATTTTTCTCAAAGTACAGAGTCGTCATTTCCTTTATATTTACTATGTGTACTAGCAGAGTTAATCAGTAAGTCTTGATAGCTGTTGTACAGGAGCTCAGCTCAACTCTGTTGGATTTATATGATCATATAATCATCTGGCCACACACCTGTCGCCCAGAACTTCTTGAAGGCATTATCTCGAAAATATGTATAAAATAAAGCTCCTGAAGGCTGCGCAGTGGTCGGCACTCTGGCCTCACAGCCAAAAGGTCGGGGCCCAAATACTGGCCGGAGGCACCCGAGTCCAAAAACACACTGAGAAAAGAAAATACTTGGACCAATTTAACTAATTGCTTCGTTTGGTAACATCGAAATAAATCAAGTTCTTCGAACTTAAAATATATCATTAACTTGAGTGCAAAGAACTTGATTCGTTTAGGTGTTACCAATTAGTTAAGTTGATCCAAGTATTTTCATTTTTCAGTGCATGCATGAGAGGTTAATATGTGACCCTGGTGGTTTTGTCCAGGTGTTTTCTGGTAAGCTGGGATCTGCTCCAGCGCCCCCTGCTTTAAGACGGATGGATGGAAGCTCCTGTGCGACACTCACTTCACAGCAGCATGACTGGAATAATAAAAAAAAGACATCCCCACCATTGTTTGGTAAAGTTGGCAAAACCTTTAAATTTGAATTCACCAATTCCTCTTTTCTAACAGAAGGTGGCGCCTGTCTGATGTCTTTCAATTTGCTCCACTTGTGAATTGGGCCTGAAAACACCAGACGTCGTCAGGAAATAAACGCCATCCGGACGGAGCGCGTCCTTTAACAGCAGAACAGAACTGGAGCGCAGCGCCAGCCCCCCACCCCACCCCACCCTCCCCTCCTCTCCTCTCCTCCCCCCTCCTCTCCCCTGGCAGTGTTTGGGGTGTCAGACTGTGGAGCAGGCGTGGCAGTGGGCTAGTCCAGGCGCGCAGCGATGAAAAACACACCACAGTCCATTGACTTGGTGTGATCAGAGGGCCTGAAGCTGCCTGACAAAGGACGCGTGGCGGCTCCGTTACGCACATATTTGTGGTATTTTACGCACATCTGCTTGTTCTGAGGACGGCCTCGGGCTGCGGGTGTGCCGCACCCACGCAGCAGACGCGGTCCTGAGGATGCTCTGAGGTGAGGATTTTGTTTTTTCATGGTGAAGCAGCTCGGCGTAAGGCTGCGTCCTCCCTGACGCGTTCCTGAGCGCGGCGTGTGTATGTGTGCGCATTTCACTGCCGCTCCATGTTTACTGTGTTGTTTCACCGCAGTCTCATCCTGCCCCCCCTCCGAAAAAAAAACAAAACATCGCTGTATTGTGAGCGATCTGGGTGCCGTCCTGAATGTAGAGGCCTGATGGCTGCACGATCCCAGAGACTGCGAGTCTGTGACGGCAGCGTTTTTCTGTGCAGAGACTGGAGACGCCAGCGGCGGCTGTTTGTCATCAACCCCCTCTCTCCGAGTCATTGTACATTCGGCATGTGATGCCTTTCAATTTACATTTCTTTACACGGCGGAGTCGTGCAGTGTGGCGCTATGGCCGCCGGACAATCTTTCTTTTTTTTTTTTGCGGAAGGCCATTAGCGGATCCTCCGCTGGTGCTGATGCTGCAGCGCATGCAGAGTGTTGCTAGGCAGCCATGCAGAGCTGGAGGAGGGCAGGATGCTACACAAGCACTGGGAAGCAATGTTGTGCTTCGATACTGTGCAGATTTACAGCATCGCTCGTGTTACCATTGGATCAATAGGCCTCTCTCTCTCTCTCTCTCTCTCTCTCTCTCTCTCCCTCCATGTGACACATTACCTCCTCCAGAGGAGGGCTTGGCAGATCATTATTTTTTATTTATTTATTCCCTACAGCTCAGACTAGGAGATGAAATCTACCCACTGTAGTGTAAAGTCGTAGCGATATAAAAACAAAGTGTTTAACATAGAGCTTATAATAATTTTGATTTAAAACAGAACAATCATTAAGTGTATAGCCTCCATCCCTTTATACCACTGTAAGAACTAGGAGTTGCAGGATCCCTCTTTGTGTTTCGCTGTGAGGGACTGCTGATGCCAACAGTCACACACACCTTCAACAGAACATGCAAACCACACACACAAACCGTGAACTTGTTCACGCTGATGCAAGAGTAGACTCTCCACTACACCTCTGTTGTTCTGGTTCAGTGGCTGAAAATTGATGGTTCAATATGCTCCTTATATCTCAAATTAATTTGGACAATTTGAGATGTGTGTGTGTTTTGTTTATGGATTGACAGCAGTCGGTGCCAACAGCTCACACACTGATATTCACATCTACAAGACTTTGAGAATAAACGTGTCTCCTGACCCGGGTTTGAACCGGGGACCCTCTCACTGCACCTTTTTCAAAAGAGACCTGACAGCTGGTAATATGACACATTCATACATTCAGCGTTAAAACTTTATTTATGAAAATACTGAAAGTACTCTGTAAAAATCTATTGTTATGATTTTGTAGGGAATTTGTAGTTCTTCCCCATAATCAATAATCTCATCTGTTTGGAATTTACAGAAACAAATAATCTGATCTGTACTTTGATCTGCTTTTACTTTAGATCTCTTTGTGCTTTTTGTGTTGATATAGTGTTTTCATTTTTGGCAGAATTAGTGAGGGAGAAGCCAATTCTCCCATTAGAGGACGTAGAGCAGTGAAAGTATTTCTGCTGAGAGCAGCAGGATTTATTACACTCACACCAATCATGTGTTTCAGCAGTTTCATTTGATGCATTTTCACGAGACGTTCTGCTATAAAATATTTAAAGTCCATGAGGCTTATGGTAAAGCTGGACTTTAAGACCTTACCTTAGACATTTGTTGTGTCAAACAGGATTATCAGAGAGAAAATCATGACTGTGATTTGTTTCATTTCCATTGACAAGATCAGCCACGCAGGAGGAGTTGGGCGTTGGTGTTTCCATTCACTTGCACAGTGGTCGAGTGGTTCGCGCTGTCTTTCCATGTGCAGTTTGCATGTTCTCCCGTTTCTGGGTTTTTCTTAACTCTGTAGTAACTCTGGATATCTGTCTCTTTGTGTTTACTGTGATGGCTGGCGACGGACAGATCTGAGCTGGTCGCCCTCACACTGAGTAACAGGTTCAGTGGCCTACAGAGACTTTATGAAGTAAAAGAAAAATGCATAAAATGATGAAAATTCTTCAGCTCAGCTCCTTTCAAGGTGGCGATTTGTTAAGAGCTTTCTTACATAACTGGTGTGGATTCACCGATCAGCTTTTGAGACACAAACCTAATGGAAGCGGAGCCAAAGAAAATCGATCCTAAGCTTCTTGGGTAATTCTCGTCCTGTCAGAGTTTCTGCTGCTGGATGTCGGAGAAGTAACTCGGCTGCAAGTGAGTAGATTTGCAGCAGTCGATACAAACCTGCACACGTGAACAAGCGGTACAGCACACGCTCAAAAGAAAAGTTGAGCAGTGAGGATTCGTTTTATGTCTAATCTTATTTTGTAATATTTTATGTGCAAGCTTTTATGAAACAAAATGAAGCTGATGATGCAGCACAGCCATCACAGCTCAGACTCCAGCTAACAGGAGGAGGCAGGGCTCCATGTCGTCCCCCCCACCCCCTCCACCCACCTCAGTCATTAGGACCCTCCCTGGAGATGGAGGCCTTCAGTCTGATGCCCGTCAGCAGCTGGGGCCCATCGGCCCCTGGAGAGCCGGAGTCATATACACCCCCAGACCGAGGGAAAAAGAGGCCCGCTGCTTCAGATACGTCACATCTTCCTGAATACACTTGTTCAGTTGTTCCATATGTGTTAAAAAAAAAAAAAAAAAAAAGCCTCCCCAAGATGCTCATAATGTGCAGGCTAACTGCATGCTACATAATACTGGAGGGTTTAATGCTCAGCTTGTGTCGTCGTATTGCTGATGTAATACTCCAGCCCGGATGTCGTAGGGTTAAAGTGCAGACTTTTATTCAGTAACTCCATTAAAGGTTTAGACGACGGCTGTGCAGTTGAGATTTAGCCGCTCACATGTGACTCACTCTTGCCTCCGCAGGGTTGGGATGTTTAAAAGGTGAAAACATGGAGGATGGGATGGAGGGTGCGTGTCAGCTTTGGTTACGCAAATGGCTGTAATATTGGGATAATGAAGTGAATGAGTCAGTTAGTCAGCTGTGGCGGAGGGAGGGAGGGGGTGAGGGAGGGAGGGAAGGCGTGGTGTGTTCAGGACCTTATCTGCTCCCTGCAGCAGAGTGTGTGTGTGTGTGTGTGTGTGTGTGTGTGTGTGTGTGTGTGTGTTCAGTGTGTTTTCAGGAGGGGAGGGGCCGCCTCTTTCCTGAGGATCCTTACCGTAACTCTTCACTCTTTTCTCCAATTACCGAGCCGTATCACTTGCTCACTTCCTGTGGTTCTGCCGCCGCTTGCATGCGAGCTCTTACTGCTAATGCTGCAGTTTGTGGAGCTCTGCACTTCCACCGGTCAGAGCCCTGAGGAATACAGCATCCTGATGCGTGAGGGGTATGTGTTTCATCTTGATGCAACCATTTAGAAATGCACTGAAAGCAAGATGTTATGTGCAGCTCTGGATACTCCTTGTTTTTGTGCAGAGAGGAAAGTCGGTCAAGTGTTGATTCTATTGTAATCGCAGGTAAGAGAGCTGTCTGCTTGAATGCACAGTTGTTGATCACCTGATCAGGGCGTATCACTCTCTAGTGGCTTGATGGTTTCATGATGGAGAATTATGTGACATTTGATCAAGTGTGCAGGCTTTTTTTTTTTTTTTAACTTTCCTTGTTTAATGTATTTCAGGGAATTCTTCAAAAGAGTTTTTAACCATTTAAAAGATTCAATATTTACTTAGATAATGAATCGTCAAAAGAATTGCAGTCATTGGGTGATTATGCTTTAAACTTTCATTATCAGGCAGTTTCTACCTGTTCTAAATGTGTGACGTGCTCATGAATCTTTGCTGTGTTTGGACGAGGAGGTTCTGGAGGCCACCACCATCACTAATATATGAGAACAAAGCTCTACTTCTCTGCTTTCTGGTAGCATTTGATTTATTAAGATACCATGAAGAGTTACGGAGTTATGACTGTGAGAAGTTTGCGTGCCAAATCCCATCAGCAGTGGCAGGATGGGCAGAAAACTTTAGAAGGAAACATTTGACTCACAGAATTAGTTTTCATTTACTTCATTTTTGGAAGGTTTAGGGGTGTTGCAGTGTTTTTCTTCATTGTACATATTGTGTCTGCCATGTAGTCAGTGTCGGGGGTCAGTGATCACGTTAATCTCAAAGTGTTTTGTGTTTATAAACTTCTTCAAATCTGCATCAGGAGGCCAAACCAGTCAATTCTCAATAAATTGATCAGGCCCTATGATCTGCTAAATGCTTTGTCATAGTCGGGGTGGACGCCGGCATTGAATCGATAAATGACTAAGAAATGTTACACCAATAGTTGTTTTTATTATTATTATTATTATTTTATCATTTTTAATATTTATTTAGCTTTATTTATTTCAGGCAAAAGCATTCCACAGTGGATCACAAGGGAGACAAAGTCATCACATGGTCCCTGACATATCATATCAACATACAGTTAACATAAGGAAAGCAGTTATAGCAGTTATTAGTTGCAAAATTAACTCTTCGGTTGTTTTCACCCTCTTTGTGTGCTGCTCATACAGAAGCAAAAATAAATTTTCGTTCAGGACCATGACTCTATTGGTTACTTCTGCACATCCGTGACATCTCAGCCAACAGGAAGTTATTAAAAATTATAAAATGTCCCGACATTTAAAGACACACATCTGTATTTTCTCCTCCTTAGATTCTTCACACCGACTCGTTCTTTGTTTTAACTTCAATGAGACGATTCATTGTTCCAGTGAAGGATCCAAGCAGCTGATCCGAACATTTCATTGATATCGAACCGGCAGAAGGTGAACAATTAAACAGTAAGAAGTTATATTAGTGGCGTTTTAACAACAAGACTTCCTGTGTAAAAGGTTCAAACTGATTCCACAGCGCTTTATATCAAGTCAGGCCAGGGTAGTAACTCCTCTTGTTTTTATTTCCAGGATACATCAGTGTCTGACTCAAAATAATGATTCAAGTTGAATCATGATCTGGTTAAACTGGTGAGCTGATGTATCCACACTGTGTGTGTGTGTGTGGCTGCGTGCGTGCGTGTGTGTACACCAACACAAACAAGTATGTGCATGTGATTCCCACCACAACAACTCTCAAAAACAATGCTTTACAAAACATTTTGCATCAATCAAGTCAACAATATTGTTTACACTTTAGTCAATTTTTCACTCTCATCAATGTTAAGTTGTTAAATCGGCACTTTCACTAAAACTCAAGTGTCTGAACCTCTGCTCAAGTAAACTACATCAGTACTTTTGCCATCTCTGTATACATACATATTGGTGTTTAACAAATAATCACTTGAACTTGAAATACAAAAAGTAGAAACCTTTAGTATTTCAGTGAGACGTTATGAACATCTTGTAAACAATAGCGACTCATAGAGCTTACAAATAAATGTACATATTCATTTATTTGGAGTGTTGATGAACATAAATGATACATGGTTGATTTTATATAACTTTACTATGCAAAGTCTGTCACTGAGATGTATAGAGGAATTAGGGGCGACTTGCTGATGCAATGAGGCGTTCATCAAACAGCACCTGAAATGATAGAAATGTCACATTTCAGGACTGTTTCATCGACTTTTTCAATTTATTTCATCGAGCTTCCACCATGTTGAAACAGATGTGCAGTTACCTCTGCAGGAAGAAGAACAGTGGCAACCCACTTCAGAATCCCGACGCATTAAACACTAAACAACACATAATCCATAAGCTGCAGCTGGAAACTTCTCAAATCTAAAGCACAATGAAACGTTTCAGGGTAATTCTGCAGTAGGTTTCTGATGTGTTGCTTCTTGCTCTCATTGGTAAAATGGATCATAAAGCAAATTGTAATGTTGCCATTCTGCGTTAGTTTTGCTGCCTTTTTTACTTTGACTTCTTGTATGAAAGGTATTGTACACCTGAATTTCTATTCATTTTATATGATCTTTTATCTTTTTTTGCCTTTTCATTGAGAAGAAAAGACTGGGTGTCAAACATAAGGCCCGTGAGCCACAACCGGCCTGCACGATGTTCCAATCCAGATAAACCACTCAGAAAATGTAAAAAAACAATCAAAGAAAACATTAGTGTTTAAACTAAATTCTTAAGAGGAGCAGACACAACGCCACACTGAGACCAGAGCTGATATCAGTGATGCTGCCCTGAGCGTTAACAACCTCATTGCTATTAAAATAGCCTCAAAGCCATGCTGTCCCTTTGTAAAAACATTGTCTTTGTAGAGCTTGGAGCCGTCAGGTGTTTTGTTTTTCCTGTGAGGTGCTGGCGACCCTGCCTCCTCTCATGCTCTCTACTCCGACCCTCAGCTGATGAAGATGGATGGCTATTGAATGAACCCGTCTTGTCTACAAACTGTAATTCCAAGACAGTATTGTTTACCATCTGTGTTCCTTTGCAGTTCTGCCCACCCACTCCCGGTTGTAAGACACCCTCTGCAAAGCGGTAGAAGATGAGTACGTCTCCCACGCCCAAGGGCACCCCGGTGCAGCGCAGCCCCAGCGATGGAGTCCCCGAGGGGCTCCCGTCCCCTCAGCACTCCACCCCCAGCTCCGGACCGCCGCACAAGAAACGAATCTCCAGCCTCCTTCAGAGTCCAGTGAGGAGGCCAAACGATTGTCCTTCACTTCCTCTCTCTCTCTCTCTCTCTGTGTGTGTGTGTGTGTGTGTGTGTGTGTGTGTGTGTGTGTGTGTGTGTGTGTGTGTGTGTGTGTGTGTGTGTGTGTGTGTGTGTGTGTGTGTGTGTGTGTGTGTGTGTGTGTGTGTGTGTGTGTGTGTGTGTGTGTGTGTGTGTGTGTGTGTTCGCCCTGTTAGTGTAGGAGTGTTTGTTAATCAGCCCCTGCGACCCTTCATCTCTTCACTTCCTCTAATTGGGGCCAGTTTGTAGAAGAATCCATTATTCCCAGGCTCTTTATACAAGGACTTATGACATCGCATGCCGTCTGTGTGCCGCAGTCTTTCAGAGAGGAGCTGGACGTGTTGATCCAGGAGCAGATGAAGAAGGGTGGCAGCTCCTCCAACCTGTGGGCGCTGCGACAGCTGGCGGATTTCATGGCCTCTCACGGCTCCCCGGCGGCCCTTCCAGTCTCCCCCTCCAGTACGTGGAAACACAACGGACATTCAGAAATCATCGTCTCATTATTCCTTGTTACTCACATGTGAGCTGTGTGTGTGATGGTCAGAACCGTGACTGGAGAACCGGCTTCGTGGTAAACCGCTTTAAAGTTAGTTATGATATAGTGCGGAGGTGAATAATACGTCAAGGACCGCGAGAGGCTCCAGTGCGACTCAGGAAACACCAAGAAAATCGATAAATAAATTGACAAATAACGCAACACTGAGACCCGAGCTGAGACATCTTTTGAAAGAATCAATCTCAAGACAGAAAGACATTAACATCCACTTATCCGTTTGTATTTATTGTAAATTATGTCATACAGAGAAAGTCTTTAAATTGAATCCTGGTGTCATTACAACTTGCACCGCAGAGGAGGGGCGACTTTTCACTCTGGAATTTCTTCCTGCAGCAACTTTACTAGAAGCACAATGATGACAACAGTATCTTTACCTTAAGTCAGAACTTGGGGACATTTCTGCATGTCCTTTCCCAAGGGACTCTGGTTTTGTCCCACAGTGCAAAAATGTGTGTTTGGGGTTAATTGGTGCCATTCCATTGCCTGTAGGCGTGAATGCAAACGTCCGTGGCTGCAAAACAAAAAGTCAATATTGTGAGTTATGAAATGACCACAGAGGAGACGAATAGTTTAGGTTATTGTGTTTTTGACACACTGAGAACGTAAACGTACAAACCTCCAGTGAAATGTAGTGCATTTATGCTTACATAAAGCAGGTGATATAAAATCTACCATTGTATAAAAAGCAAAGTTAAGGTACAAAAGAACAGACACACAACAAGCACGTCCAGTAAAATGTCCTGAATCCTGAATCTTCCCGTCACTGGATGTAAAGATGAAATTCTTGTCTGCAGACCATCTTCCTAATTGCCCCGTCTGGTTTTTCCTCTCTGTCCTCCTCCCGCCCGCTCAGACATGATGATGGTGACGCCCATCAACGATCTGCACGGCTGGGACCCCGGCAGCATGGTGAAGGGCGAGAGGCTGATGCGCTGCAAGCTGGCCAGCACCCACCGCCTGTTCGACCTCTACGGCTGGGCCCAGATCAGCCACACCTGCCTCACCGTCAGCCTCCCTCCCTTCTTATTCCCATCTTGATGTGTGCTTTCTCCTATTTGCTGCCATGAATCAGTCTGTGCTTCCAGTGAACATGAAATCTGCAGCACGTTATTTGCATAGACCGTTGTACTTCCCAGTGCGAACAGAGGAAGTGTGGTAGTAGACACAGGTTAGAAAGATCCGCGTTGTCTGTAGTTAGATGATAGAAATCTGCATTCCGGTGCTCCGTTATCTCACTCTTTCCCCCCTGTTGTTCCACTGGAAGGACATCAGGACCATTTAGCTGCTCTCACCTGCTTCACTTCTCATCCCTGACAGCTGCGTGTGAGTAAAGAACAGGAACATTTCCTGGTGCTTCCAGACGGCCTGGCCTACAGCGAGGTGACGGGATCCAGCCTGGTGAGTACACACACACACAGAATATGAGGTGTGTAAGCAGAGTTCTTGGCGTCACTGGCTTCTTTCCGGTCCTGTAGTTTTCTATTATATGAGGAACAAGTTACCAAACACCATCACTTGGTTTCATTTTTTTATTTTTTTTATAGTACAACAGAGCGAGCTACGTTCAATCAGTGTTTGTAATTTTAAAGTCTAATAGTTTTACAGCAAAATAATGTACCTTAATATCTACCTACGCATTGCACTGCCTTCCAATCTGTTTTATATAAATCTGCATTATATCTTTATCAAATTGTCCATAGTAATCTGAATTTCATCTTCTTTTTTTTTAATGATTTAACTATGTGACATGTGGCCAAATAAATAAATAATCTTTCGTTGGAATTTCCTTGCAACTTTGTCCTGTTGAACTTCCCTAAATGGGATTGTAGTTTGACGAGATTGTGTGATATGAACTGAATATGGATCTGAAACATGGCGATGTCGTTGTGTTTGTCTGACAGGTGAAGGTGAACATCCTGGGCGAGGTGGTGGACAGGGGCAGCACCAACCTGGGAGTGGACACGGAGAAGTTCAGCCTGCATTCCGCCATCTACTCGGCACGGCCAGATGTCCGATGTCTGTTTCACCTCCACACGCCGGCGACGGCGGCGGTGAGTCGACCGGCGGCGGTTGCTTGCTTTGGCTGTCAGATTTGTCCCGTTTTGTTTGGGAGAGACACACTGATGCACCGTGACTGCACACGACTCTCCCTGGGCATGAAGAGGATGTAGTGGCTCCAGTGTCACTTTGTTCTATGTGACTCCCGATAACATTACACCTCATTAAAGCGCGCCGTGACCTCAGCACTCCTCATGCGAGCCTTTTCCATGACCTCTGCTGCCTTGACTGATGCCTCGCTCTCTGCAGGTTTCAGCGATGAAGAGTGGCCTACTGCCTCTGTCCCACGAGGCTCTGCTGGTCGGCGACGTGGCCTATTATGACTACAATGGTATCATGGAGGAGGAGGAAGACAGAGTGGAGCTGCAGAAGAGCTTAGGACCCACCTGTAAGGTGAGCACATCTCTAGAGACCGACACAAAGCGCTCCTACTGTTGCAGCCACTAGAGGTGATGTGCAGTAATTATTGAAGCCGGGTCTGCTTCTCCTTGCTGGGATGAGTTATTTCCAGTAGTGATGTTGTTCATTATGATGCTTCCCAGGTTCTGGTGCTGAGGAACCATGGCATTGTGGCTCTGGGGGAGTCCGTGGAGGAGGCCTTCTACACCATCTACCACATCCAGGCTGCCTGCCAGATCCAGGTAGCACACACTGCAAGCAGCAGGCGGACTGCTGCCGCGCCGCATGTGTGGGAGCAGGAGGGTGAACCAGAATGTGCAGGAAGTGTGAAGGCACCTGTTTTTACACCTGAACACTCGCCCTTCTCTCGCTGGCCTTCGTGGTGTTGTTCAGCCGGCGGCTCTGCACTGCAGCACAATGCATTACAGGAGTGTCGTGTGCCAAAGAGGCCCTGCAGTGATCCTGTAGGAGCAGATCTGTGGCTCGAAGGGCAACAATCCTGCAGAGACAGACGGAGGTTATATTTCCTGCTGGAACTGCAGGAAATCAGTTGTGCTTGTAATAATGTAACAGACTAATTTGTCTTTAAACTCGATGACCTTTCTTTTTTTTTTCTGTGCTTTCTCTTCTCAGGTGTCGGCCTTGTGTTCTGCTGGTGGCGAGCACAACCTGATCATGCTGGACCGCGCCATCCACAAGCCCAACCACACCGGCACCGTCGGCTGGGCCGGCTCCACCTTCGGACCGCTGCATAAGAGCCGTGTCGGGGAGCACGAGTTCGAAGCCCTGATGAGAACAATGGATAACCTGGTAATGAAAGGCTGTGTGCAATACTGTGTGAAGGCACGATTTCTTCTTAAGGAAGCTCATTTCTATTACGAAGCTCAAATAAATCAAGACTATTACTACAGTTACTACAATTCATGATATCTCTGTCTTTCCTACATGATTTCAAATGCCTGTCTCCCGGTTTTCTGACACCAATACAACAGAATAACATTTTTAATTATTCACAGACACTCATACTAATGTGGATAAAGTGCCAAAGCTTTTCCTGCTTCAACTCCTTTAGCTTTCAGGATTTCCCTGTTACTGTGCAGATCAATTTTATTGAACATCATCAGTTGTCCTGTTTACAATTTAGATTTCAAATAGTAATTTGATTCATTTTTTAAATTAATCCATAGTTATTTTAAAGCGAGGAAACAAGTAAAAGGAAATGACTCGTGTAGAGACATTACAAAATGTTATTTTGTAAGTTTTTGCAGCATAAAATCTATAAATATTTCATTACATAATTAAAAATGTATTATTGAAATGTATTGACTGATGTATATATTAATATGTAACTATATATTTTATTGAGTACAGTTGACCAAACATGTTATAATTGGCTCTAAAGGGTTTAATGGTGCTGAATTATATGTTTAGAAACTTTAATAAGCACTATATAAATATTATTATGAATATTTCGAACTTTGATAGTCATCCAGATAATGATAGAGTGAATACCTTTTATTAATTAACAATAGATTAAATTATTACTGTGAATTAACTCGAGTGAAATGTTTATTTACAATAATCTGGTATTTTCTGAAGGCTGATATTTTAAATTTGGTGCACAATAGTACCAACACGACAATATATTTTCATTGCAATCAGCTCAAATCTGCTGTTCTGTATTCAAAGTGATGTAATGATTATTCACAGAGTCGACCACCTCCACAATCCCACCAGGGTGAGCTGGTTAGTCAAGCTTTATTTATTCATGGGAAGACATTAACACTAACTGAACTCAAACTCAGTTTCTAATATGAAGCACTTTACATCAGCACCTGTACAGCAGCTGAATACAGAAAGATGCACAGAAGTGTGACTTTCTCATTAGTGCCTGCAAAGCCACAGACAACTGATTTCATGTCCTGACATCTACGCCCCCATTGATTCCGTCTTACGTCTTCCAGGGCTACCGTACAGGCTACGCCTACCGTTTCCCGGTGCTTTTGGAGAGATCACGGACACGGAGGGAGGTGGAAGTGCCGGCAACCGCTACGGCCTTCCACCAGTTCGATGACGACGGGGTCCACCCGGCTCTGAGGCAACACCCGTTCGCCCAGCGCCAGCAGCAGGAGCGGACCCGGTGGCTCAACACCCCCAACACCTACCAGAAGATCAGCCAGGAGCAGGCCAGCCCGGGACACCAGCGCACCACTGTGAGGACAAACCTTCATCTAATGGTTCCAGCTTGTGCAGTGCAACATCTCCTGTGCAGCCAATGACTAAACGGAAAGAAATATCTCATATATCGACTCAAAAGACTGAGAAACTAATGCCAGTTCAGATGAAATGAACCCAGGAGTTTAAAATGAGCTCCGAGGAGAGAAAGAAGAAAATGTTTTGTTGAAACTCCTGTTTTGCACATGATGCAGGAAGGAGCAGCACATTAATCAGCTCACCATGTCCTTCTAGCAGGAGCACATTGAGCCCTTATTTAACAATAAGGGTTTTTTATAAACACAAAGTCAGCAGGTTTCCCTGTGATTCATCTGGAGGCGATATTTCATCGACCAAGCAGAGCTGCATGGATGAAGAGGAAAACAACATGAGAGCAGTTGTTTTACATCAGTGGGAGGAGTTTAGCTGCTGTTTTCTCTCCTCCTCAGTCCCTCCCACCATCCTCTCTTTCTCTCTTTCTCTCTCTCTCTCTCTCTCTCTCTCTCTCTCTCTCTCTCTCTCTCTCTCTCTCTCTCTCTCTCTCTCTCTCTCTCTCTCTCTCTCTCTCTCTCTCTCCTCTGCATTGCAGGGGGAAGCCCACCAACTCTTTATGACCACTGCAGTGCAGAGTCTGCCCTCTGCTGGCTAAACACCATTCATGTATCTCGTCACACAAGAGGAAATGGAAATTAAATAGAAATTTTAAGAAAAAATTCTTATTTTTTTCTCAACCTCTTTAATCAGTCATGCCTGCTTGTTTTGTTTTGTTGTTGTTTTTTTTTTTCTGTTAATGAGCTTTGACGTGGGTTTTCTGCCCTGCAGTGGTTGAAAGCGGAAGAGATGACTCAAGCTGGCAGCACGTCCATCAAGATCGAGAACCCAAACCAGTTTGTGCCTCTTTTCACCAACCCTCGGGAGGTGATCGAGACACGAAACAAGGTGACGTTCATTCTCTCTGCAAAGATTTCCATCTTGTCCTTTTGAATACAATAACACAGATCAAATATATCACTAAAATTCCAATTTTATTTAAAAAAATGTTTTGGTCCTCAGATCCGACAGCAGAATCGTCAGGACATGAAAACAGCCGGACCGCAGTCTCAAGTCCTGGCCAGCGTCATAACAGAAGAGAGTCCTCCGGTAAATGTTCTTATGCTTTATATGTTGGTTCAATCCTCCCTCTGTACTACTAACAAATAGCTTATAAATGATCTGAACTGGCCTGAGCAGCAAAAAGCTCCATAATCTGAGAGAACAGCTGCCTTTTTTAAAGCTTTGTCAACAATGTTCATTGATTAAAATCTGAATATTTAAGCTTTAAACTGAGATGGGAGTGTCCCCCCTTCACTGTTTTCTTTGTTTTGATCAGTTTTCCAGCTTTGTCTGTGTCGTGTTGATTGTTCACCACTAATCTTCTGACTGCACTCCACACATTTCACATTTTCCACTACTCATGCTCAAGTTTATCCTCATCCTATTAAATCTTTATTAGAAAACTGATGTTTATATACAAGCATTAAGACAAACCCAAGAACAAAAGCCACTTGGTTATAACACCTTTAAAGACAGATTTATACTCATTGTTTATAGTCCCATATTGTCCTTTTCAGTCTTCCATACAGTCCAGTTTTTTACCCAGTTATTGTTCCTGGAGTCCGATTATGTTTGACCTTTTCTATTAAGAAGGTGTCGTCCTCTGATCTTTTGTTGGTGGTGATTCTTTACCCCAATTTGTCATGTTTGGTTTTCTTGCTCACAACCAACAGTGTTTTTATCAGATAGTGGTCATTCTGTGGGGCAATAGATGCTGTATAGGACCAAACAGCTCATATCTACATATTGTTTAAGTGTATCCTCATTGGTAAAAGCTTGGCCTGCAGTCTGTTGAAGTGGTTAGTGGGGTACAGTATGCCCTGCCTTTATCCGTAGCTGAGGTCATCTCCAGCCTCCCACAAGCCTTGGTTGAATAAAGCCAGATTGATGTTAAACGCTGTGATTCTGTGTTTCACTCAGTCCCCCGTGAGCCCTCCTAAACTCCCAGCAGAGCCAGAACCTCCAAATCCTTTCAACCAGCTGACGGACCAGGAGCTGGACGAGTACCGCAAGGAGGTGCAGAGGAAACAGGACGGAGGGACGAACGGTATGATTTCCTTCTGCTCCACTCACTGCTTCCTCGCTCACTCTGTTTCGCTTCTGGAGCAAACTCACAGTTACCAACTAACCCCTGTTGTTTATCACTCCATGTGTAAAAGTATGCAGACAGCAGTTAGTGACGGCTGAACATTTCCTGGTTTCGATCGTCTGCACACAGAGAGAGAAGTGATCAGATTGTAAATCAGAGTTTCATTTAAATAAATAATAATAATACACTTTACAGATGCTTTACATAGCAAAAATAACAAAGAAGATAAAATAAGAGTTTAGGGAAAAGCAAGTTTGAACAGCATTAAAAACGTGTATCTGAAGTTGATCAGAAACTCTAAACTGCCCGAAGGTGTGACTCCGAGTGTGTGTGATCGTCGGGGGTGTACGCTGCCTTCACGGCTGATAAGTTGGGTGAATGAAAAGCATATTTACAGAGACACTTAAATACACTTATTCTCATCTATCATATGAACTGTAGCCTGGAAATGAAGTCAGGAAAGTAGATGGTGCAACTGGGAAAGCAAGTGAATAGATTTGAGCTAAAATGAACAATATATTTGTTCATTTTAGCTCCTGAGCTCTTGATTAGTCTTTATTCATGCATTCATTTGGTGTCCTGACTGGTCATCTGAATTTTACAACCTTTCACTACTGCCACAGGAGGGTCTGCATAGTTTTGCAGTGTGGGTTCGGAATGTGTTTCATACTTTTCCTAACTTTCCTGAAAGTGTTGTGTATAACAATTAAAGACTCAAACCCACTCTAAATTTATTCTTATCTGCATTCTTGCACGCACCAGTGAAAGTTTGTGTGTTTTTGCCGTGCAGCAGATTGGGTTTTACTGTCAAGCACAGATTGCAGATTCAGGTTACGTTGCTATACACAGCACCCGCAAGTAGATATCCCCACTTGTGTCTGTGTTCACCTTTCTGAGCCTCACCAATCTAACGCCGCTCACAGTAACCCCGCCACTGTGTGTGTCTGTATGTGGAAGTAGGGGAGGAGGTGGCAAACGAACAGGAGTCTTCCCCCGCTACGTCCCCCACAAAGGGCTCTCCGCCCAGCCACCCTCCTCCTCTGGCAGGTGAGGCCTGGCCAAGCGCCGCCCGTCAGCCCGGCTTGCCTCACGCTCTCCTGTGTACCTGCAGCTTTACCCCACGTGTGGCCGGGGAGCCGCTTCTGCTCTTTTGTGCTTTATAGACTCACCGACAGCCATGTTACTCCTCACACACACACACACACACACACACACACACACACACACACACACACACACACACACACACACACACACACACACACACACACACACACACACACACCAGCGGAAAACACCCGTTAAGATGTAATGTAGAGATTACTGAAAGGATTGTCTGCAGATTTGATTTCTTTTATTTCGTCTATAGAACAAGCACAGAGAAATACTTTCCGTACCACCCTGTGATCAACATGTTTTCATTTAGCAAACAACAACTTAAGCAGCGGTGACCCATTGACAATGGGATTCGAACCAGCCAACCTTCACTTCCAGGAGGAGTTTCACAAGTTTGAACACCAGGTGGCGCTTGAATAACATTAATTCACTGAAATGAGTCTGAAATCATTGGGAAACAAATCCAGAGTAGCCATTTGTTGAGTTTTTATTTATAAAATTGTGACATAAAGTTTTAATGACTAATTCAATCAGGTTATTGCAACATGCCCCATAGACCTGATCACTTTGAACCCCTTCCTCCATAAACTGAGATTCTAACCCACGTTCTGACACTCAAAGCCCAGAATTAAACCACTCAGGATACTTTATCTTTGACTTAAATGTTTCTCCTAAAATGATCCATACCTGTCCTAATTCTTTTGCTCGTACCTTAAAGTGTCATGATATCAAAAGGGTTTGTAATACTCTCAATATGCTGCAGCTATAGATTCACGTAAAAAAAAAAAAGAAGTTTACAGTGATAATGAACGATGGACTTTCAACACAACTGCTAATAATTTGAATTATTTCACATCAAAACTTTTCAACAACATTGTCTATCATTCATTCGAAAGGATCCTAATTTTTCTCAGCAATCCTCAAACATTTAATTAAAAACTACTTCCTATTGAACACACGCTCTGAGCTGTCATTGTTCTATATAGAGTACAAGATCTAGGAATTAAATGCCACATGTGACCTTTGAATGTCCTGAGCGACCAATGCAAGGTCTTATGTTAGTTTCTCACATGGCTCATTTGGGGAATTGAACGTCCCACCTCTATCATATGGAGTAACATGGAGCGTCACATTGTGTCTGTGTGTATTTGTGAATTTCAATGAAGACATTTTGACCTAACTTATCAGGATGACACCCGTTTGACAGCTAAAAACCATAAAAGCTCCAGTACATTCAGCTGGATATATCGAAAGTGATAGCAGCCTTTACTGTTGTCGTTGGTTAAGTCAAAATGTTTGATTGTCTGATTTATTTGTGCCACATTTCAGTCCTCTACGAGGGAATCCATGTGTCTGTGTACCTGCTGTACCTGTTGTACTCTCTCCTTCTGTGTTTGTCTGTCTGTCCGTCCTTTTCTCTGTGATTCCACTCTGGGTCTCAGGGCACACTTCTGGTGCTTTGGTCTTGTCTCAATAGTAAGTACAGAGAAATCATCTGACAACCCACTTCTCTAAAAGCAAAGCATGTTCATCTGCAGCCACATGTCTAGCATGTAGCTTGGCAGCTGCACCCAACTGGAGGCTGTCGGTGCGAACGCTCACCTGTTGTGTTTTTATTATCTTTACAATGACCTGACCAGAAGAGGCCAAGAACGACTCTCCGGCCATCCAGAACGGAGGCGAGGAGGAGAAGCAGACGACGGAGGAGCTGGAGAAAGGGATGAAGGCTCTCTCCACCAACGACACGTCCACCACGCCCGCCCCCCTGCCCATCAAACCGCAGGGCGGCACCCCAGAGGGCTCGCCCTCCAAGTCCCCGTCCAAGAAGAAGAAGAAGTTCAAACCGCCGTCCTTCCTGAAAAAGAGCAAGAAGCAGAAGGAGAAAGCAGAGACCTGAGACCTTCCCGCAGACGCACCAGACCTTCGGTGAAATACTCCTGTGAAATACTTCCTAGTGTTTATCGGAGAAGCGGATGGAGTCACCCGCATCAAATCTATTCAAAGAGCCATTAAAGTTGTTGTTTACAGACATGGTAGACTAACCTTACCTTCCCATTCTTCACTGTACCACCGATTCTGATGTCTGTGCTGATTCTTCTGATGCAGGTTAAAAGACAAACACTGGCAACTATTTCAACAAAGCTATTTGACCAAGGTCGGACACAACCCCCCCATTCTGAAGCACTACTTCTGATCACATGCACATTGCTCATGTCTTAAGTTCACCTGCTGTGCTAACAGTCCATGACTTCACTTCACTGTACAGAAACATCTTCCTTTCTAAAACTCTCCATCACTGCTGTGATCCTCTGCAGCTGCCACTCACATTTTATTACAAACCTTCCTTTTCTTCTTCTTCTTTCTTTTTTTTTAAATCCACAATGTTGCAAGACACACTGGAAACTAAAGTCAACATGAATTATGCACCCTTTCTCCACGTGTAGGCACTTGAGATACGTAGATTGACATTCTAGTGCAGTTCTTCGTCATCATGGGCGTCGTGTCGTCATGATTTCCTTTATCAGATAAGTGTTGCAGGTATATTCTGTGAGCGCAGGTGCAGTACATGTAGAAATATACTGAGAGCAACTGATTGTGCTCCTCTGAATGCTGGTTGAGTGTAAAAAAAACAACTGTCTATTATTACAGCAGGGATGAATAAAGAAAGAAAGCACGGGGGGAAATAATACACTGACTCGCAATGAAACAAAACTGCTGTGATCGCTCGTACTAATACCAAAAGGATGAAGAATTTGTTGCTTGTCTAATGCAGTTTAAACCCGAAGGTACAAAACATTCCACTTTTTTCTCATTTTCTTTTAATTGTATGTGTGCAAAATACCTCTTGACAGTAATTAGTTTCTGTTTGCGCCAGTAGCTGTTATTCAAACCGCTGATGTGTGATGTTTGCTCATAGTTTTAATTTATTTTATAATAGGATGTATAAGTGAGTGTTGCAAGGTTACCATGTATCAGTCATTAAAATCAAGTTTGATTTAAAACCAGCCGGGTGTTTTGTTTTTCACTTATTCCCTCTTCACAGATGTATAGCTGCAAAACTCAAACTGTGGATGTCATGAAAGCTGCAACTAGAATCTGACTGTTCCAGGGGGCGGCACATGTCTGCATTGAAAAGTTCTCATTTCATTAAGTTGGAGTTATTAGTGCCAATTAGAACATAACCTCTCATTCTCATTCAACTTTTAAAGAATATATCTCTTCAACATTAATGCTCATCAAATCAGTTCAGAGTCATTAATGATTTATTTTAATAATACATCAAACTAATATAAGGCTTCTTTTGGACACTCAAAGATGCTTTACATATATAAAGACAAAGAAAGATAAAGGGTTTGTGGAAAAGCCTATTTATATATTTTGCCAACGACATGACAATAGCTTCCATATGCTTCAATATAAAACCCTAAAATGGACAAATGTTATGGGTACATACAGGAAAGTTTTACTGACTATTTCTCATGTACTTACACATAAAATGTGATGGATGATGGATGATGGTTCGCTGTTAACGTCCCAAAATCTAATCGATTAGTCCTTGGATGATGACAAATCATCTCTGAAGATTTCATGTAATTGAGGTTAATAGTTTTTGCGAAAAGTTGGTTACATACATACATATATACATACATACATACACATAAACCAATAAATATACGCAAACAAAAACATAACCTCCCCCCAACTTTCATTGAGATGATACATAAGGGATGCAGTTCTCCTCCGGCTCTCAAGGGGGCGCTGCGCTAGACAAATATTACCGGAAGTCAAAGCACCGAAAGCCGGATACAAAGAATCCAACGTTAGCTGCACGACACGACAATTACATCAGTTCACCGACGTTTCTCTTCAAACTTATCATATATTGTTATTATTATTCTCTTAGGTGCAGGGATTTAATCTGGTCAGGACATGGGAAGAAGCCGAAGTCGAACTCCTCCGAGACGAGGTGAGAGTTGACGCTGATAACAGTTTAGCATTAGCACTATGCTAATAGGTTCTTAATTTACTCTGATAACGTTTTTTTCTTCCTAACGAGACTTTATTTTCACTTGCTTGTCTAATTGTAATTGTTTTGTGACTGTTATGACTCTAAAATTGCGCTTTAATGTAAGAAAATGTTATAGAAATTTCGGCTAGGTGACAAGTAGAAAGCTCTGCAAACATCAGAGCGAAGGCCATTGTACATTTTAATAAAAGAAAAAGACTATTGAATTGTATTATCTTTAGACTGAAATTAGATATCTAATTGATGACATGGTGGCTGTTCGTAGCCAAATACGTTAATCAGTGAAATACACTCTGGTCAAATACGTTAAAAGTTATGTGGTAAAGTCATTCCTTTCTGGAACCTGGCTCAAACATGAACAGAACAATAGTGGGCAAAGTGTCGGTGATAAAACAGGGATTTTCTGTCCAACCTGGTTTTGAAAAGTGTGTGAAGGTATCTTTGTTGAAATTAGCTGCTTGCTGTACCCTTATTTCATGAGAGAGACAAAAGTAAAATTGTGCCATTGTTTAAAAGAAAGTTTGTGCAAAAACCTGAGTTTTTTTATTTTGGTAGTGGTTGTTTGTCAGGTGACCAAAAGTAAAATTGGCTGTTATGATACAAAATGAGTCTTGTGGAAGCAAATTGCTTGAATCATAGGAAAACACTCGTACAATGTGCAGATATCTTTATAACCTTCATTGTGGTTCTGTTGTGTACCTAATGTGAGGATTTAACTTCTATCCCACTCCTAGAAAGACGACGCTCCCGCTCAGCTTCTCGGGAGCGTGAGCGCAGGAGGAGGGAGAGGGATCGCTCTCGTTCTCGAGACAGGGACCGAGAGAGGCGGAGGAGTCGCTCCCGGTCTCCTCACCGGAGGCGTTCAAGGTGAGTGTGTCCATTTGTATCTGTGCAGGTGTGTGAGGATGGTCTGCAGGGATGGCTCCTTTAAATGGGTTAAACAAAAGTCATTAGTTTCAGACATGAGGACAATTCTAAGCAAATACAATGTTTAGAGAGTGACTTTGTTTCCTCTTTTGACTCTTTGTCCTTTTTTTAATCAAGCATGGACACTAATCAGCCATAGCAATATAACCATCACCTTTTTGCTCCTTATTCACAGCACACTGTAAACTGACACCTTTCAGTCCGATCCAGCATTAACCAATTCAGATGTTTTAGCTGCAGCAGCTCAGGTTAAAATGACTTGTTATAAACATACCCGGGATCTCTCTCTGTTTCTCTGAAAATATGAAGAATTAAAACAGATCGACCAGGCTAAAAGCAACACTGCTGCTGCAGCCAAAGCCAGAAAATCCCAGGCTTGTGAATGTGAGACTTCATGAGGTTATACGATATTAATTCATCGGACAATATAAACAGACGTCACTGTGATCACTCAGTTTCACTTTATTACAGCAGAAGCGTTTCAGGCAGAGCTTCCTCACTGCTCTTCTTTTAGTTTAGATTCTCTATTGAGTTGTTTTGAGGCAGAGTTTCCCCCATTTATGTTTTGTGTTGGAATATTAATTCTTCACCGTGCCGAGTAGGTGGGCGCTCTAAAAATTCATGTTTCTGCAGTTCTGTCAGGCGTGACCATTATTATTAACCTCATTATTACAAATGCAACCCTCGCTGATGGGTTGGGGCAAGAAGGACCCATCGTGACCGACGTGACGGGGATGAAAATCTGCAGACCTCAGACAGGGTCGTCTGAGGTCTGCAGATTTTCATCGATGGCCCACTTTGATACCGGGAACGCCACACAAACCCTGCAGTTTAGGAGATTCTCTACCCAGACATGTAGCAAATGTGGTGCTTGTCCAACTTGAAAATCAAATTTGAATCTTTAGTTATTCCCATTTTTCTTGTTTTAACATATCATCTTTGAGGATAAAAATGTTAATATTCCACCTGCCAACATGTGTCTGGTCATAATTCGAGCTGCACAAATATAACAAAGTTTTATCAACCTGTGCGAAAGACATTACACAAGTGTCTGTTTCAGATGTGATCAATTGTGTTGACATGCACTGTGCACTCATGCTTTGTGTGGAGAACATATTGGACTTATCAGACGGAGCCCGACTGTCCTAGATTGTGTTGATGACAGATTGTTACCTGGTGGTTACAGCGACGAGGTCAGAAGCATAAAAATCTGAGAAATTTGACCCAAGTGAAGCCACCAAACCGGTCCTTGAATTGGGAATTGATTTAGAAAATAAAAAAAACACAAGGGCCAAAAGAAGGAGCAGTGTGATTGGGAACAATTCCCAAGTCATCACAAAGACCTCGCCTCCTGCAGTGTTTGTACTCAATGCAGATTATATTATTACGACGCTCTACAAAATTAACTCTTATTCATACAGTGTTATGGCTGATTAATGTACATCACAATGGTTCAAACAACCCATAAACAGCTTTATTTCAGACATGAAACCCTTCAGTGTTGATCACACATCCTTCAGCCATCTTTTTCATCCTTCTGCAGGTCTCCCGCCCGGCGTCATCGCTCCTCCTCCCTCTCTCCTCTGAGACAGAAGGACCGACGTGACGATGACCGCAAAGACTCTAAAGACAAGTCAGCTAAGCCCATTCAGATCTCCGGTATGTGATCGGTGACGTGTTATTATTTAATATGCATGGCAATCTGACAGTCATTTTTATTTCTGTTTACTAAATGGTTTGTCTGTCAACAGAGGAGGACATGCAGGGCAAAACCGAGGAGGAGATTGAGATGATGAAACTGATGGGATTTAGTACTTTTGATACGACCAAGGTGAGAGAGCGATGAGGTCCTGTCTGGTGCAGCCACAAGGAGGTGCACTTTAGTGTTTCCTGGAGTTCATCAGATCCTCGAGTTTAAATAAAAACACACTAACTATGTGATTGCTTTGATCTCAGTGAGAAGTCAGTGGCGTTTCAGACATTGTGATCTGGCAGAAGAGTGTGATCAGATCTATCCCTGTGTGGTAATGATTGTCAGCAGCTCGGCGGGTTTCACTGTCTGCAGACATGCAGGGAAATTCTCCGAGACGCAGCTCTTGTGTTGATAGAACACCATGACACATTTCTTTGTGTTCCTTTAGGTTGACGTACAAACTGTAACATACAGTACCGTGCTAAACTTAACTGAGAAAAAAACTGTTGACAATGCAAACAGTTACCTGGAGGACCTGTCTACTCTGCCTTTAGCCAGCGGGCATCGGCGCCGACCTCCCACAACCCTGAGATGGTTAAAGAGGACATATAAAAGTGATGCACTAGTCGACAAAAGTGAATTATCTGTGAGAAAAGAGTTTTGGTGGGCCTGCCCTGAAAACATCAGGAATTGGCTGGACCATACCCACACATGTAGTCCAAGGCAGTCTCCAGGGCTCTGTAGAGGACATGCCGTCACTCCCAGGACTCCTTGTTCTTCTTTACACTGAAAATAGTCTCTGGTACCAATCAGCTATGCGTTTTGGGTAATTTTGCTCAGCTGGAGAATAAATTTGCAGCTTGTCAGACATCTCACTCATGGTATGTCACAATTTGTAGAATATTCTCAGTCGCCTAAAACTTATCCACTTGTACTGTCCTATACCAAATGTTTCTTTAATCAAACTTAAGGGTTACTTTCAAACTTGGCCTCACTAGTATGCGTCAGGTTCTATATTCTACATACCTTATTCAACATGTTTAGTTGCATTTCTGAGAGTATACTGCGCACTGTGAGGCATGATGTTTCTGTGCTCCATATGGAGCCAAACTGTAATCAGTCAACAGAACAGCAGGAACTCATGAAGCCACTTAGAAAAGGGTCAAAGCATCTTCAGTTGCTCTGAGACATGTCCATACATGATCTATAGACACGGGTGACACTTTGCCTGTTCGTTTGTGGTTTAAATCATCTATTCCAATCAAGCAGATACCTACTTTTTTTTTTTTTTAAGTTTATTTGAAGCTCTGTCGATGTGACACTTGACCAGAAGTGACTTTGTGTTTAAACAGGGGAGGAAAACTGATGGATCTGTCAATGCGTTTGCCGTCAATGTGACCATGAAGAGAAAGTACAGGTATGCCAACAAACATGCACACAAGTGTTATTAAGTGCACACAGTTCATTGGATGTTCTGCGTCACAACACAGCCACAGACAGTCCTCACGAATGTTCCCTGAGACCCCCACCCCACCTTACCTTGCCACATAGCGATTATTTTGTCTGTTCCTGTCGTGATTCCCCGTCGTGGTTCATGGTGCTGTTACCACGTCAACTTTTGAGCACTACCAGCATCAAGCACCGTTAAAGTAGCCAATCACCTCTGCAGGTGTTTCTATGCAGCGATCCCAGCACTCCCATTGGTGCTCGATGATGTAATCTGCAAGTGTTGCGAGGGAAACAGTGATGTAATGTTTTCTTATATATTTATTTATTTATTTATTTTAGGCAGTATATGAACAGAAAAGGCGGCTTCAACAGACCACTCGACTTCATCGCCTGAAAGTGTCGACAACCGGTGTGCCCCCCCCCCCAACTCAAAGTTTAGCTCGGTCCTCCCCTCATGTGTGGGTGATGGTGTCTTCTCCAATTATCAACACTGTATATACCTTTTTTTTTTTCTTTTTTCTTTTTAAGCAAACGCCTACATGTAAATACTAGTACCCTTAAGTAAGTCACGGCTTATTAAATGGTAGGTCAGGCTTCATGTTGTGTCTGTGGATTGTGATTTATTTGAAATAAAGGCATTTTTAGACCGTGTGTGCAGCATCACTATGTGAAATCTTTATATAACTCTTCAGACTGCATGATGTGAAGCAGGAACTATGTCTGCTGTCTATCAACAATGTATTTATCTTAATTGGAAAAGTGATGAATGTGATATTAGTGTCATTGTTAGTGCATTCATGCCTCCTGAGTTTGGGGATTTTTCAGGGATGGGAAACGTGAGTCTGCATGGGCTGTTTCCTTTTTTTCTTTTTTTGGGGGTGGTTTCGGTGTCATCTGAGGTAATCTAATTTGGTGCTGGATACCAGGGGAGCCTGCAGAGCGGTTTCTTTTGCAGGATTCGGTAACAACCGATCAACACGACGACTTATCTTTGTCTAAATTGTGATTTTTATTTATTTAAAACTGAAGTTTAATCACGTTGTCTCGTTTAGAATCCTGTGTTTTATTTCTACTCGTGTTTTCTCTGAGCCGTCTGGGAAGACTGCACATGCGCGGCCTCCTGTATTAGGCGCATGTGACCAATTGTAAGAGAGCATGTGAATCTGACCAATCTGTGCAGAATAGAGAAGGCAAACAACACCGCAGCGGCCAATCGGCGCCATACACCGCGAAGCAGCATGGCAAGAGGGGCGTGGGGGCTGTCAGAAGCGGGCGTTGTCACGTTGCACTGAGACCAATGGCGAGCGAGTTTGTCGGGAAAAAAAAACCGAATCACGTCGTGGTGTGTAGCGAGGACACCGCGTCCATTGTGGCTCTGCAGAGAACGCTGTAGCCAATGTAAATTAGAACCAAAATGGCCGAAACAGGTCTCCAGTGGCAGCAAGAGCCTACGCCGTTAAATGATTGACTGCTTCAGTAGCCAATAGGAGCTCGAGTTGTTGTATCCAGTAGCCAATCACGTGGCCGCATGCGGAGGGCTTTGTGGTGAAGTACAGTAGTTTAGCTGCCGTCCAGATCAACAAGCCACTATTTTGGAAGCAGTTTGACAAACAGTCTCTATCTGCAGTTTCCAGCGAGACGTTTTATCACGCGTTTATCAGCGACAAACCAGCACAAAACCAGCCAGCCACATTAAACCCCCAAACCGAGAAGGTTTGGAAGGCAATCGTCGGTTGAACTTTAAAGACAGCTAGCTCAGTTCTCTTTTTTTTATTCATTTCACACAAGTGTGTGTGGTAAGTAAATAAGCTAGCGTTTTTTCTCTCCACCGTCAATATACGAGTTTGTCATCAGCTTTAAACCAAGTTAGATTATATATTTTTTGCCAAATACAGGAGAACTCGAATTATTTTTATATGCCAAGCAATCCGGGTTTTTTTTGTCGCCTTCTTTTTCTGTCGAAGATCGTTTAAAGAGGGTTAAAGTGTCTTTTGGAGAAACATTCACCTTCACGAGCCGAGCTTACAAACCCTCACTTAAACTATTATTATCAAAGTGATCGATCTTTTCATTTCTTTTTGAAGCTGATTGGTGCTGAATTCACTTACTTTTAACTTTGTGGAACGCTGGTTTCGAGACGCTAAGCAGAGAGAAAGCAGCCTGCGGGGTGTTTTAGAGGACAGCCCGGTGGCGTTACCTGAACCAGGCTCCTGCACGGTCCCGGAATCCTCCTCGGATTGTTTTAATATCTGTGTTATTGTTGAAAATGGCGGCGATCGGAATGGTGCAGATGTTGATCGAAGCAGCTGAGTACCTTGATCGCAGAGAACGAGGTAAAGTGTATTTATGTTTTTATGTCTCTATGTTTCCGAAAATAATCGCATTAACACCTTTCATTAAAGTAATTCATGTCATATTAAAGCTATAATCTTTTTTTTTAATGCATGGAGTGATCGGTGAATGCATTAAATACATCGGATTTTGCAAAAATGTCCAACATGCTGGTCATTGTAAAATAATATAATGCGCATTTTGGCACGCAGTGCCAAGTAAAAACGTGCATTTCCATTCCTCATCATCAAAAGATGCATGCATATGTGTCAGATGTGCAGGGAGACATTGTTTTCGTGCAGGCCCCTCCTTTCCTTCTGTTGTGGTTTGCTATTGGGGTTTATTCCAGTTCAAGATGACATCATTGTCCAGGCTGAGGGGAGAAAACACTGTATGAAGATGCTGCATGAAATCCATTCATTGCAAATCCGCACAAAACACACAGCCAATGAATTGTCCATATAATCAGGCTCAGATGCCACACATTTACATCGTCTGTCCTATATTCCCAGCTTGGCTTCTTTTCACTTTCGCCAGATACCTGGACATGTGACCACTGTGTTGTTTATTTGCTTGCAGAAGCTGAACACGGCTATGCCTCCATGCCACCCTTCAGCATAAGTCGAGAGAGGGAGAGCTTGAAAAGGAAAAGCAAAAGCAAGAAAAACACAAGTAGCAGGTAATGGTTTTGTGCACCTCGTGGTCCAAATCTACACATCTTCATCTTTTGTTTTTCTTTTTTTTCTTTTTGCTTAAAGCCCATTGCATCTCCACATTTCCCCTACAGTGCACCTGTGCAGTGCTAATCCATTGTTCTCAGATGTTCGGGTGTTTCAGGTCACATTAATAACGATAACAACTTGATTTGAAAAAAAAATATTGATACAGAAGGCAAAATGCACAAAGTTCCCCTTCCACCTTTAAATTTGAGGAGGAGGAAGTGGATTTAATCCGAGCAGTACAGGCTGATACTTGCATATTTACTTTACATTAATATTCATAAGTCTTTAACTTCTCTTTTACTATTTGACGATCTTTTCGTCAGAACTAGCCAGGAACATTTGTATTTCAATGAACTCACAAAATTTCTCCTTGAAACCAAAATGATCTCATATTAAGTGAACCTGGTCGGTATGTTAATGTGCAAAAGATTGTGCTTCAGTGGCACTCCACCCCGTTTCAGGGCAGTATACCATTCTGACAGGTACTCTGTCAACCATGCTGACATGCTGTACACGTAGTCCATTTTAGGCATTTGGCACGCAGCGGCTAACTGTCTGCGTTACAGACTGCACAGTGCTCATATAAGTCATGAACATGATGTGATGTGAAGCAGCTGACTGGCATTTGCTCCTTATTTGTTATATATGCATAACTAAGATAATGGCTAAAAGCTTTTGCCACACTGTCTGTCTGTCTGTCTGTCTGTCTGTCTGTCTGTCTGTCTGTCTGTCTGTCTGTCTGTCTGTCTGTCTGTCTGTGTGTGTGTGTGTGTGTGTGTGTGTGTGTGTGTGTGTGTGTGTGTGTGTGTGTGTGTGTGTGTGTGTGTGTGTGTGTGTGTGTGTGTGTGTGTGTGTGTGTGTGTGTGTGTGTGTGTGTGTGCTCTTCAAGGCGTTATGACTGACAACAGCAAACATCAGTCTGGCTTGAAGTGAATGATCACTCGGTAAGGCAAACTGGGTCAGTCAAGGTGACTGCAGAAGACATTTCAGCGAAGGGGGCACGTCGTGGCAGCGCCAGTCACCTCACTGAATGCCGCTGCATTCGGAGCGTGCAACGCTGAATTTCATAAATCAGTCACACGAGGACAGATTTGTGTTGCATCTCACAGCTCAACGTGCGCTCTGATTAGATTGCAGTTTGCAGGGAGATCTGCAGAGTGTGCTTTCCAGATTTGTGCAGTGAGGTGGGAACTGTACAAAATGTACACAGGAGGTAGCTCTGTGCAGATGCAGAGAGCATAATGTATAGTCATGCTTCAGAGTGAAAGACTTCACGAGGCATCCACCTGTTTGCACTGAAGCAGATGAAAAGTCCAGAATTCCGAAAAACCAATCTTTAGTGCAGATATGGACTTATGTGCTTGGCTGATGCAGAATACCTGGCCTCCTGATATGGATTGTGATGAAGTCTGATGAAAAGAAACCTGCCAGATAAACAGGAGCCAGTAGACCAAATACTGTTCTGGTACTTTTTTTAAATTTGTGTAGTGAAAAAGTAATATCAGTTTAGCCTTCGAGTTCTGCCAGGCGTTCACACCCAGGAACTAATAGGCAATAGAAATGTAGAATTACGGACTAGTTTGTGAGCTGAACATCCATCAGGCATTGCACCAATAAAGGCCACTCAAGTCCACGTTGGCAATGCTCCACCTCCTGCCAATCGTGCATGTGAATACCAGCACACAGCATACCAGAGGTGGAGCGTACAGGATGTATAGGCCTCTTACCTTAGATGACCTAATGTATATCCAGCTTTATTAGCTGCAGATCTAAAGTTCTAAAGGCCACGACACACACAGACGTAAGTACACTGTCCTTGGTTTACTTATCTGGTTTTAAATCATCTCTCTTAGTTTCCACCATCTGTTATCTTGTGAATGTATGAATTTCCCAAGACAAGGGAAAACTCCAGCTTTTCCTTATAACGCTAATATAGAAGGAACTCCTTGTCCTGTGATATTACGGCTTATCAGAACAGCTGCACACTCTTCAGATATGTTCTAGTGATGTTCTGTACTAAGTGGCTAATTTAAAGGATATCCTGACATGAACTGGCTGCTGACGTGCTAAACAACGTGATTAGTGTCTAATGCAAAGAGCACATGCTGCCAAGTATGTAAACTGTACATAAATAGGTTGTGTCCGTGTGATAAACTCATGTATATCCAGCTACTGTACATTGTCTGCATATCTAACGTTAATAAAGTTGCGGGAACTAATGCAGCCTCTTTGGCGCTGGAGGTAAAAACTGTTTGCACTTTCTGGTATTGATTATCTTCTCCATCATTTCTCAGACGGTGTCACACTCAAGGTGGTGACTTCCAACCTAATTTTCTTCTGATGCAACAATCCAAAAGGAGAAATTATATATATATTTAAAAAAAAGGCAAATCCTCACAACAGAAGAGTTGCTACTTGATAATAATTGATAATAATTTGCATATTCTCCATAAATAATACATATGAATAAATATCTTAATAAGTTATTAGTGGGCAAGTGAATATATTTGGTAACTTTTCTTTGTTTTCTGATAATTAAACAAAATATCCAATATAGGAAAAACAAATATCATGCTAATTAAGATCTGTGTTATTTTGTTGTGTTTCTTATAATAGTATGGTCAATTAGTAGTCAATCATAGTCTATTCCCAGTTATGTCCGATGATTGATTGATTAATCTTGACAAAATATGACAAAAAGGTAAAAAACTAAAACAAAGCCTATTCTCAGAAAGAAGCATTGCACATAGAGAACTACCATGTCTGTTTTAACGGAAATTACATAAACGCTGAAAATGATGTCATTACAACTTCCAAAACGCAACTGAATCATTTGAAATCATCTGAAAACGTTGCATTTGGCCCAGTTTTTATTTAAATGACTCACTGCATTGCAGAGCAGAGAACTAAATAACATTATGATTGAAATTGTAATCCTTCAACACAGGGAGGCTGCGTAGAGGAATGGCCACAAGCAAGAAAACCACTGAAATACACTTTGGAAATAAAAGCAAAAGAGGTATATTGCATATATAATGTACACAGATTATCATGTGAGTCTGATTTCTTGTTGACCAGTTATAGACGGCTGACTGGCCGTACAATGTCCAGGTATTTCTTCAATGACGGTTTCATTATCCAGTTAAATCGATTCTTTTAGTTTTGATCTGCTAATAGTTTCAGCCACAATGGACTGCTGATGTAGTCTGACAATTCGCCTCCACCTCCTCAGTGTGTTTGGTAATCGTGAAAATATTTAGTCAGTTTGTGTGTATTTGAGCAGTAACCATTGGTGTGGGAGTGAAAGGGTGAAGGATCATGTGAAGTCCATTTACCATTTATGAGCATGCGCACTCCTGCGGTTTGTTAAAATGGTCTTGAATTAATCACATAAAGGCAGTGGAGACGGTGACGGATGTGTTGTGCGATCTCCTCGCCGTGTCGGTGAAGACGGAGGGTGCACAGTGCAGCGGGAACACGCTCCCACTTCAGATCTTGCCTGCGTCCATTGCAGGGCGTTTTTCCACTGGTGTGGCGTGGCAGTAGCAGGTTCTCAGTGATTTGAGTGTTTTTACTGTTGTATAACGAGCTGGTCCTGCTGAGCTGCAGTGACTCCCGCTTTGGCAGTATTTCCTATGATTACTCACTTGTTACTACTGGGGTTTCTTATTCAGTGGATTTCAGTCTGAGAGAAGCTCATTGTCAAATTGATCAAGTTTTTGTGACGTTTTTGTTCAAACTTGGAGAAACGGAGGGCAGGCAGGCAATCATGTATGTTTGTGAAGCCGTTCAGCACAGTATGTACAAGCCCCTCCACTTTCTGTTGTTTCCCTGAAGCAGGGATGTGTGAGTAGTGGGGGAAGGGATTCACTGCCTTTCTGCTGTGTATGTGTGTCAGTAGTAGTGACTCCCTCCTCCTCGCTCCCTCTCTCGCCTTTTTTCTCTCCGTTCCCTCTCTTCTTTCTCCTCACCTCCTCCACCCTTCTGTCTCTCCTGCTCTGCTCTCACTCTTGGCAGTCAGTGGAGAACACCAGCTCCTCCAATACAGAGATGGCGAGCGAGTCCTCCCCCACCTCACACACACACACACACACACACACACACACACACACACACACACACACACACACACACACACACACACACACTTGCTGTGTGACTACAGTGCACTATGGAACTCACACTTGATCTTGTCATCCCTGCCATGCTGGCAAATGGCGTGCCTCGGCGTTCATCGCCCTGTGTTGTTCTTCAGGCCAGTGAGGCTTGTTTGGGTGAGGCTGGAGGATCCAGGAGAGGTGCACTGGTGAATCATTTTGTTTAGACTTGCTAATCTAGTTTGAAATCTTCCCCATCAAGGACCTCCAGATCGTCCATTGTCCATTGATGAAACTGCTCTGGATGTAGTTATGTTGCTGGAGTGGATAGAGGGTAGTTATTCATCTCCCCTGACATTGTCCCTGCTGAATGGTGTGTCCCTCTACTTAACTGCCCTTTTCAGCCGTCAGAGGAGCCGTCATTCACAGCTGCTGTATCCAGTTCACTTTTTTTCACGGTGATCTGAGTCAGTGATCAACTTCAAGAGATTTGGAGCACTGTAACCAGTTTAACCCGGGATTACTGTTGAGTGATTAGCCTTTCATCCAGACTAGAACTCATTGTTAAGGTGTAGCGGTTAGCACTCTTGCCTCACTGTGGGAAAATCCCCAGTTCAAGTCTCTGTTTGGGAGTTTGCCTGCTTTATACCTGTGGTTAGTTAGACCGATTTCATCTTGAGTGGGCCTGACCGGTAAAATAGTGCCACAATAACCTTTAAATTGAAGCTTTTACGTTTTTCTCTGTTGTGGTGCAGAGGATATGTGAGGAAATTGTCTATGTATTTGCAACACTGAACAATGGCTTCCAAAAATGACTCCAATCTCAACATAAAGCTAATTTTGATGAAACCTTCTGGTGCAAAATCCAGTGAACTACCTTAAAATCTTTTATGTCACCATCACCGATATCTCAGCTCAGGTCTCAGCGTTGTGTTGTTTCTTCTACTCTTAAGAAATCTTATTCAAAGAATCAATGATTTCTTTGAAATGTTTACAATTTGCTTGGTGGTTTTCCCAGATTGGAGCTTCTTGGGAGCCAGTTTTAGCCCACGGGCCTTATGTTTGACACCCGCGCTGGATTTGCTTTCCGGTTTCCTCCAAAACTCCAAAACATGCATTTCAGGTTAATTGTTGAATCCAAATTGCTCGTAGGTGTGAATGTGTCTGTCTGAGTCTGACCTGTGTTTGACTCCGCCTCCGCCACGCGGCTCTAAGATGGATAAAGCTGAAGGATGACTGGACTTTAACTCTTGTTTTCTGCAGTTTAACAGGAGGTTTCAAGATAGTTTCAATTGTACTTCTAAATAGATCCTCTTCAAACTTTGCTGTATCAATCAAACCTCTGTGCTCGACTGCACATCACTGCTTTTCTCTCTGTAGCAGTTTCATTGTTTAGCTTTTGTTCAAATATCCTACCACACCTGACAGGGCATCCTAAATATATCGGCCTAACTTACCACCAATGGGAATTAGAGCTAAATTGAATAGTTGCTACATTTTGAGGCAAATAGCAATATTTTAGATGAACGACAACTACTAAACGTCATACTGACCTTCGTTGACGTATGTAAACCTATAACCCGACTTAAGGCAGAAGTGACCGACAGTATTCTGACGGGTAACTTCTGGTCGCTGCCTGATTAATTCATCAGAGCTGTTGGACTTGAAATGTTGAATTGCTGTTTCTTACGAGAAAACTCAAGCTGCATAATGAGACGCTTACTTCCTTGTCTACAGAGAATTATAAATCCATACATGTCATATACTACTTAATCTCGTGTTTTTGGGGGATGGCGCTAATCCCAGCTGACGATAAGTGAAGGCAGGTTGCAGGTCCATCACAAGACAAACATACACTCATATTCACACCTACAGGGTAAATTTGTGATCTCAAATTAACCTTCATTTGGGCTTTAGTAGGAAACTGCAGTACCCAGAGAAAACACACACGCTTAGGGAGAACATGCAAATTCCAGTCAGCCCGACTGGAACTGGAGTTTCTGTCTGTGAGGTGAAAGAGCCACTGCAACAGTGTGTGGCCCCGAGGATTAGCCAGAGAGGGCTTATTGAACATTACAGGACGTTATAGTAGGTTGTTGAGCCGTTGCAAACTGAAGTTGTCTTGTGCGATAACCAGCCCTGGTGAATTTAGTGCGAACGTGTCGCGCCATCTGCCTTCCAGTATAACTTTAGTCATGCAGACCATGCGCGATTCCACAAGAAACTGGTCTTGACTCTGTATTACTTTTCATTAGTTTGTTGTTACATTGGTCCGGTGGAGCGACAGAGAATTATGGGGGCAGAACAGGAGGTGGGACTTGTTGCAGAGCCTGAAATGTAGCCTGAATAATTGGGATCACTTCCCTGCCGGAGCTGTTATGTCACCGGCGGCTGCCTGTCCTACACAGGAAAGCAGACTGGCTGCGAGATGGAGAGAACCCAGAGCGACAAGCTGAAACACGATGATACCTCGTGGTTTCACACGCACGCACGCACGCACGCACGCACGCACGCACGCACGCACGCACGCACGCACACACACACACACACACACACACACACACACACTCACCGACTGGTGACACGCGGCGACTCATGAAGTCGGGCCGGGCAGACCTGACATGCAGGGTCTATTCTGGGACTCCGGGTGGCGGGTTCGGAGCCCAGTGGAGGGGGAGGAAAGTTCAGAAATGCAGAGTGGGATCTTCTTTTTTGCCCTTTGGCCCGATGTCCTGCTTAACCCTTTTCACACCTGGTCGCTCACATTTGACCTCTTTTTTTTGCGTCTGTCTGTCTGTCTGTCTGTCTGTCTGTCTGTCTGTCTGTCTGTCTGTCTGTCTGTCTGTCTGTCTGTCTGTCTGTCTGTCTGTCTGTCTGTGTGTGTGTGTGTGTGTGTGTGTGTGTGTGTGTGTGTGTGTGTGTGGGTGTGGGTGTGTGGGTGTGTGGGTGTGTGTGTGTGTTCGCACTTCTTTAACACTGCAGTGCAGGAGTCACGCAGGCCACTCGCTCACCTCCGTCTCTTGTTTTACCTTCCCAGTGTTTTTCCCCACCCCCACTCTGCTCAGTGCACAATGGCTAATCAGGCGATATGAAGGGACGAACCCCGTCTCCTCCTGCCTACTGTTTCTGGTTACTGTTACTATGTTTACCTCCGGGCCCCTTCACCACGCGTCCGGTTGCGAGTGTGGTCCTTAAACAAATCCTGCACTGTGGAACAGGCTCCGGGCATCACAATCCCCGGCCCTTTTCTTTGCTTTTTTCCTAGAATCTCATTTTGTCAGCCGCTCCGATTGCTCATCGACTCCCACACAGCCTTTTCTCTCGCGCTCACTCCCCTGCAGCGAGGCCGTGGACTGCAGTGACGGCAACACCGGGGAGGGGAAACTTGTTTAATTTGTCATGGTGATCTGCTTTTCATTTGTGCTTTTTGTTTTATCTTCGCAGGTCTACGCACAATGAAATGGAAAAGAACAGGTACGTTAATAAAATATCTGTGTGTTTGTGCCGGTTCTTCTGGATTTTTTTTAAGTCTGTCAGTGTGCGGCGCCCTGAGCCAGCCTCCGCCACAACCACTGTGGAAGTGTCGGTAAATTATGGGTTGTCAATGGAAAACACTTACTCATATGGCATTAATTAAATATGTGAGAGGATTCTCTTCTAAATTAAAACTGGAAAAATAAATACAGTCTTGTAGTACACAAAATATTAAGAATACAACAGAAGAAGAAATGGAGGAAGAATGATTGAAAGTTGAGATGACAGATTGTTGTAAGTAAAACACATCATATAAAATTGAAAAATAGAAGATGTCAAAGTCAAAGGAACCTTAAGAGCTCCGCAGGAATGAGACCTGAAACCCAAATAATAACTGCCTTTTTGCCCTCTGGGGCTTCTTGTTTAGATGCCTGATAAAAGACCTGTAAAGGTCTTTGACCCCGGGCTTTAATACCTCTGCACTATATCATGCATCGTAAAGATTTATCACTATAGTTTATTTTCTCTATTTCAGCCTTCCATTGGTTTCTAGCCAGCTGTGCTAATCCGGCGAAGCTTTATTTCACTTAATGACTTGGGAAGTAATAAGAGTAGATCCCACCAGTTTCTCCAAACTGGATCTCTTAATCCTGGGGTGTCAAACATAAGGCCCATGGGCCAAAACTGGCTCCAGTCCAGCTGCCAAGCCACTGAGCAAATGGTCACTCTTCAAAGAAAACATCGATTTCTTTTCTCTCTTTCTTTCTAACACATTTCTAAACAGTAGCAGACACGACTCTGAGACCCAGCTGAGACGTCAGTGATGCTGCCATGAAAGATCGCTACCTCGATGCCACAATGTAAACTCGCATTAGCCTCCAAGCAATGTTTGTAAAAACATGTGTAATATAACAGCGATATAAAGTTGTTTGGACATCTCACTGTATTTTGCACCAGAAAGTTTCATTAGAATTGACTTTATGTTGAGATTGTAGTTATCTTTGGTAGTATTTGTTTGGTTGTTTGGTTTTTATGAAAATACAGATATTTTCATCACAAATGCTCTGCGCCAAAACAAAGAAAAGCTTTAAAGTTTAAATGTAAAGGTTATTATGGCTGTATTTTGCCCCTCAGCTAAAATGTGTTTGACACCCCTGTCTTCCTAATCCAAGGACTTGTGTCAAACTATTAATTCTTTTGTAAATGCACAGCCATACAAGTGAGCCCTAAAATACCCTGTATGGATTATTCACAATGCATTTGGAAAAGCAGTGTTCAATTTAACGGACCCAAGCACCGGACCACCGCCATGCATCGCACAGAAAAATAAAATCAAAACTAGACTCAACAGATGCAAAAGTGTCTAAAAACAGTTGTTTATGTATTTAGCTGATTAGCATGAATAAAACGCAATATGGCCGATTCATTTTCTTGGTCATTTAAAGTGAACAATATTCACTGGTGTTTGTGTTTTATATGAGTTGAGTTATGACCAGAAATAAACCTTTAATTCATTCATTTGTGGAATGAGCAGATCTATGTTGGGATCTATGTTGGTGATTTGAGATGGAACCCTTGGTCCTGTAACTTCCACCTTGACCAACATAAGGACTCATCCCTGGGGCACTTTGTGAATTTGCCTTTCCAGATTTGGAAGTTCTCCTGAACTAATCCCCCATACAGATTCAAGCAGCTATCTCAGGTGAATTTGCATCAGCGTCTTTGCGGGTCAAGCCACGTCAGCAGAAGAAAGCAGTTTGGACAGACAAAAGTGAAACTGATCCTCCACCTTTCAGAGTCCGACTCCAGTTTATGAGCCGAGTGTCTGAAATGACACGGCCAGCTGCTTTACAGTGAGAGGCAGGCTCACGGCTGCACTGGAACTTCTCCACGGTGGTTATCTGCTGTCTGAAAGTTCAGCTACGAATACCGATGATTCACCAAACTGCATTGACAGAAGGATTACTGCAGTGTGGTACTACAGTGTGGTACTACAGTGCACTTCCTGTGGAAACGGATTTCTTCTATGCCGGTGACCCGACGCAGGCAGACAAGATGAGCTCCTTTATACTCGTAGTTTTTCCTGTGGAGCAAAAACACAAAACTTATAGTTTGTAAGCTGAGCTTCTTCAACTTTATGTCCTTATGGGGTTGCCACAGCAGATCATGTGATGTTGTATATGATTTAATAAATACAGTTTTTATTGGTGTGTGTGAATGCCTGTCGTCTTATGTAAGACATCATCGGAGCCTCGGATGAGCCGATATAGGTGTGGCTGTCCTCAGCTGTTTGAGGCTTGGAGGTGGCAGCTGTCCTCAGGTGCTTCCCTCCTGGTATCATCAGCCCTGTTTTCACAACAACGTTTTCAAATGCAAAACTTTCATTATGTTTAGGGTGTCCGTTTACATACTGGTGCTCGGAGTCACTGAAATCAACTTACTGTGCATGGACACCATGGCCCTGGTCAGTATTTTTTCTGCACATGCTCAGTAGATGAACAATAAGAACAAAGTTTCCTCCGGAGTGTCATGACTCCCAGCCCATATTCTCCTGGGACTTGGTGGTTTTATTTTGACAGTCACTGTAATAACAATCCAACTTCATCCACTAGAATGTCCATGTTCTCCCATAGTTAATGTTTATAGCTTATTGTTGGGGTTGCATTACAAAAATGAACAACGGCACCAACTTGAGGCCTGGCACGCTAACTACATCGTTTACAGTGTTTCTGCCATTGAAGTGGAAACAAATGTCGTTTTCGAAACGTTGCAGTGTAAACGCAAAACCTTTCTGAAACAAAAATGATATTTTCCTTTGTAACCTTGTGTTAACAGGGCCTTAGTGAACCAAACATGATACCAGGCCAGCTTGTCAAAGTGTGCGACCAGTGTCGGTGTTTTTTTAGTTGGTTATGTTATAAAGTTCAAGAAGGAAGCGTGGAAACAGAAGTGTGTGAACAGAGACTCTGTGTTTCACCGGGTCTTCCTCACACTGATGAGATGAACGAGGCGTCAGACTGTCAGGTGACTCTGTGTCCTTCGGCTCCTGGGAGGAGCTGATCTGTGCTGGCGGAATGTCTTGATCCCTGTTTCATTCAGCTGACAAATGTATGCTTTCTTTAGACTAAATGGAACAATCAGTTTGCTTTGATTCCTCCTGTTCTGCTGATCAGGCTGTTAAAAGACAAATGCAGTGATGGTATCAATGTTTGTTGAAATTTCAGTTTTGCAAAAGTTGAATATTTAGGCAAAATACTGTAATTATCAAGTCATTGTCAAAACAAGTTCATTATCTTGATGATCTGATTTTAATTTTTCATATTTGAATAAAAACTGTAGGCCTTTTCACCTCAATAGGTCGAGGGAAACATTTTTATGACATGTCACTGTGTTTTGGGAACATCGTCCCAGCAGTTCCTGTCCTCCGTTTTCCTAGATATGACAATAGTAGATACCTGATACCTACGCCCAGATCTTTTTTGTCCATTTAAAAACAAACCCATGCAAGTGTGAAATTAGGCTGTAGAAATGTAGGTTCGGGCCTCGGGCCGATTGCACAACCCTGCGACTCCACATCCACACTTACCTATTGACACACTGAACCAGAATAACCTGAAACATGGCCGCGCCTCCATGTCTGTCTCACTCGCTGTCAAACACCATGTGACCCACACTGTTTAAGTCTGCTGCTCATCGCCAATGTTTAACAAACATTAGCTAGCCCCGCTGATCCCTCATTATGTCAGAACAACACAGCCGAGGACATTTCCATGTTATGTAACGTCAGTGTGCGTGGCCTTTGGACTCAGTAAGCTGAGAAGCAGGCACTCGGCTTCAGCTGCTAAATGCCGCTTTGTATCTGCGTGAGGAGGGGGGGCTTGACTTACAGTTTGTTTTAAGGGCAAAGGGTGAACACACATTTGTGCGCGTCCACTGACAAACCATCGCGCCTCTCGATGTGCCGCATTTTGAATAAACATTTTCCCGGCTGTGACGCCGGGACGCCGTGGGGTTCACCTGCAGCAGACAGTAAATGAACAGCCGGTCCTCCACCACACATTGAGGAACACACAACAACAACAAAAACCCTCTTTACACTCTCTGCGAGGAAGCGGTCTGACGTTCACGCACACGCCCACTGGAACACAAGCACGGCGACACGTACACACTCCGACGGAGCTGGAGGTGTATGTTGTGTAACAAGCAGGGTCAAGTGGTCACAAACACCCACCAGACCTCAGCAACTGCAATGGCTGCCAGCTGAGAGAGTGGAGGGGTGTGCGTGCGTGCGTGCGTGCGTGCGTGCGTGCGTGCGTGCGTGCGTGCGTGCAGGACAGGTGACTTTAATAATCACTTCTTATGTGAACATATGTCACAGATGATCTCTGTGGTTGATCATGAGGGTTTGCACACGGTTGCTTCATAAAATGCCCCATGTAGCCACATCATGCAGTCGTGTTACGTTGGTTACTTCCTGAAGTATTTCTGGTTGCTTCATATGGAGCCTTCCTTTTTTTAAACTGCTCACTCACCACCCCCTATATAGAGGATGAAGTCCGTTTCCATCCAAAAGCACACTGCTGAAACCATACGCCTGGAAGCACAGGGAGGAAATTGAAATATCCAATATTTTTTGGGGTTGTCTTGATATTTATGTGTTATAATTCCCACCTTGCATTAAGACCTGAGGCTCCATGGTGTTGCAACATCTGTGTCCCTGTACTGTTGGATGCTACAGTACATATTTTCACCTTCTGCCATCTGGATTTCTGATCAGATGGCAGAAGATCAAATGGGAAACTCCACTATTTTTATATCATGTTTGTCCTCAAAGGATTTTCTTCAAGTCTTTGTTGTCTTAAGTTGTGTTTTTCCAACTTGTATAGCCTCTTCTTCATCTTTATTTGAGTTTGACAACATGATCACAGCTACTAGTTAAAGATAAATGAAAGTTCCTTCCAAGCAGCTGGTGGAGTGGTGGAGTAATGTGAGCATTAGTTCTTGTTTTGCCGGAACCGTGACGTGAGCAGGGCGCTACTAATTCTGCTTTATGACAGAAACAGGAACATGTTGCGTTGAGTGTTGACGGCTTGTGGTCGTTTGCGGAAAAAAGAAAAATCCCAACATAAGTTTCTGGTTAAATGGGTCAGGTGAGATGCTGCAAGACGTTTGACAATGGATCAGTTCTCCCACGTCAGCTAGAAATTGATTTACCAAATATCTCATTGATACACATGAGTTGATATATTTTGTCCTTCAAAAAACAGAAAACCACAGCAGTGATGGTGATAAAGAACATTCCAAATTGTACTTTGAATCAAATGTATATCCCATAATCATAATATCTGTGAATGAGCATCTCAGCTTCTGTAAGTTACGACAAATGTTAAAACTTTCCACAAAGACTCCGGTGAACCAGTGCAGGCTCAAACTGTCGCGTTTTAATTTGATGTATTTAGTGCATGTTCTTGTGATTTCCTCCCAAATTGCTCCTATGTGTTCCCAACCTCGAGAAATCTTTAACAGGCAGTGTAAACCGACCAGGACTGCAACTTTGGACTTGTGTTTACTACAGCCAGCAGCAGCAATGAAATCTAATTATATACCTCTGGTCACTTGATGTCTGCATGTAAGTGTTGAAAGCTGCCAGACATCAGAAGATGGCGGGGAATGTGTGCTCACATTCATGCTTTGCCTCTGCCTTTATCTCGCTTTTGTATCTTACAGACATGTTTTATTTGATCAAGTCTGCCTCTCTGTAGAAACTAATGACACGAAGGGAAGATTTTTCCAGGGATTTCAAGTCCCCCCCGTGTGCTTCATTCTTCTCAGTGCAGAAGCTAACTTGTGTACGTTGTACTTCTTTCCGTGGAGTTTACGATCCAGATTGGAGCCTCTTACCGGCCCGCTTTGGCCTACGGGCCTTTTGTTTGAAGCGTTTCAGCTTTTTGAAAAGATCTGAATGAAATGTTATCAAACTGCGAGATAAAAGCCACAGCGAAAGTGAGGTGAGCCTGAATAATTTACTGTAATAAAGATTTTTTTCTGGTATTTTCAAGTCAGACATGATGCGATCACGGCAGCAGCAGGAGCTTCCTGTACTGAACTGACCGTCACTGATCAAATCAAATGATGTCTGACAGTTTCCTCCATCCTTTGTTTCTCGTTTTCTCCTTGCAGACGGGCACATCTCCGGCTGTGTTTAGAGCGCTTGAAATCCCTCGTTCCTCTGGGACCAGACGCCAACAGGCACACCACCCTCAGCCTGCTGATGAAGGCCAAAGATCATATCAAGGTGTGTGTGTGTGCAAACACTGTTCAGTGTGAAGACGACAATCTGTTGACCGTTGCCAATGGACAAGTCTCGGATAATCTCACGCAGACATGAACGCCCGAACACATTAGCGGCTCCTGACGTGTGTGTTCCCCTCTGTCGTCGCAGAGGTTGGAGGAGAGCGACAGGAGAGCTCAGCACACCCTGGAGCAGCTACAACGGGAGCAGAGGCACCTGAGGAGGCGTCTGGAGCAGCTGGGGGTGGAGAGGACCCGCATGGACAGCACCGGCTCCAGTCGGTCCTCTGAGAAGTCCGAGTCTGACCAGGGTGAGCCGCCCCGCCGGCAGCGCGGTGACCTCTTCACTCTTTTCAGTAAAAATCAGCCAAATAACACACGTTTATTTTTAGAATACCTACAAATTGTTGGTCTTCTGAAGCAATTGATCACTCTGATATCAAATCTTGTAAAATGATCATATATCGGCGTTCGATCTGATCTGAGCTCAGTGTTTCATCACCAGCAGCCGGCTTTTAGCTTTAGTGGGAAATTCTGCTCTTAGCATCTCAACACACCTGCTCCACCTACTGCAGCATGAAGCCCATCCACCCTCCCACAAACGGTTATTCCTGGATCTCCGGATCAGCAGCAGCAACTCAGTGTTTTTATTTAAAATTCCTTGAAACAAGCAGCTAAAGCAGTGGATGGATTTAGTGTGGTGCCACAATGACGGAGCGCAGTGGATTACCACCCACACCAGCTTCTGCAGCCTTCATCCTCCCAGACTGCGACATGGGGGTCTATCAGGAGGAAAACCTGCTCAGAATTATAGTCTGTAGCTGTGGACATCTGAGATGCCACACTGTGGAAACCCCACACTCTTTTTCATAGCATTTCTTGAAATACTTAAAAAAACAAAAAACAGTTTTGCCAAATCGTATATTTGCTTTTGTCTTTCTCAAGCGTTTGTTTTCTTCTTCCTGGGAATAGTTTAGAAAAAGTGGGGTGGTGATCAGGAACCAGCGACATGGGCCAGGTGTTTTTGGTTTTAACAAGCAGCCATGGTAACCAGCGTCCACCGAAGGAGGAAGTCAGTGCGAGGAAGAGTTCTAAGGAGACTGGAGACCAGCAAGAGGCCATGAATTTTTCAGATAGGGCCACATGAAAAACTGGGATTACTATGGGAGGCTGATCCATAAATCTTGCTCATTTCTGCTCATCGTGAATACATCACTTATTTAAAAGCGGCACGGTACTTGGTTTTGGTGGGAATACGTCAAACAAGAATCCAGTTCCGCAATGTTGCAGCACAGGAAATGTTCAGAACGTTTCCCCTTGTTGTAAAATTAGGTTGTTTCATTTTTGGCCCAATATAGTAAAAACATTATGTAATTTATTCAACCAAACAGCAAAATTACAACGCTATGTATTTCTGAATCCTCCCAACTATTCCCTGAATTGGAAAAAGATTTGGTGTTATTTGCACATGCATATGCGGCTTTTAGAAATTCCTGCTGCTGACCACACAGGTGCGAGAACAGATGAAGCAACGGTGCCCTGCCTTGTTTCATCCGTTGTGGTAATTTGAGCTTTTGAGCAACCTTTAGAGAAATAGAGCAACGGGCGCGTCGAGTGGCCGTGTTGACACTGTGGCCTTTGTTATTCCAACAGAGGACCTGGATGTGGACGTGGAGGGGACGGACTACCTGCTGGGTGACCTGGAGTGGAGCACCAGCAGCGTGAGCGACTCAGGGGATGAGCGGGGCAGCCTGCGCAGCAGCTGTAGCGACGAGGGCTACTCCAGCGCCAGCCTGCAGCGCCTGCAGGACACTCAGGAGATGGTGAAGCAGCTGGGCTGCAGCCTATAAACAGCACTGGTCACTGACCCAACACCCACTCCTCCTTCCCTCCAGCCAATCCCGTCCCCCGATCGCCTCACCACTCCTTGGTTTTCGCTCAGACCCCCCCCACAGGGAGTGACCAGGTCGGAGCACCCCCCCCCCCCCCCCCCCCCCCCCACCCCCACCCCCACCCCAGTCAGGCTTCTGCGGACTCGCCTGCCCGCATGGTGACTCTTGAGACACCTGACCACATCCAGCCCATCATCAGCGGTCAGTCTTTAGGGTGTTACCTGCTCTGCTCTGCGCCAATCAAACGAGTGGGATTTTAAAAACACCCCCCCCCCGTCCATTCGTCAGACACACAACTTTCAGCCAGAGAATGTTACCACACAATGTCCCACTGCCTCTTTTTCTATGCCTCAAGAGCCATGGGAAGCACTTATGAGATTTCACCCTTAGTCACACGCAGACACAAACACATGCATACATACACACACACAAACACACACACATACACACACACACACACACACACCCCTCCGTCGCTCCTCGATGTCCAGTGAGACCTCCCAAAGTGTGACACTGACATGAAGCAGGGCTTTTTTTCTTTGTCCGCCCTGCTCACGAGTACGACCATCTGTGCATGGTACTTTGCACTTAAAATTGCTTTTGTAATCAAAACTGTCATCTTTTTCAAATACTGTCTCTTCAAGAAAAATCCCCCCCCCCGCTGCAGCTACAGCAGCAACGTTACCAGATGACACTAGTGTTTGAAAAACATGTCATTCAGCAGACTTTGTAGACACTAAACTGGTCTGTACGTCGGCGGTGGTGAACTGTCGGGGCCGACAGCAATACGTCCCTTAGTACCCAGGCTTTGGCAGGCAGGCTCACGACTGCCCTCAAATGTCTCTGTTCACACCTGCCATTCAAAAAACTACGAAGAAAAAAAAAAGACAAAAACACCAACAAAAAGCCACAAAAAAAAATCGTGCAGCATGAGATTGTGATGGGGTAACCGGGAGGGATCTGGGGGTGGGTTTGATGTTTTCTTGCCTCTCTCTCTGATGACGGTGGCGTTTTTACAACATCCTTTTCTCATGTGTGTGTATGTCGACAGCGGCGACGGCAGCTGCCCGCTAGCAGGTTTGGGAACCTCTTGACACCAGCCGCCAGGCCCAATGCTGGCATTATCTTGGCAGGTGCTGGTACACAGTTTTGCTCACTACTTCCTTCACTGCCGCGGAAAACCAGGAAGGGAAGAGCCGATCTAGCGAGAGCAGTCGAGAGACTGGACACATTCCACGACGTAGAGAGAGAAGACAGGCAGGTGAGCCCGAGAGCATCGTTTTTCACGAGTGGGTGTTCCTGCCAATAATTCATGAGTTCGAGACGAACGCGAAGTCACCCTGACACAGGCTTTGACTTTTCGGTGGGAACACTCAGAGAGAGAAGCCTGACTCTGCCTGTGCGTTCCCATCTGAAAAGCACTAAAACATTAAAACCACAGATTTTTTCTTTTTTCTCTCCTTTGCCTTGCCTTCATAGCTATTTATTGTTTCTGCGAAAATGTACACTTGTTAATGTAAATAGTTTACAGAAAGATCTCTATGTCTATCAGCAAATGTATTTATTAGATATGAATATATAGATGAATATATCAAAAAAAATCTATTTAATTAGTCATAGCTTATGTTCTTCTCGTGAGGTTTATTGAGAGTTTCTTCTATGTAGTTTGTTTGCACAGCCGAGTCGACCATAGGTTTTGTAGAGATGTCTCTTTGTGCCTCGAGGCTTTTGTGTCTGTTCAATTCGGCACGGTGCTTTATAGGAAATGAAATGTTTTCTCTGTGGTTGATTCTAATTTTTTAGCTGTTTCTCGAAGCCATCTCGCCCTTTTTAGGAGGAGGGATACTTAGGGCAACCAAAAAAAATAAAAAATTGGAATAACTTATTTAAAAAAAAATACAAAAAGTGAGCCAATGGTCATCTTGAGCTCGGCGACGATTCCTCGTGCCCGTGAAATCCAAAACAACATGGCTGCTGGGCCACGGAGATTTAGTCCCCCCCCCCCCCCCCCCCCCCCTTGATCTGAATGTACGTCTTCCTCCGTTCGGTCCCGCGGAGCAGCAGCACGGAGCCGCAGGAAGCTTCCCGAGCTTCAGCATGCACCAGCCGCAAAAATAGAGCATGAAGATGGTACACCAAAAACACAAAAAAGAAAGAAAGAAAAAAAAAAAAAAACACAAGAAAAAGAAAAGCAGAAAAATAGATAGTTTCAGTCTTTGAGTGTGGAATGCTGCTGCTTTTTTGTGTGGAGTTGAAACCTTTTCAAAGCGGAGAGGAACCGTGTAGCTTACAGGGGGAATGTTGAAACGTAGGTGTGAGTGGGCAGGTGTGTTCACCAACACACCATCTGTGTGTGTGTGTGTGTGTGTGTGCGTGCGTGCGTGCGTGCGTGTGTGCGCGCGTGCGCGTGTGTTATCCGTCACTGTCTTCAGAGAGATTTATTTCGGGGGGTAGAGGTGATTGGTTGATTTAAACTGTAAGGCTGTTCTGGATTCCTGTTTGTTTACAGTAAAATGCAAAAAAAGAAAAAAGTCCACTTGACGAAGTCGTCATACGCTGACCTGAACGTTAAACCGTCTAGTTAGTGGAACTATCCTCCTCTCTTTTTTTTCATGTGTGTGTTTTCATGATCTGTTTCCCGTCTTCCACCAATCACACTTGTGTGTATGTGAAAGTGTGTGTGAATGAGTGCTCTTCAGGTGTGTGTGTGTGTGTGTGTGTGTGTGTGTGTGTGTGTGTGTGTGTGTGTGTGTGTGTGTGTGTGTGTGTGTGTGTGTGTGTGTGTTACACGAACACGTGTGAGCGTGACACCCTCCTCCACATGCTGCGTCGGCAGCCGTGGTGCAGGCGAGGCGGATGTGTGTGTGGCGGGGGAACGTCACTGTGTGCGAGTGCTGCAGGAATGACTCCTCCAGTTCCCTCCACTGAAAGCTTTAACAAAAGGTGGATTTTTCTCCGGTACTCCATGAAACACCACAGAGACGCTGGTGACCTAAACCACTGATTCCTTTTTTTTTTCTAACGTATATAAAGCCAATTAGCTTCTTATACTCCTTTGTTCCTATTTTGATGGTTTTGCGAGCCAAAAGCACAACAGTAGCGCCACAATAACCCTACAAATGTGCCGCTTTCATAAAGACAGCAAAGCAGAATATCATCTGTCTATACACAGCAGTCCAACAGAGCTTTCACTGTTAAATATTCCAACCAGTATGCGTGCACCACCGAGTGCGTGAACCAGACCAACAGTAAAGCCTTCACACGTTCTCTAACCAACTCAAAGGTGCTCATGTAGGACAAAACTCATCCTGTGGCCATTTATCTTTTTAGCCTGAAACAGATAGTTGGACCAGAATATTCATTGAAAACCCAAAGTACGACCAGTGAGAACATGCAAACTATCACCGCCCAGCCCCACCGCCACGGCCACATGAACATTTTCATCAATGCTGAGATCGAAAAGTCAATCATAGCTTCTGTTGATTGTCTGCGTCTCATTGAGGGAACCGGAGTGATGCTGACCGGTGGTTCCTGTAGCGCTCCATCAGTCCCCGAACCCCCGTCATCTCACACACCTCGTACACAAAGACCCTGGTGCTCTCGGCGTCTGCCCTCAGAGAACAAGGCTACAGTCACACCAGTTGTTTAAGCTACAGATTTCAGCATCGGGGAGGGGGGGGGGGGGGGGGGGGCGGGGTCATGTTCATGTTTTTCTGTGCTTTTCTTTCGTTGTGCACATCTTCAACCTGCATACACAGTGGCTGCTAATGCCTTAAAAACAGACACAAATGTACGACCTGACAGAGATATACGATACGTTTGAATGTTTATGGAGTATCAAAGGTCATTCCTTTTCATTGTGACCATCTCAGACGTGGTGCTTTCGTGCATTTTATACACACACACACATACACACATACACACACACGCGCGCGCCTGCATTGGACACCACCATCATGAATCCATGTATGTTGTCGCCACCTGCGCCCCCCCCCCCGGAAAAGTCCAACGTCTATTTGCAGAGTAATAACAAGGTGGACGTTTTGTGCACTTATACTTTTTAAGAAATTTGAGAATTTGGACACTTGTCTTCTGAACAAAGCACTTCAAGTGTGGCAGGAAAACAAAAACCCTTTGAATTGTGGAGCAGCAGTTTATATTTGCCAGTGATATTAAAGGAATAAAACATTTGAAACCCTTGTTTACCTACCTATCTTCTTGTCATGGTCTTTATTTGTGGGGTTTAAGGCACAAAAGCTTGGGTAATAATTACTTCCAGACGACTAATGGAGGCTTTAACCGAGGAACCCAGCCCACCGCTTCTTCATACAATGAATAATTTTCATGTGGAGGCTGAATAGACAGTAATGAGGAGCTTTTTCTTTGAGCAGGAGATGAGAAGAAAGCCTCCGCGGGGGCTTGATCCTCGCCAGCCATCCAGTGTGTTTCCCAATAATCTGTTGGCCAAATCCCAGGTTTGTGTGATCACGGCCATCTGACTGCTGCTTATTAACCAATACACACAAAGCTCCAACGGGAAGGAGGAGACCGAGGGGGAAGGGCGTCTTGAAAAGCATCACACATCCCTTCTGGAGCCGGCTGCCTGCTGACGGGGAAGGGAGCCACTCAAATGGGTTTTTCTTCCTTCCATCACGAACGACAGCTCTGTCGTGTAACACCTGATAATCTGGATCTTCTGTCGTAACCTCTTGGCTTCGCCGGAGCAGGAAATGAGAGCAGGTGCATCATGCAAAGTGTCCCACTCAGGAAGCCGTCTCACCAAAACCTGATCCACCCACTGCTGCTGTGATCAGTTCCACCCGCGTACGAACCACACGTCTCCACACGAGAGTCTCTGGATTGGAAAACAGTATCAAGCTCTATGTTGTGGCGACGCCTCAGATCCTGTCAGGCCCCGTTTACAACCTTTCAAGTGAAAATGCATCGTTGTAGTATTTTCGTTTCTGAAACGTCAGGAACGTTTTGGAAATGATGTTCGTCTTCACTGCCGAAATGCAGGAGAACAATGTAGTTGGCATGTTGGGCCACGAGTTGGCGCTGTTGGTAGTGTTTGTGACGAACGCACACGTACACACTGAGAACAGCACACTGTGAACGTTAACAGTAGGTGGACACAGACTCTAGTGTGGACAGACCACCAAGTTGTATCGTTGTTACAGTGACTGTCAACTATAAAACCACCAAGTCCAGGAGAATCTGGACTGGGAGTCACGACCCTCTGGAGGAAACCTTGTTCTGATTGTCCTTCTGCTTGTGCTTTACTTCGGCTGTAGTGTCCATGCGCAGTAGAAATATTTCAGACAAGTTGCATTTCCGCCCGTTTACACGGAGTCGGAGTGTTTTCAAAAAGTTCGGCTATGCCGAACTGGCTCTGAAAGTCCATTTGAAAAAGACTTTTGTTAGATGGACAGTCACAAAGATGAGACATAATATTTTGATATAAACGCTGTAGTTCCTCGTACAAATCTGTTAATACAACACTAACAACAGTTTGGAAGGAAAAACCATATTTGTATTTGTACGTGTTTATTGGAGTACAATATTAATTTTAAATGACTTTACGAGAGCGTCTCGTGCTTGATGACTCTGTTATAAACCATGATACTAACGCAATTTATTAGTGCTTCATTCAAATCTCTTTCATTGTTTAGAACCTCATTTAATTCATTTGCTTTTCTCACTCCTCTTCTTTGTCTAATGAGCTCCACATCCGATGGTTTATTAAAGTGCCTGATTTTCATGCGCATGTTTAGGAGTCGTGTTTTCACAGTTGCAGTCATGTTTTTAACTCTTCTTACATAATAAAAGGGACTCACTTGCTTCTGCAAGGTCATCGTGTCGAGGCTGGCGTGGAGAACCCGACGTGTTTTTCTGGCATGCTGCTGTTTGCCACTGCTTCATCTCTGTACTGCTGAACTGGCTCTTGTCTTGTGTTTTGTTACAGATTGTGAGCTTTCGGAAACAAATAACACCATGTTGATACTAAATGTTGTTGATTCTGCATCAGGCCACACTCGTCTCTTTTAAGGTGTTCAGCTCTGTTAAGATTCCAGCCGCGTCTCCGAGCTGTTTTCCTCTCAGGACGACCGAGGTTCATCGGGGTCATCGCTGTCAAAGAAATGCTTGAAGGCGGCTCAGCACACGGGAGCGGTCAGAACGGTCCCTTAATGCCTGACGACAGCAGCGTTGGCTTGATTATCGTTGTTGAGACAACCCCGTGTCCTTTCCCCACTCGCTCAAGGCTGCGCTGACACGATACACAAAGGACGTACATGAGTGGATCTATCTTCTTTATTTATCACGGTGTGTGTTAATTCTGTTGTCACGCTCTCCTGCAGAGCACTCCCGGTAAAAGCATCCACCAAAAGACGAGCTTTACATTAAATCTGCACATGAAACACGAGACACGAGCCGCAATGCAGCTCAGCCGAAGCCAACGCCACGCGACGCGCCTCGGCTGAGTGTATTGACATGACTTACCTGCTGGTCTGTGTGTGTGTGTGTGTGTGTGTGTGTGTGTGTGTGTGTGTGTGGCCCTGTTATCGACAGAGTTGTGTAAGTAGCCGTGTTTGTTTGTGGGTGTGTGTGTCAGGGTCACAGGCCTACTGACCCACCTCTCTATGTCCTCGTTTGTCAGATTAGGCAAATCCAGCAGCAGCTTATCTGGGACCTGCACACATCCACCTTATTTTGACCTCCTGACACACACACACACACACACACACACACACACACACACACCAACATGACCCGAGACATCAAAATCAGTCCACAAATGACGACTGCCATGGAAACACAACAAAACCAGCTCTCCAGGTTCATTGAGTGAGGACTTTAAAGATTCAATCACTTAGAGGCATTAAGTCAGCACATAATGACTACATGCACCCCCCCCACACACAAACACACACACACACCGCCCGCCCACTGCCGTGTCACAAACATGATCATCATTCAGTCTAATACTCTTCATGCGCTGTTGTTAATATGCCCCTTAATGTACTGAAATATTAAAATTCTGACATCTAATTCTTTTTAGTAAAAACATTTTATCAATAAATATCTAGCAAATAGATGCAAAGGAATACCTATTCAGAGCAGCGTGTAGCAGATGATGGGGCACTGCTTCTGATGAAATTATAAAAAAAGAGTTTTTACTGTTTCACATTGAAAAATATATTATTAAAAAACAAATGATAAAGGTTTGAAAAAGAAAATATGCGTTGACTACAATTCAGAAATGTAAAAACCACAAAATGAATAATAATAATAATGATGACAAGAATAATTGCTACATATCATATTATATTATATTATATTATATTACATTACATTATATTATATTATACAATAAAAAAAACTCCATAAATCTCACAATAAGTTAAGAATAAATCAGCTAACAATGATTAAAAAAAAAATTTCAATGTGCAAAAGCATAAAGACAATTATAAGAATTGTGAAGGATTATGTTGCAATTCAGAAAGAAGTCATGCACAGTGGAGTTATTTCTCAAATGCAATTACCGCACCGATATTGTTCAAATTAAAGCAGCCATGCAGGGTTCAAATGTAAATGAAAAAATAATTAGAGGCTTCTGAAGGTGCTGACTGTGGAGATAAAAAGAAATTGACCGAAAAAAGAAAGAGACGGTAGAAGTGAGCAGGAAAAGGCTGCAGTGGCGCTCCCGTGGCAAAGGGGGCGCTGTCGTGCTGGATCACTGTCGTCTTTGGCTTTGTAGTGAAACGCCTCTGCTGACTGCACCATTTAGCCGTGGTGTGTGTTGTGCAGTTCTGCAGAGAGAGGTGATGCAAAAGGATTCTCTGAAAGGATTTAATTTCCACATTTTCAGAGCGACGATGGTTTGAGTTACACCAGGTTCAATGACCTTTTTACACATCTAAGGTTTGAACTGACGTGTAATCGTTCAGTTGTAGGTGTAAAACTATGTAGATTAGGTCACAAAAGACATCATGTCAGTAATAAAGTCTTTATCCACAGTGATCAGATCTTTGTGAGCATCACAGGATTTCATCACCTGAGCAGAAAGAGTGCTGCAGCCTGCTGCGACGAGACTCCTGAGGCTGAGTGACAACATCCGTACATCCTCCATCAGAGCTGACAGCTCAGATCCAGAGGCCAGAGGCCTGAGTGGGCCTGTAGGTGTGTGTGTGTGTGTATGTATATGCAAACAGATGGAGCAGATTGTCTGCATGCGGGAAAGAGCCCTCTCCCGGGACCACGGTGAAAGAGTGCACATCAGACGAGATCAGTGCACCCGAGATAGAACAGAAGCGAGCGAGCCGAGTGGCCTGGACGTGACGCGGAGGAAAGCTCCTCACTGAAGCAACACCTGGCAGATCAAAAGCACCAAAGGGAAGATGGGTTTCAAAGCTGGTGGAGAGCGGTTCTCCGTCTGGGCCTGGTGGAGATCCAGGCCTTCTCTTATTGGGATGCCGTTATATGCACCAAGAAAACACCACCACCACCACGGGAGGATGAGCTGATAGAATGCTGCAGTAAACAGAATGCGATTGTCTCGTCCCCAGCCATTTAGAGCAGCTGAACACAATGAATAATGGAATCACATCCAGGGAGCCACATGTAGCATTCAATTATATATCAGACTGTGTGGATTGCTTTGCTGCAGTTAAAGAGCAGAAGCATGTGGATTAGTGTTTGTTTACCTGTGGAGTGGAGGAGCAGGCTGCTGCAGGGGGGCCACACATCGCTGGAGGATTCATAAGAAACCTCCCTCTGCTCTTTAATGTCTTCAGCACATAGCTAAACCTCGAGAGATTGTAATTTCTTCATCATTGTGATCAAGAAACCAGAGGCAACCGGAGTACTCACATTATTTACCTAAATACTAAAGTATTTTTTGCGAAGGAGTCGGATTAAATAAGCTTCATTCCAACTCTTTTGAACATATAAAGCTGGATTGGGACATATTGAAGATGGATAGTCGACATTTGTTTACTCATTTGGATGTTTTTTCTTTGTTGTCTCGTTTCTTTCTTTGCATGGTTGAAATAAAGACACATCAAATCAAATCAAATCAAAAAACTACAGATATTTTGGATAAAAAGACTAACTTCTTTACTTCAGTAAATTTTTTAAAGTATAGTTGTAATGTGGGTTTATGTATAAAACTAAGAATTCATTTTCAATAATCTCTCCGCAGGCTTTCAGGAGATGTTTTAATCAGTGACACTTTACACTCCAGTGACAGATGCAGCACTGTGGAGGTTTAACTTGTGTCTAATCTGTTCATTCTCACTATACGAGCCTATCTTCAAATAAGATCTGACCTTAAGATGTATGGTCACTTTAAATGAATATGAATTATAATTTAAATAAAATGTTTGCTTATCCTAACACTTTGAAATTGGATTGAAAAGAACAAGCAATTAATTGTATTGAAATGTTGTGGCTTTAATTCACAATTACCAAGACAAAATGCTGGAAACAGGATTTACTGTCACCTCCGGGTGTCAAACTAATCTTAGCTGAGAGGCCGCATTCAGCCCAATTTCATCTTGAGTGGGCCGGACCGGTCATATTGGACCATAATAAACTTTAAATGTAGTGCAGAGATAAAAAATATCTATATTTTCTCAAAAACAAACATTTATGGAAAATGATGACAATCTCAATATGAAACCAATATTAAGACATTTTCTGCTGTTAAATACAATGAAATGTCCAGAAAACTCCTATAGCCGATGCTTTATGAATGTTTTTATAAACTCACCATGACAGCATGGCTTTGAGCAACTATACTTATCTTTCATGGCTGCTTCAATTATATCTTATGTGAAAACAGTCTGTTAACAAGATATCTCAAAGACTAATGAGCTGATCCTCATGGCAACGTGTCCACAAGGTGCATTTTGATCAAAAGGAAGAACTCATTCAATAGTGGTGATCCAGATCAAAAATAGTTACACATTTTCATTTTGCCGTTGTTAGATGCTTCGCCTGTCACTTTAAATGACAAGTGCATTGTGGGAAATGGAGTCGGACCATGTTTTTTGTAGTTGTCCTGTTGCACTCAGGTGCTGTACTGCAGGTGTGTGTGGCTGTTAGACCAGTATGTGGTAAAAGAGAAATAAACAATGACAATTCTGCACCTCCAGCATCTTCCCTCCTCCCTCCTCCCGCCATCCAACACCACAATCGGCCCAAACAGCTTTTGCTACCAGCAGACAGAGAAATCTCTGATTGCTCTTTGTGAGGGGGGTGTTTGTGACTCAATAGCAGCACAGCAGACACACAGGTACCGTTGGTGAAGGCTTTAATGAAGTTCGAAGGCGATTGCAAACGGGATATCCAGCAGGGCAGCCACCAGTGTGACACAAAACAAGAGTCTCTATTCAACAGGGAATTACCGGAAACTTGTGGTCGGGGACAGAAGGCTGAGGTAAGAAGCAGGGTTCAGGCAAGGTCGGCTGGTCACAGGCAGGCAGAGTTGGCAGCAGGATTTCAGTCCAAGAAAATAGAGCTGGACGGCCGTGCGTACGAGCAGGAGCAAAACAATCTGGCAGTGGGTGAGTGGAGAGCAGGAGTCTTTATACAGCAGGTGAGGGGGGTTGCCTCGATGAGGTGGGTGTGGCTGGCAGTTAGAGTGGAGCAGAGCAGCAACAATCCCGACATCCTGCAAAGAAAGAAACCAATAAACTTCCCAAGATGGCAAAATAAAGGAATAAGACACTTGGAACAACTTATCTCCAATAACTCTTTTATTCCATTTAATGAGCTAATAGAAACATATGGCATCAGTCAAAGCAACTATCTGGAATATCTTCAGCTTAAGTCAATAATACAAACTAAGTTCAAACTAGAACAGATTAACCTGAACTTACCTCAGACAGTGACAAATCTCCTGAAGATCTCAGCACCTAAACCTCTTTCTAAAATTATCTCAATCCGGTCAGGTTCAAATATCTCAATATCCCTTCCCACCTTCAAATGGGAAGAAGATCTCAACATCAACAGAGACCCAACGTTTTGGTCACAAATCTGTACAAATACATTCAAAATGAGCAAAAACCCCAATATACAGCTCATACAATACAAGGTCCTTCATAGAGTTCATTACACAGGACAAAGGATGTTCAAGATGGGGCTCACTCCCACTAACATATGTTCAAACTGCACAGGTGATCTCCCCGATACCTATTTACACGCACTTTGGCTGTGTACGCCAGTCCAAACGTTCTGGCAAAAGATTTGTGAAGATTTATCGTTATGTCTGGGCTACCCTATTCCAGTCTCACCTTCACTTTGCTTGTTAGGAGAAAAAAATGAGTCCTGCTGCTCCTGGTTTCCCTAAGCGTCGCAAAAAAGGCGATCTTCATGAACTGGAAATCCAAAAGTAATCTGAATATAAAGTTATTTAAAAACTTACTTCTAGACCACATCACATTGGAGAGAATGTCTGCTTGTAGGAAAAATCATTTGACACAATTTGAGTCCACATGGTCTCCAATAATTAGATACACCATGTAGCCCTGTGGGGGGGTGGTGGCTCCACCCCGGGGCTCTGGGGACCGTCGGTGGTTGGGGCGTCGTGGCTTTGGTGGTTGGTGGCTCTGTGGGCTCGGGGGGGTCCTAGCGTCTATGCTGGGGGGCTGCGGCCTGGCCTGGGGAGTCCTGGGCGGGGGTGTGGGGGGGGCTCTGCCCTGGGCGGGGGTTGGGCCCGCTGGGGTGGGGTGGGGGGGCTGGGCGTCGGGCCCCGGCTTGGCTGTCGGCTGGGGGGGGTTGGGGGCGGGTCGTCCGGGCCCTGGGGGTGCGGGGCCTCCCCCTTTCCGGCGGGGGTGCCCGCTGTGGCGCTGGGGGTGGGTCCTCCCTCTGGCCCCCTCCCCCGGTGGGGCGGGTTGGCCCCTGCTGCCGCGCTCCGGGTCTGCCTCATTCCTGGATTGGGGGGAGCGGGGGACGGGGGGCTCCGGGTTCTGGATGGACGGTTGACTGAGAGTGACCTCCAGGGCCTGATGGGTGGGTGTGTGTGTGTGTGTGTGTGTGTGTGTGTGTGTGTGTGTGTGTGTGTGTGTGTGTGTGTGTGTGTTGGGGGGTGGGGCTGTGTGGGCGAATGAGGGGGGGTGCCCTGACCACTGGCCTCCGGCTGGGCTCGCACTGGGCCCTGCGGGTCTCAGACTGTCTGGCCGTTGGGTGGGGTGGGGGCTCCCTGCCCGGGTCCCCTTACGGCGCCTTGTTGGGGGGGGTGTGGCTCCCCGGGTCCTAGGCCGGCCGCTCAGGGGTGGGGTGGGGCAGCGCGGGGGGTCCAGCTGGGCCAAGGTCCTAGCGACGGGGGGACCCCCTCCCTCAGAACCCTCCCTGCCTTACCTCACCTTATATCACTCCACAATAGGGAACAGTGGGGCGGTGCCTAGGTGGGGGGTCCGGGCTACTTAACTGCGGTCTGGGTCCTCCCCCGACTTTGCACCACCCACAATTTTAACCACACTTAGTCACGCAGGGTCTTGAGGGGGTAAGCCGCTTGTCAGCGGTAGAACGCCTGGGCCCCGCTACCCCCCAATTTTAAACCGCACCATAGACACACACATTGCATCCACCTCTTCAAAACACAAAGACACACCCTTACATACATCCAACACACATATAGGGCAGGAGAAGGGCGGGAGACGTGGCTCCCCCCAGCACCTCCCGCTGGGGTCCCGCCCCGGCCCGGGGTGAGTGCGGCTGGGATGCGGGGGGCGCGCTCCCTCGGGCATGGCGCTCGTGGGGGGGCTGGGGCGCGGTGCTCCTTCTCCATTTGCTGTTGGATTAGTGGAGGTTGGGACACCGCGGTGGCCGGGTGGGGGCCCGGCCGGCGGCCTGGGGGGGCGAGAGTCATCACTCCCCCACCGTCCCGAGTGTGTGTGTGTGTGTGTGTGCGTGTGCGTCTGCGTCTGCGTCAGGGTGGGGGGTGGGTCAGGGGTTGGGTATTTCAATTAAAACCGGGGGGGAGGGTCATGGGGCGGGTGGGATATGAGGCTCCTGGGGGTGTAGAGTTGACTGTCCTCCGACCGGGGCCTGCGCCGGCCTTCGCTTTCCTGGGTCTGGGGGCGGGGCTGGGGCGGGGCTGGTCCGGGGCGCGGCGGCTGGGGCCGTCTCTGCCTTGCCGGGTTGGGGGGGGGCGGTGGGTGGGCCTGTTCCCGGGGGTGCGGCGGGACTCGCCGCCGGGGTTGGGGGGGCTCTCGACCCGCTCGGCCTGGGGGCCCTGCTCCGGCCTTTTCTCGGCTTGGCGGCTTGGGTCGGGGCCTGGGGCCCTGTGCCCTTTATCCTTCTCTTGTGGGCCCCTCTTGCCTGGGGGGGATTCCTCTCTGCATTCTCCGTCGGGTGCTTTTTGGGCGGGGACGTGGCTCTCTGGGGTGGTTCGCTGTGGTCTCCCCGGGCCTGGGGGGCTTCCGTCTGCCGGGGTGGCGGTGTCCGGGCCCGATGGCCTCGGACCCCGGGGTCTCGCCACGGGTCCCCCCACAGCAGTTCCGGTCCCACCCAGTGGACAAACCACACGCACACACACACACACGCACACACACACACACACACACACGCACACACACACACACACACACACACACACACACACACACACACACACACACACACACACACACACACACACACACACACACACACACTTCCACTCCTCACGAAAGGTGCTTCTGAAGTTGCTTGTTCTCTATCATCATTTGCTCAAACTTTGGAGGTCATGTTCCTCTTTTGTTGTCGCCTCTTTGTTAATTCATGTTCCTGCTTCACGTTACTGTCTAGATAGAGCTGCTCAGGCTGGTTAATCTAAGAAATCATTTTACTGTCTAGATAGAGCAGCTCAGGCTGGTTTAATCCAAAAACAGTTGGAAAATATTTGGATCAGTGTGATAACTGCAAATAATATATGTAGCACAACAAGGATATTGTATGTTATCCCCCTCCCCCCTCCCCCCTCCTCCCTCAACCTTTTTCTCTCTTTTCTCTTCTCTCTCTCTTTGAGCGTTCCCCCCGGTTGTGTACGGCAGCCATGCCATCTTCTGACGGAGAAGGCAACAGGAGGAGACTCCAGGTCTCTCCCTGTTGCAAGACCAAAATCTGTTCTGACTCCGAAGGCTCTCAATCACATCATATTGTTGGCCCAAGCTGCCGAACAGGACAAGGGCGAAAAAAAAAAAAAAAAAAAAAAAAAAAGAGTGGAGCAGAGGTGGGTGTGGCAGGCAGTTAGAGTGGAGCAGAGGTGGGTGTGTCAGGCAATCAGAGTGGAGCAGAGGTGGGTGTGGCTGGCAATCAGAATGGAGCAGAGGTGGGTGTGGCAGGCAGTTAGAGTGGAGCAGAGGTGGGTGTGGCTGGCAGGCAGAGTGGAGTAAGCAGAATGGCTGAACTGTGACACCCTTGTTGTTTTTGTTTTCATTTGAAAAAAGTTTCCCGTTTACACAGCAAAGTTTTGAAAACAAAGTCCGTTTCTATACACAGAAATGGCAAAAATGCTGAAAATGCTGTAATTAGCATGCAGGGCCACAAGCGGGTGCTATTGTATGTGTTTGTAATGGAACCACACAGACGTGCCCACAGAGAGCAATACGCTCTAAACATTAACAAAGCGAGAACACGACCATTCATATGAACAGACAATAAAGTCGGATGGTTCCTACGGTGGCTGTCAATTATAAAACAACCAATGGAGTCATGACACTCTGGAGAGGAACATTGTTGTTATTGTCCCTCTACTGAGCATGTGCTGAAAAACTATTTTTGCAGTTTCACTGGTTTCCGCAGAGACAGAGGTCCCGTTTACACGACAACAAATTAGAGTGTATCCGCAAAACTTTCTTCACTTTTGGGGGGTCCATTTACACGACACCAGTGTTCTGATCCACTGTATCAGCAAAGTTTTTAATCCGGCTCCCAAGGTGGAAAGTTCTTTCACGGCGCAAATCCCTCCTGCAGAGACTGATGGAGGCTACAGAGCCTGTTACTGCTCATCTCCCCCCCTCCCTCCTGCTCATCCAGTTGTAAACAAACATGGCGGCCGCGTAGTGGTACGACCCGCGGTCCATATTCTAGTTTTATGGTCCAGATCAGTAGTTTAATAGTTGAGACTCTCCCTGATAGCATCCGATGTGTCATCAGTCCATGTGGATGTCAGGTTCTCTCCATTTTCTTCATGTTTATAGTGTTTTGTTCTCTGCACACGTCTGTGTAGTTTCATAACAAAATCAAGCAACAGCGCCCTCCAGTAGCCCGGCATACTAACTACATCGTTGCCTCTGTGTCCGCTGCTGCAGTGTAAACGCACTCCTTTTTTTTAGTGGATTAGGTTTTGTCACGTGAAACGTTGTCGTGTAAACAGGGCCAGAGTCAGAACGTTTTCAAAAAGTCCCACCTTGGAAGCGTTTTTAAACATTTGCATTTTGTTGTAGTTCCGAGCACTGTTGTCATGTAAACGGACAAGTTTTCTGTTTTCTGTTGTTTATTGTTGTGTAAATGGTACCTCAGTGTTTTGTGTTCACTACTCTTGAGAAATTTCTTTTAAAAAAAGCAAATGTTTCAATGTTTTCTTCGAGATATTTACCATTTGCTTTGTGGTTTTTCGAGTCAGATTGGAGCCTCTTGTAAGCCAATGCTCCACCCCCTGCTGGAGGCTAAATGTCTGTTACTGGGGATGTATGCATGTTGCTGGTCATAGCAAGCTAACATGAGATGTAAAGAGTCGCTGCAATAATGCTAAACCACCAGCTAAACACGAAGCGTCAGGTTTCTGCAGAGCTTGCAGACCAGTTCAAATGAATGAGGGCAGCAGGTCCTCTTCAACCGAGAATGAGCTGCATCACTAGCAGTGAACCTGCTGCCTGAGCAGACAGAGAGGAGATTACAAGATAATAAACATTCTCATAGGATGTTTTTGTAAATTAAATTGCTTAAATTAGCCTTTAATACTGACTGCATAACATGCTCTCTCTCAGCATGGCTTGTTTTCACTTCTCTTCGTGCACGTTTACAGTGATGCTGTGCAGAATCGTGTCTATAAAGCTTTATCGTGTTGACCCCTCAGAGCAGGAAAAGCACAGGCCTCCCTAATAAAATGAGTGATGCCTCAGTTCTGTTCAGTGCCTCAGTAAACCACGCCACAATGCATCATGAAAAAGGCCTCAAATCAGGCTGAATGAAACAGAACACAATCACGATCAGCATGACTTCTCTTCTTCCATCGGTGAGCTAAATGATCTGCAGACATTTCTTCTTTCTTACCCTGAGCATGCCATGTATTTTTTATTATTCCATCAGCCTTTCATTTGTTCCACCATTTGCCATTTGCACAGCCCCGTGAGGGCTCAGGTCTCTGTTTCTGCTGGAAGAACAGCGCCCTCTCTCTGTCTCCCTGCTGCACTTCAGCCCAACATGTTTACTGTGAGATCCAACTGGTGGCTCTGCCTGCCTGCTTGAATGAGACAACATACAGCTCAACGCTGCCCGCTGTGGTTCTGTTTGTTTACACTCATCACACTGAGGCCTCAGAGTGAATGTAGAAGCTGCTCATTGATGCAGAAGTGCTGCACGGTGCAGCTGCACGTTGTGTGTGTGTGTGTGTGTGTGTGTGTGTGTGTGTGTGTGTGTGTGTGTGTGTGTGTGTGTGTGTGTGTGTGTGTGTGTGTGTGTGTGTGTGTGTGTGGGTGTGTGTGTGTGTGGCTGCAGCACATGCAGCAGCAGCTTGTATGGAACACTTCAGCTGATTAAATGATGCATATGATGAATATTGTCACTCTGATATGATGCTTTTGGTCAAACAAATTGAATAAATGTGTCACGTGCCTGGTTACCAAGCAGTCTGGATGAGGAGTGAAGGGCGGCCCGCAGGCTGAACAGGACACACAATGATAGAAATCAGATGTTTTGGGCGACCTGTCATTTCCTGCTGAGTCACTTGCACCTTCAATAGGCCCTTTTGTTACAGCAGCAGGCTAAAATAGCCGGCTCACCAAGGTTTCTCCCTCTGAATAGCCTGATCTTGTATATACATGTGTTCAACCATTGTTTCTTATTTTTCCTAACCTGATCTGTATTTTTCTTCTCTGACATTGTGCTCATGCACAATGGCATCTCCTTTGCATTGTCAAGTGACCTTGAGGGTTCATCAGTGCATTACAGTCTGCCATTAAACACCAGATTAAGATTTCTATTTCGTTTTAATGCACATTACTCCCACACCCATGAACATGCATCCATCAATCCTTTCACATGTATACCCTTCATCAGCTTGTTAGGCCAGTCCATCATAAAGAAGAACATGGGTATTTACACCTCCAGGTAATTTAGCCTCACCAATTAGCCTGCAGAACATGGTTTTGCACTGTGTGAGGTAACAGGAATAGGGGGGGATGCACACACATGAAAAACATGGAAACTCTTCACAGAAAGGCCAATTAACTCACCAAAGTGAAAATCCTGCAGAGGCACTGTCATTAAATGGTATTTCTTCAGCTCAGGTTTGGTAAACAAGCCTGCAAAACCAATGCTTTGGCGCACTCTAGTGGATGCATCACACATCTTCTCTCTGTCCTCTTTTTATATAGTTTCAATGTTATTGAGTTGTGCAGATGTTTAATGCGTTAAATGCACATTTTGCATATGATTCATTATCAGTTCTTGTTTTCGCATTGTGCTCAGCAGTTTTGAGCGTCAACGTTGATGCGGCGTTTCAATGTGATGGACAGATGATTTTGGTTGCTTTTATTGTAAAGAAATATGCTATCTATTTACAATCTGGTATATTTCAGATCCTCAACAAGCAGGAAAAAAGGCTACACCTCACATCAACTTCACAAGCAAGCCGATCTGCACCATAAAACGACAGTGCACACCTCCTCTCCTAAGCATCCACATCTAAACCGCACGAGCAGATTATCGCAAAGCAAAAAGCATTAATAGCCCATCTTCACTTAATGTCACCCCTATTATAGATTCCTCCCGCCTTACATGGCTCTGATCGCTTTTCCTTGATCGTTTATTCGCATTAGCGGCCTCATCAGACTCAGTCTGGGGTGATTTAAGAAGACTTGGCACTGTGGACGCGTGCTGCACATTTGTTTGGGCCGTCATCCAGAAGCGCTCCTGAGGTGGCTGAGGTTGTGTTTGGAGGTGATGAGGCTGCAGTCCTCTCTTTATTATGGGGCGCGGTCCTTCTTGTCATGAGTCCAAGCTCGGATCAGCACCAAGGCCAGCGACAGCTCCGTGCAGCACTTCAGCACCACACAGTCAGATTGTTGTGCAGTGATGCGTGTCATATAACCTTAAACTATCACGCAGATAAACTTTCCACTGCGTTTGTTTTTGGGGAATATGTGAGTGTGCATGCCATCTCGTGCTGTCCTATCTCCAGATGAACGTCTTGAAGCGTGTGTGCAGTTGTTCTGGCATAAAAGCATTGAAAACGTGAGGCGTGAGACTGCGTGAGTGCAGAAATCAGGACATTGTAATGTGTCTCATCCCGTATTCCGACATTGCGGTGGTCGGAGGGAGGATGAGGGCGGCTCGATGCAGACTGCAACACCAAAAACACACTGTGGCGCACAGCTTCCACACATCGATCCAATTCAATCCGTTCTGCTGGGACAGCAGAGAAAAACTGCAATGACAGTGGGCAGCACGGAGGGAGGGAACATGAGACACTCCAGCGGTGTCATACATGAGAATCTTATCAGATTTATAACAGAAAAAGACAAAACTTCATGAAAAGTGGACTTTATTACATCTGTTTAGCAGTTGATCATCATGGGGAGTTGTTGTGTTGTTGTTGTTGGTGTGTGTGTGTGTGTGTGTGTGTGTGTGTGTGTGTGTGTGTGTGTGTGTGTGTGTGTGTGTGTGTGTGTGTGTGTGTGTGTGTGTGTGTGTGTGTGTGTGTGTTTGCGAGGACAGAAAAGACGAGCTGCATGAGTGAATTCGTGTCTCCCCAGAGGGAGGAGACTTTCTGCAAAAGCTTGCAGGTTTCCCCTCATCTCCTGTGGCTGCTGCGTCAAATGATGCGCCAGCGCCTGCTCTATAAAAGCACCTGTCCTGGCCAGACATCACTCGCATCTCACTTTCTCTCTCTCTCTGTCACACACACACACACATTCACCCTCACACTCTCCTAAAACTCCACACACACACTTTTGTGAATCCCGCACAGAGCAGAGGCACCGGCCGGACCGCACTGAAGCCAACATGAGTTACTCCAGCGAGATTTACAGCAGCAGCTCCTATCGGAAGATCTTCGGAGACGCACCCCGGTCCGGCCGCCTGGGTCTGGGCAGCAGTAGCAGCCCGTCCCGCGTGCACTCCGCGGGGTACCGCAGCAGCCACCGCAACTATGCGTCCCCGTCGCCCGCCTACCGCAGGACGGCGGCGCCCGGCCGGGTCTTCTCCTCCATGCAGGACCCCATGATGGACCTGACCCAGTCCACCGCGGTCACCAACGAGCTGAAGATCATCCGCACCAACGAGAAGGAGCAGCTGCAGGGCCTCAACGACCGCTTCGTGTCCTTCATCGAGAAGGTGCACAACCTGGAGCAGCAGAACAAGGTGCTGGAGGCGGAGGTCACGCTGCTGCGCCAGCGCCACAACGAGCCGTCGCGCCTGCACGAGCTCTACGAGCAGGAGATCCGCGAGCTGCGGGCGCGCGTGGAGGAGCTGACGCACGAGAAGAGCCAGATGCACCTGGACTGCGTGCAGATGAACGAGACGCTGGAGCGCGTGCGGGAGAAGTTGGAGGAGGAGACCCGGCTGCGAGAGGAGGCGGAGGGCGTTCTGAAGGGCTACCGGAAGGACGTGGACGACGCCACGCTGGCGCGCCTGGAGCTGGAGAAGAAAGTGGAGTCGCTGCTGGACGAGATTGCCTTCCTCAGGAAAGTTCACGAGGAGGAGCTGCAAGAGATGCAGACGTCGCTGCAGGCGACACAGGTACGCATACGCCTCCGGACGGGCTCAGGTGAGCCGCGGGTCCGCAGACGCGCAATTGGCGCCGCTTCCACCTGTCAGATTCACCGCTTACAGTTCAAAATCAGATCATCACAACCCTCAACATTTACTGCATCCATTGACTTATTGCAAAGTGTTTGGGGGCTCATTGTCCCCTCAATGCTTCATCAAACACACTTACACCACAACCAGCACAATTTCTCATACATTACAAATTACCTGATATAAACTCTATATTTTCTGATTGGAATAGTGTGATCTTTAATTTTCCAAGTTTCTCTCACTATTGCAGAAACTCATTCAAAAGTGTTGGAGTAGAAAACTAGATTGTACCATCAGACGTTTTTTTTTTGTTTTTTTTCCCTTTTTCTTTTTCTGTGCACGACATGCTGCGTCTTCCTCAAAATCCTCATTGCGCACTGGGAAATTGATGGCACTGCAGTTCCGTTTTAGCACCGTGCGCTGTCCCTCCTCCTCCTCTTCTTCCTCCACCTCCTCCTCCTCTTCCTCCCCCCTCTTCATTTTCTTATCATAAACCGAAGCCCGCAGCCTCTCCGCAAACTCAAAACTGTAAAACTGATGAGGTTTTGTGTGTTTGATTATCTGCAAGGACAATAATCATTAAACGCACTCTATGCGTCAAGGTCGTTAAAGTTAATGACCTGTGACCTGCAACTATCTTCCGAAAAGCTTTAGGTTAAATGATGGTGTTTGCATGAGAGGAGGATGGGGAGGAGAGGGGGACGTGGGGAGAAAATGCGGAGAAACGGCGCATAATTTTGGGGTGTGGTCGTCCCGGGGGGGACGAACCCACTGAGGCGCATCAGCTCTTGTGTTATTCACGTTTCAAAGGAGCCAAGCTGCAGCAATACACAGTTATTTCTAACTATTTAACATACAACAAAGTTTTGCATTTTCTTTCTAGAGATTCATGCATTACAGTAGTTTTCATTAACAAAATAATCAATAATATAGACTCGATCTACAATAGAATCTTATTATGACTTATTATAAGTCTGTTCTCATAACTGGAGGAGTGAGTTTGTTTTCCAGCACCTTGCTGTATCCTGTCATGAAGAAAGTCATGCAGTGATGGTTGCTGGGTAGAATCCTCCTGGGTGTCTCCTCTTCCCCCACATAGAATGTTATTGCCATGCCAGCTATTGACAGCACAGCTTTTCAGCAGCAGAGAGGGCTGAGTCAGCAGTCGATTCATCAGTCCTGCAGTGGTCCACCTGACTGGACTGCAACTCAGCTCACCAACACACACTGCTCACCTTATACATTTATGGATGTGTCACCACAGGATGAGAAGTGCACCTTCAACGCAGTGGAAATTCAAAGTAATCCGGCTGATGCTGCACTCCTTACAGTGACTTTATCCCGGTAGAGGGAGAGGTACACTTTTTTCATGAACTTGCCAGTTGAATTGCTCTAAATAATTCAGAAACTTTGAAACAATCAGCCAACCAACCAACCAACCAACCAACCCGCCAACCAACCAACCAACCAACCAACCAACCAACCAACCAACCAACCAACCAACCAACCAACCAACCAACCAAACATCCCTATGAGACAAAAAATGAGCTGCTTGGGACTCAGCTAGTTAGAATAAACAAATAGATGGATAAATAAATAAATATTTGCAAAAAAATCGATAAAATGATCAGAAACATGTTAAATCAAATAATTAAAAAGAAAAAACAATGAACAAAAAGTGAAGTATAATGAATGTGACTTTATATTACTGAGAAGGCATCTAACATAGTTTACAAAAATGCTTTTTTAATCCCCAAATCATTTGGCATTGTAACAACAAATATAAAAAAATGCAGACACTCCTACATATAACAACACATGGACATTAACAGGCTTTGTTGATGGATAAAGTTTTGATTCAGTACTTTGAGTTTCTGCTCCTGAAGGACCAGTTTCCTGCATGTTTTAGTTGTCTCCTGGGTCCAACACGTATGACTCAAAGAAATGAGTTTCCATCGAGCCCTGCTGAGGCTTAATAATGAGCCGTTCACTTGAATCAGATGAGACCTTTACAACATGCAGGACAGGAGTCCTGGAGGAGCAGTTCTGACAAATAAAGAGGATCACATCTATGCAAACCCCTCAGTACTGAAGCTCTCTTTCCTCCTCTTGATGACTCCAGGTGTCAGTGGAGATGGACATGAGCAAACCGGACCTGGCTGCAGCCCTGAAAGACATCCGGGCCCAGTACGAGAACCTGTCGGCCAGGAACCAGGTCCAGGTGGAGGACTGGTACCGCTCCAAGTTCGTCACCGTGACTGAAGCTGCCGCCCGCAACCAGGACGCCATCAAGCATTCGAAGGAGGAGCTGAGCGAGTACCGCAGGCAGGTGCAGGCCCGCACCCTGGAGATCGAGGCCCTCAGGGGCCACAACGAGGCCCTGGAGAGGCAGATGGCCGAGATGGAGGAGCGTCATAACAATGAAATTGGAGAAATGCAGGTAAGAGACCCAGATTAGGTCTTTGATGGATTGAAAAGTCCAGCAGCAGTGTTTCATGATAGGCTGACATGTGTGTTTGCACAGGATACCATCCAGCAGCTGGAGGCTGCACTGCGCAGCACCAAAGGAGAAATGTCCCGTCACCTGCGTGAATACCAGGACCTACTGAATGTCAAGATGGCACTGGACATCGAAATCGCCGCCTACAGGTGTGTTATATTAGAAACAACCACCATCATTAGATTAGGAAACTGAACAAACCTGAAAAGACGACACCACTGTATTGAACTAAGATTTATCTTTGGTGACTTAAGAGATTCATATAGCTTCAAATCAAAATAACTTCATGTATAACACATTATTCTTCGACCAGACAATGATTTGACCCATATCAACAATACAGCACAAATCAGGAGTTAAATATACTAAAACTGTAGAAAACTATAAGGGACTCAAAATGCAATACATTCTCTCCATACTGGATGGTGGTAAACTATGTATGTAACCACAGCTGATCTGGGGCAGACTGGAAGCGAGGGTGCCAATCTGCCCCTCCAACCACCACCACCAACCACTCACTCTTTCACTGCATTCACACAGGCAGTTTGGGGGTTCAGTGTCTTGCCCAAGGACACTTCGGCATGTAGACATGCAGAGATGGGAATTGAACCCACAACCTTCCAATCGGGACATGACAGCTCTACCAACCGAGCCATGCCACTCCAAACCGTTTGTATTTTCTGAAGTCAGTGTAATTATTTCATGATGACTCTGGAAAAGACGTTAAATAAGAGAGGTGGCGTACAATGATGGCTATTTCTACATTGAAAGTGTTAAAAAGGTAAAGCAGTAAGTAGTCAGGCTACAATAATCCCAAATGATATAGTTATACACTGATGATTATGGAATTATAACTACTACTACTAGTACAAGTGTTGGACAGAGTGAGTCCATCCATCCATCCATCCATCCATCCATCCATCCATCCATCCATCCATCCATCCACCCATCCATCCCATTAATCTCTCACACATATTTCGGACTGTGAGATAAAATCAGAGAACTTGGAGTAAAACACATGGGAAGAACATGCAACATAAAAAAAAAAAAGAAACTTGATGTTTTAAGTCGTATCTCATCTTTTCAGCTGTCAAATAACTTTAACATATTCTAGTATTGAACACTTTTGTGGTCATCATCAGGCCCAGTTGAAAAGAAACATGATCTGATGACTTCTGCATCACGTCATGGACACCTCTTCATAGACCTACATTGTAATTCTCCACTCAAATGTGGTTTTCACTGTTTTCATTTACAGAAATTAATACTTTTGCTACTGTAACATGATAGATGGAGGGAACCAATACAAACTTTCCCACTCAGCATGTATCAGAGAAGCTGCAGCTGATAACATGAGCAAGTTTTATCATTGAGAAAGCCACAAGATAAACATTCTCTCCCCAGAATGGCCAAACTTAGTATGTGAAAATAGTGGTCAAAGGGTCATATAATACAGGTATACAGGTGAAACACTTTCACATGGTCTCGTTGGGCCAATAAGATTGTATTCAAAGTTTATTGCCCCAAATCCAGCTTCTCCTGTGTGGCCTTCAAATTTTCCTCCATTTGAATATTGGATCATAGGAGCTACATTCAGAATCTGCTGTGTCTGTGTGAGCTGGACTGGCTCACCACACATGCCCATCTTGGGAAGAGGAGGAAGTACTTCCTCTCGTGGTGCCATGTGCCAGAGCAGAGCTGCCTAATTGTAGGAGGAATCAAAGGGAGGGCCTACCTTGATTGGGATTGGCTGAACACCTGATGACACTATATAGGGTTTGATTTCTGATTGGCTGGTTGGAGCAACACACTTTTTAAAAACTGAAGCAGTCCAGGGAGAGAGAGGACAGACTGTCTTCACTTCTGGGGCGTCGTTCCAGGTATGAGGACGATTAGTACGGTTAGAAAACCTCTAGAAAGAGAATTTAGTATAATAGGACCCCTTTAACGATTAATTCTAACTGGTTCGAAAAGCCCCGGCGAGCTCAGTTGGTAGAGCATGAGACTCTCAATCTCAAGGTAGAGGGTTCATGTCCCACGCCGGGCGCCACGTTCCTATGGGCTCACCACCTGCAGGAAAGGTTCTTAATCAGTGCAACGTGATCAGGGTGACAGTGCTCAGACTACCACCCCGCAACGGATAAGAGGGCAAAGATGGATGGTTACAAATTAATAGAAATAATTATATCTGGTTCATCTTTCATTTTTATTAGTTTTGTTTTATGCTTTTATTTAATAATTCTCACATGTTGTTATTATTATTATTATTATTATTATTATTATTATTATTATTATTATTATTATTATTATTATTATTATTATTATTATTATTATTATTATTATTATTATTATTTTATAAATGGAGACATTTGTGCAGACGGGCTGAGACACTAAGGCCTCATCTGGTCCTCGGACCTCCAGTTGTCCGTTCAGATTCAAAGCTGACGCAGTGTTTCTCTCTCCAGGAAACTTCTGGAAGGCGAGGAGTGCCGTCTCAGCTCCGTGGGAGGCGCCATGATCCAACCCGGCTTCTCCTACATGTCAGCTCGCTCCTACGCCCTTGGCGCCTACCGCAAGTCTGAAGCCAAGCCTGAAGAGGAGGAAGAGGAGGAGGAGGGGGAGGAAGAGGAGGCAGAGGAAGAGGGCGATGAGGGAGAGGAGGGAGAAGAGGGAGACGAGCAGGAGGAGGGTGAAGGCGAGGGAGAGGAGGAAGAAGAGGAGGAGGAGGAGGAGGAAGAAGAGGAGAAGCCAAAGGAGAAGGAGGAGAAGGAGAAAGAGAAGGAGAAGGAGAAGAAGAAGGAGAAGGAGAGCCCTGCCGGGAAGACCAGCAAGAGCTAAACTGCTTGTGTCGCCGTCGTCATCCTCACCATCTTCATCACTGATTCATGCCACATCCCACCAGTCACCTCTGGATCTGTCCCACGGCTGCGTGGCGCCGGCCTGCACCCTCCGGACGCCACACGCCTTCTGTAACCATCTCTGCAAGTCCACAGTGGTTCAATCAATCTCCATCACACACACGAGGAGCTTTACAAAAATAAGACACAGGTTCATCATCATCATCTCCATTCTTCACGCTGAGGTGATTCAACACTTCAACAGGTGCAGACAGAGAGACGTGTAGAAAGCCAGCAAGATGCCACAAAATCTCATAGGTTTTTACTTTCTTTTCCTCGTCACACGAGCAGTAACAAATGTGCCATCATCGATAAATACTCACAGTTAAGAGTAATCAAAAATCCTGAAAGTAACAATATTTGTCAGCACACAGACTCTTTGGTGAAAAACGCACAGATATTTGGAGCATGAGAAATCTGCCAGTCCAACTTTTATGGTGCTACTTGATCTTTACATATAAAAGTTGGGGAGCGTGTGGGTGGGAACAGAACGAAGCTCCACCAGCTCTTTCCTGAATGTACCAGAGAAAAAGTTTAAAGGTAGAAAAACACTAAACTTGAAGGTCCGACCCCACATTTCGCACAGCAAGTGAATGCTTCTCACTTTCCTCTATCTACTCTTTTACATTCTCCTCTTCTTTTTCATTTCACTCCTGTTCGCTTTACTGTCACAACATGGCAATAAGGACAAATAGAACCAAGCTGTGTATATATATATATATATATATATATATATATATATATATATATATATATATATATATATACAAATGTGTCGGGGAGGTCGGCATCATGTCGCTACTGCAGGTAAAGGAGGAGCTCTGCAGCTCCTCCACAGGGAAGTTTATCTTTGGGAATGAAAAATGTAGAGTATAAATTGCTGCTATATACATATATATGATCTATTTTGGGAATATAAATGATCCCCCCCTTTGATTGATTCATTTGTCGGTGAATCTTTCTGAGTCCCCTCCCTTCATGCTTTGTTTTCTCCTCTTGTGAAAGTTGCTTTTTCTTTAATTTAGCTGGAAACGGGAGACGAGGTGGCGGCGAGCAGTCAGACAGCTGACGGTGACACCGACGACCCTCAGCGCAGGCTGCAAGTGGCAGGTGGGCGGGGAGGGAAGAGGAGCAGTGGGGTGGGGGGGATGCTGCAGGGTTCACGGTTTAGCGGTACGGAGTCGCATTAAAGGGCTATTTTTACATCCCTCACTTTTGCCCCCCACGTCTTTCTTTATTACCGTTGTGCATCATTTCACTCCCTCGACCTTGAGTTCACGACAGATGAATCGACCGACGGGCATGAATGCATGGCCTGATTCTTGGAGCTTGAATATTTGCTGGATGGGATAGATTTTTTGCTTGTTGTGTGTGCAAATGTAAAAAAAAAAAAAAGTATATAAAATGAAATGGAAAAAAAAAATAGAAAAACTTGCCTTAACCATGAATGAAAGTCAAAATAAAACATGTTTTCACCTGCATCTCACTTGTTTCTGGGGAGGCTGAGGAGTGCTGACACTTTCCAGACCGTTCTGCTATACAACTGTGACTGTACGTGCTGCTATCTCATGCAGTGATGTTCCTCTCAAAGCCAAATAAAGACATTTATTAACCAACTTTTGTGCTGCCTGTTTGTGAGTCTCATCAGATTAATGAAACCAGTAATTTCCACTGATTCAAATGGGTAGTCCATCCCCTAAGATTTAGCATCATTTGATTCAGTTTATATAAATTTCTATAACTTTAATCAAGTTATTGTTGCAAGAACCAACAGAGTAAGTTACTACATCCACTCCCACATTGCGTCGCTGCCCCAAAGCAGGTAATGTAACATTCTGCATGTGAGTAAATGAGCATATTTCTCAAATTGAAAGGCTTTTCCATTTTTTCATTCATCTTCTATCTACACCACTTGTGCAATCCCTACTGAGAAAGAAGCTGCAGCCTGAAAACAGGTCAACAGTCACAGAGCAAATACATAAAGATAGAGAATCACGCACACTCAAACTTTTCTTTTTTTCAAGACATTATTTAGCCATAACGTGTGTCTCAGATTATAGGGGGAAAGCAGGGTCTCCATAGAAAACACTGCTCACAGGGAACTCATTCAAACTTTATGCATGAAGGAATTTAATGAATTTAATCTCCTGATCGACTTAATACTTTAGTTCTGCTTCCATGTTCCTGTTTTATGTCTCCTGGATCCATGTTGTGCTGGTTCAGTTACTCTCTTTTTCCAGATGTGCCATGTTGCTTAACATTACTTAACTTCCTCCAGGATCTAAAATCATGGTTGGATATACATTTTCTTTGTCTCCGTCCATCCTGATCCTCCGTGAAGTCAGTCTCTGTCTCCGGTGTGTCTTTGTGTGTGTGGTCATTGGTTCTGGGTGTCTTGGTGTGCCTTGGTGTGTATGTGTGCTTGTGTGCTTGTGACTTGTGTGGTTGTGTGTGCTGCTCCTGTGTGTCTTCTCTTGTGTTTCCAATGAAGCAGGTGTCTTCTCCTCCATGGGCGTCGCTTGTGACTTTCCCGGTTTATGCCTTCATCTCCTGCTGTTTCACTGCCAGATCATTGAGTTTACTTTGTGCACACACATCCAGCGTTTCCCTTGTTGCTTGTGTTTTTGGACTTTGCCTGTTTTTGGATCCTGCTCCAGCATCACGCCACTGGATTCCACACCTTGGATGTTTTGTGAGAAAATGAAGTCTTTGTAAACTCCCTGAATCCGCCATGTTGGTGACAACACCTTGATATATGGCATCTTATCTTGTCTAGTTGTGTCTTGTCATCGTTATGTTGCTCCTAAGCAGTTTCAGTCACAATGTATTTTTGCTTTATGTGAGTGAATTATCATAAAAGTGAGGCTTTTCTATTCATTTATGCTTGTATCAGAATTGTGGTTTAAGTTGCTGCTCTATTGATTTGAAATCAATACAGCTAATGCATTTAAATGCATCAGAAATTCAATCCTCTCCCAGTGCACCAGTGTGTTTGGCCAGAGTTCTAAAATGGATTGCCAAGAGTAATATCATCAAGCTTGTGTTGGTATTTCAAAAATAAAATCAGTCTTGTATAAAAAGATTAAATCATAAAACTGAGTGTGGCATGAGATTATAATAAAGAATCTGACTGTGGCGAGTTACATTCCTCATGAAGATGTGAAAGTGAGTGAACGTGTTGATAAAAGTCTGCAGAAATAGACTCCTCATGTTTTCCATAAAGAATTAAACTATTCACATGTGTTCACTGACGACACTTCTTGCTGGTATTAAACATGAACATCCCTTCATTTCCTGAAGCCACTTCCCCTTTTTCAAGGACATCAATCAACTGAAGCCTTTCCCAGCATGCATCTGAGAAAGGTCACAGGCCAAAGGTGATGCAGGCTCATTCTGAAGCTTCCTGCTCAGAATTCACTGCGCTCTCTCTGGAACTCACATTGGTTCTATTACTTACTTACCCTTTAGTTGACATTGTAGCTGCATTCAACATGTTCATTTCTTATGAAACCAGAGCTTGTTTACTGCCTTAGAAAGACACAACGGCCTGTTTTTAAACGCAAGAAAACACATTTAATACACTTAACCTACACGTAATCTCAGGATACTTTAATTGACTGTTTCTTCTCTGACCCTCTTAAGGTCAAAGATTGTTGATCTCTTCCTCTCTGTGTTATTGGTGATGCTGTAGTGAAGCTTGTGCATCAGACTGAATGAATAAGTCGAAACTAATTGGTTTAAAGGTAGAACGTAAGGGTGAAAAGGACTGCTTATTCCTGTTATCCTAACATATTCCCGACCATTTTGCTGAGCATACACTCAGACATATATGTTAAGTTTGACATAGAATCAGTTTTGGGTTTGTTTCTTCAGTTTTTGTCTGTGTGCATTAACCTGTTCTAAAACCTTTTTCTCCCATGACGACCAGTTGTTACCAAACTCCTCTTCACTAGAGGATCCTGATTGAATTCAGTCTTCCAGACAGCAACAGCAACATTAATGTAGATTTATTTATGTATGCAAGTGGCCTATGTATGGGGGAACTTTTCTTTGTTGATTAGGAAGAGAAACCGCTGAAGTGAGGCACCGTACATGTATGGATGTTTGGAAATATGAGCCTGAGTGGACACTGCGAGTTGCGGATGTAAATAAAGGAACAAGGTCATTCATTAGAAATAAGGACATAGACTTTCATTCAGTCATAAGGGCTTAGAGTTAAGGGCTGAAAAGCAACGGCTTGGCTGCTGCAATTAAAGTAAAAATACAGTTTCTCCTTCCAGGTGAAACAGCTGCCTGACAATAAAAACAAGTTCACCCACTATATAGTCCACCTGCACATCTTGGGATTATACAGTGATACCATAGACAAAGAAATGTAAATTCTGCCCCTGCAGTGGCATTAACATCAGCACGTCTGCAGTAGATGTAGTAAATGTAAAACCTTTCCTTTCTAACCTGCATAGCAAAATAAGTCAAGCATGTAGTCTAGGTCTGTCAAATGAGCACCTTATTTGCATCCAGAGCACTTCTAATTGAAAGCATGAGTCAACTCATTTGCTTTCACCCACACAGAGTGTGCTGTGGTCTTCCTGCCTCCTCGTCCTCCAGCCTGTGGTCAGAGCTGCATAAAGTCTGCTGGGAGTTCCTATCGGCTCATCTCAGCTCCTGCCCGCCGCCACCGCCGACTCCCTGAAGGTGAAAGATGGGGCGAGAGAAGATGGATGGAAGGTGCCAGCGCAGGCCCACCGACACGGCTGTCAGCGGAGGGAACTTCATCACAGCCTGCCACTGCTTGTTTCTCTGCTTACAGACTGTGTGTGTGTGTGTGTGTGTGTGTGTGTGTGTGTGTGTGTGTGTGTGTGTGTGTGTGTGTGTGTGTGTGTGTGTGTGTGTGTGTGTGTGTGTGTGTGTGTGTGTGTGTGTGTGTGTGTGTGTGTGTGTGTGTGTGTGTGTGTGTGTGCGTGTGGGTGTGTGTCTGTATAAGGACAGTCGCAAAAACATTATCAGCACTAAGGGACAATCAATAAAAGTGTCGGAGAACCAGAGGAGGAAGAGGAGGTGTAGGAGGAGATGAAGAAGAGCAAATGCAATGAGATACAGCTTGTTCGGGTTAATCAATAGGAGGTTACATTTGGCTGTTTTTAAGATCGATCGCCAGAACACCACACTAACACTATCGGGGTATTGAGTTTGGCTTAGCATCTTTTAGCACATATTTCATGTTGCACACCCCCACCAGTGAGTCGATCCATCCACCCATCCATCTTCTCCACCTTCTTTCATCCCAGTCAAGGTTGCAGGAGACGATCGCCGCTGGATGAAGCCCTGGACTGGCCATGAGTCCATCGCAGGACAAACACATCAAAACAGTCACACACACCTGTTAAACTGAGTCGACACTTTTCCTCAAGCTTTAGAAGCTGACTTGAACATGTGACAGTCTGACTGTGAGGCGGGAGTGGAAACCTTTACACCCTGCTGCCTTGCTCCTAATAACACGACACAATCCACACAGCTGAGTTGTTTTCTGCACGTTTACATTACACCAGTTTTTTACTGAGCGCCTGTGATCTAAAGTCAATTCAAACCCCAGCATTCCTGCAGCGAGGTGACAATCGTTACCACTGCACCACTACGCTATCACTCTGCAGTTTCTAAGTATTTTGAATTAAAAGGTTTCTTTCTACAGGAAGCAAATGGGCATCCCTCCCATAATGTGAAGCTTTTCCTCAGATACACTTTTAATAATGTTCTTAGAGAAGAATATTTTCAGGCCTCTGTGAAGTGCATTACTTTAATGACTTTTAAAATGATTCCACATGAAATCCATGGTTTATCATTCATACAAAAGACAAGTATAAAATTGACCATAATCATAATTAATGTGTGATTTCTGATACTGAGATAATCAAATCTACTACTTATACCCTGAAAAGGTCTTTAGATGAGACAAGCCAAGTTTATTTAAATATATTTCTACAAGTCTCATATTGATCTGTTATCCACATTATAGTACTGCTATCTCACAATGTAATGTCATTCACAAAACCCCTCCAGAATAACTCTAATATGTTGTTCTAATATGTGAGCAAGTGACTTTGTAGTTATGAAGAAATGTATAGGAAGCTGATTTCTCTTAAATAATGATGAATGGTAAACATTTTGATTAGATAAGTTAATTAAAATAGTTTTTACTCAAAAATGTATTTGTATCTACGTGCATACAAGACATATAAATTGGCATTTTTAAAGCCCATAACTCTTAACCAATATATTTGAATTCAACAAAGTCACTTTTGTTCTGACTTATTAGTATTTTATTTTAAATTTGATAAAAAGTTATTTTTATTTATTTATTTATTTATTTATTTATTTATTTATTTATTTATTTATTTTTACAGATTTTAAACATCTCACATTAGAAGCACCAGTCTCAACTATTTCATCAGACATTACGAGACTATCTGGAAGAAATGGTAAGAAATCAGGAAGTTACCTGTTGCAGTGGCTTGAAAGATAATGACTTAAATCTCCATTCAAATGAAGGAGGTGTGCAAAGCTGCATTCCTAACAGGAAATCAATACATTCAAATGGAAACAAGAACTCCTGCAAACCTTGTAAATGATTCTTAATATCCATCTTCTATTGGGCTTCATCCAACATGGTTGCTGGAGACAATTTTACCGTGGACAGGATGTCAGTCCATCACAAGACAAACGTGTGTTTTTAGACTGTGGCAGGAAGCTGGAAAACCCAGAGAAAACCCAGTCAAACTCAGGAAGAACATGCAAACATGTTGCACAGAAAGTAACTAAAAGTGCATCACAAAAGAAAGCCCTTGCCAACATACTCACATGCACTTCTATTACACATGTATGATGGCACCCTGCATTAAAAGGTTTAAATAAAGACTCTTGAACAGTTTCTAATGTGAAGCCTGTGCCAGCACCCCAGCCTTCCTCTCTGTGCTCGGCATGATGGATGTTCATCCCTCCTCGGTGGCACACGGAGAGTTATGACTCAGCATGGACCTCTGTGTTTGGGCAGGCAGACAGCGAGCGTGTCAGAGGGCAGATTTATTGAAAATTCAAGAGTCGGATCAATTCTCCAGCAGCTCTGCAGGCCTGCGGCCCGCTGGCCGGGCAGACGCCGAGTCGTCCTTGATTTGGCCACGCTGCTGCTGCTGTGTGTGTGTGTGTGTGTGTGTGTGTGTGTGTGTGTGTGTGTGTGTGTGTGTGTGTGTGTGTGTGTGTGTGTGTGTGTGTGTGTGTGTGTGTGTGTGTGTGTGTGTGTGTGTGTGTCAGCAGATTCTGTTGTGGAGGTGCATGCATAATTGAACTGGTCTCACCCTCCTCCTCCTCCTCCTCCTCCTCCTCCTCCTCCTCCTCCTGCCCCTCCCTCTCCTCCTCCACCTCCTTTTCAGATAAAGCAGTAAATACTGAACCTCAGCATCCCTGTTCCTGTTGCTGAGAGTGAACAAGCTTGTAATTGCATTTTGCTTTCCTGGCTGAGTTAAAGACAACGTCAGTGGTGAACACTGTCCCTTGTGTCCTTGTCCTTGTCATTGTATTCAGGGTCACCTGAACAGGTGGAGGAGGTTTTCATGTTTCATAGCTTTCTGTATCATCTTCTTGTAGGACAAGGCAGTAAGAGGAAGAATTCAACACAAGTGAGTTCACTTTCCGTTCACAGATCACTCCATCCACTCACAGTTTTCTCATGTCTTGTCCTTTCCCTCTGTTTCCTTTCATCTGTCTGTCTCCATGTCTGTCTCTCTTTCTCTCTGACTCTCTCTCTCCCCCCTTCTCTCTCACTGTAACTCCGTAGCTATATATAGACTTCTGCATTGCAGATGTCCCAGAGCCCTGCAGTTCTGGAGGAGCTGCGAGGAGCCCCACTCACCAGCCGGCCACACAGAGCCGGGTGAGTGGGCCGACCGTGACCCAGCGAGGGGCAGGAAACAGCACAACAGGACTGAACACAGTCACACTGAACATGTGAGGCATCGCACTGCAGCAAGGATGAAATGGCTCCCCACAGAAGACGGTGGAAAGCACTGCAGTTCTGATGAGTGGGTGGGTAGGACAGTTTGTGGTGCTATTTGTTTTTGTTTTTTTTAACATTTTGATTCTCTTTCGACATTTGTGCTTTGATAACACACAAGGTCACAGCTCAATCATAAACAAACAGAAAAGGTTTTAAAAGTTTTTTAAAGAGGGAGCATAATGTGTGAACACAGATTCAAGAACAAGAACATTTGTAAGTTTTTCCTGCACAACTCTCTCAGTCAATTAATAAAATGGGCCAGTCGGCTGATTGGACAGTCACAGCTGAGCTTACAGTCGCTGTACAACAGGCAGCTACAGTGGCTGGCCAGCTCCATCTCTGGAGATGACTCCACCCCCTGGCCAGAGAGCTCCAGCTCCATCTCTGGAGATGACTCCATCCCCTGGCCAGAGAGCTCCAGCTCCATCTCTGGAGATGACTCCACCCCTGGCCAGAGAGCTCCAGCTCCATCTCTGGAGATGACTCCACCCCTGGCCAGAGAGCTCCAGCTCCATCTCTGGAGATGACTCCATCCCCTGACCAGAGAGCTCCAGCTCCATCTCTGGAGATGACTCCACCCCTGGCCAGAGAGCTCCAGCTCCATCTCTGGAGATGACTCCACCCCTGGCCAGAGAGCTCCAGCTCCATCTCTGGAGATGACTCCACCCCTGGCCAGAGAGCTCCAGCTCCATCTCTGGAGATGACTCCACCCCTGGCCAGAGAGCTCCAGCTCCATCTCTGGAGATGACTCCATCCCCTGGCCAGAGAGCTCCAGCTCCATCTCTGGAGATGACTCCACCCCTGGCCAGAGAGCTCCAGCTCCTGCCATCTAGACGGAGATTTAAAGCCCCAAAACTGAAGACGAGTCACTACTTTTATCTATTTATTGTTCCTTTTTTAACTTTATCAACAAGTTGTCATAATGATATTATAGTGGCTCCTTCTATTGATTGATTTATTGATTTATTCACTCTTTAACCTGTCAGTGAGTCTGTGAGTGCCCGTCTATCTCTGGGTCCCTGCTGTCTTTTACTGTCCTGCGTTTCAATATATCTGTTTGTACGGTCAGATGCTCTCTCTGCTGCACAAAACATCTACCTACGGGTATCAACAAAGTTACTTTGACTTTGACAGGTCACGACAAATTCTGGATTCAATTTAGGAACAAATATTTAAATGATAAATGAGAGATACTGTATACTGAAATATATGGCTACATGACAGAGGACACCACTGATCAGGTTGGCTAAAGAAATATAATGATAAAGATAAATACAATAATAAACAAACTAATAGATAAACTAATGAATAAACAAATAAATAAAAACAATAATTATTAATTGATTATTATCATTATAATCATTGATGATGATGATGATAATAATAATAATAATAATAATAATAATAATAAGAAGAAGAAGAAGAAGAAGAAGAAGAAGAAGAAGAAGAAGAAGAAGAAGAAGAAGAAGAAGAAGAAGAAGAAGAAGAAGAAGAAGAAGAAGAAGAAGAAGAAGAAGAAGAAGGAATATTTAAGCAAGAATAAATAACATTTTACCATTAGAGTATGTCAGTATTGCAGTTATTTAAATAATACATGTTCAGCACTGTGTATTTTATTACTATAAATCTGCAAACACATTTGAATTACAAAGCCAGATGAGACCAAAAGGGTTTATATCAATATTGCCAGCTTGTAAATTACATTAGTTTTTTGTTGCATTTAACACAGTTTGCTCAACGCCAGTTGAAAACAAAGCACAGGGCACAAAAACACATAGATAAAAACAAATCTGAAAACACAACCAGTTACACAGAAACAGTAAACTACAGATCAAAAGTCTCATGCTGGGTTGAAGGCCACAGAGTAAAAGTTAGTTTAAAAAGACAGTGAGAGCCTACAATAAATCATGAATCAACATGATTTTCTAAATGTGTGAAGATTATTTAAAAGAATTAAACCAAAATTATATGATCATATAAACTGTGTAGAGCTTAGATGTATTTGTTTTAGATCATTAGGCTTTTATTCTATTTCTATTAATGTCACTTCCTAAGCTTGTATCCCTGAACATAAAAACACCTGGTGTGCATTTGATTCGGTCATTGTCCCTACAAGGCAATTGGAAAATATTAGCACAGAAATCATCAAAAATCCATGTATTAAGAGATATATCATAATCAAACCTCTTAATTAACATATCACATAAGAATTGAGACGATTCTGGCAGGTGTGGAGGAGGGATAGTGGATATACACTACATGTCAAAAGATGGAGCTGAAGAAGACAATGAAGGCCTCAGAGATGATTCAAGCATGTAGTGAAGGAGGAGATGGTTGGTCTAAATGTAGAGGAGACAGAAGATAGGCGGAGATGACCTGATGGAGACCTCTAGATAGAGGGATGCGTTCAAATGTAAACTTGTGAAGTCAAATAACTTGGCGACTGTTTCACAGTGTGTTTCATGTGGTCCATCTCCTTCTCCTCGTCATGTCAGATCTTATTGAGCTGTTGTATTCAGACTCTCACTTCTGCTGCAACAACAGTGAACCATTAAGTATTTATAACTGTAGGCTGCAGAGGCGCGCGCACACACACACACACACACACACACACACACACACACACACACACACACACACACACACACACACACACACACACACACACACACACACACACACACACACACACACACACACACACACACACACACACACACACGCTGCCCTCTCTATTACAGTGAGCGTTTGCTGCCACCTAGTGTTAAAAGTAAAAAAGATGCGTTTAAAAACTAGAGTTTGAAGCCTCCCAGTCTTATTTGGGAAAACATTTGCATTCATCATTATAACATAAGGGGTTTTATATATGACTTTGACATAAATTGGCACGATAACATTGAATTGTAGAATGTAGAATTCATGTTGGACATCAGCTAGAGGTGTCAAGTTCTCCATATTTTATCTCAACATTCACACTACAACCACTGATACAAACAACCAATAAAATCAGTATTCAGAAAATCCATTATTTCTACAGGGCTGCTGTGCAACTATTAAAACTAAGCTCAATTACTTAATTGAGCCTAAATTGAATTTACTTTCTAATATGAGAACTGGTATTAAAAATAACACGTACAAGTACAAGATACTCTTTTCAAACTACTCAAAATACTTTGTAACCCCATAACTCCAGTCAGTTGCAGACATTTTATTTAATTTTACCTGTAAAAACATTCAAAGCAGATTCCCCAAACGGGAGAAATTACATTTATAAAAATGACAGTATAGCACTTTGTTTCTGTAAACAAATGATCGTATTTATGAGTGATGATTTAACTTATTGTGGATGTGAAGAAAATATAGCTAGATTGCAAATTTGTTTAAAAATGTATTTTAACTAGACTATTCCATTTGTACACACACATTAAAATCCATATATGCATGCGCACACATAGAAACACACAATTTATTTATTAAACTAATACGTATTAGAGTTAGTCTAAATTCGATACTTTACGGTTGATTTTTTTTTCTACAATGTAAATATTATTTTTTATTAGACAAGCATGTTGGTGGTCGTTGGGGTTTTTATTTTGAAAACCGGAAGTGGAGCTTATGTCTTCTTCCGGTTTGGTCCTCAGTATCTCAGTTCTTCTTCCAGTGAAAAGTGCCGCTGCTGAAATCTAGCTGGGGCTTTGGTCTTCTGCTCTGTCAGTCCACTGAAGCAGTTTGTGTGTCGGAGCCGCAGGACCTCCGCCTTGACCCGCTGAGATGACGGAGCTGAGGCACCGCGGAGCCAAAGACGGCGAGCCGCCGCTCCAGCAGCAGCCGTCAGAGGACAAGGTGAGCCCCCCGCTCGCTCCTCCATGGACCGCTGAGGCTAGGCTAGCTCTCCGCCTCCAGACCCCACATCTATAGCCGTCATTCATGACGGAGTTAATTATACTGATTTACATAGCATTCTAGTTTTTCTTGGCACGGTGTCGAGTGGATGACGGCTGAAACTCGCCTTACGAATTATCCGCCAAACTGCTCAGAATTTCGACTTGATTGGCTGATGCTGGTTAACGTCTTCCTGCGTGCGACTCGCTCTCGAAAACAACCTCGAGTCGAGAGGAAAAGTTAACATTCTGGCGAAATTAGCTCCAACATTTTCATATAATGTATGCCGATACGTAGAACAGTCGTCACTGTATATAAAAACTGAGTTAAGGGCAAATAAAGCTGCATTGTATGCAATAGAAAGCGTCGTATTGTTCAATTGCGAGATATTAAACTGAGGTTTGGTTGGCGGGTCACATTCACGGCAAACATGGAGAAAAACACAAAACATCTCAAGACAAAGCTCACCGTGTCATCTTCGATCACACACTATTGTAGACGAATTTCCCAGTTTGCTATGTGTTATATTAAATGAAATTTGGTGTTTACTTGAGCTTGTTTACAGCCACAGCGGGGTTAGCAGAGATGGGCTAGCAGCGTTCGCTCCGCCGTGCTACAATAACAACAACACCGACTCAGCTGCTTACACAGTTATTACATTAATCTTGCTTCACACGGAGTAGACGTGAGTGCATTTTGCCTGATGTCAATACAGATGTCAGTGTGTCAGTCCCAGGATGCAGTCGGAGCCTGGAAAGGGGCGTGGTGACGGATGTGTGGATCCATGGAGGACGAGATGATTACCGAGAACCGGAAATCATCTAAGGAGATGGCAGAAACAAACCACACAGAGCAGCCAGGGAATCCCAGAGACAGCTGCCACTTTTAAATCCAGCTCTAATTATTTTTCTTTCAGTCGTGATGCACGTGAGAACAGTACAGGAGGTGGCTTTTATGGGCCTTAATTCTGGGCTTATGTCATCAGTCATAGGTGTGTAAAAGGCTTTTTTTTTTTTAGGTTTATTGCAACAGAACATCATCAGTAGGGTTAAAACTGTCTCATCACAGTATATGATACATCCATGTCATTACATTATTTTAACAACCATAGTCTGAAGCAAACAGCAGCCTCAAACAAATACAAAGCAAAACACGTAACAAACTAAGATAGAAACGTGTGCTTTCACCATCTCTGAAGGTTGAAGTCACTGAAACCCCAAAAGTTTCTATGATTGATAGGAAACATTCGTCCATCTTCGAGACTGCATTTTCCTGTTCAGAGTTGCAGGGTGTTGGGGCCAATCCCAGCTAACTATGGGCGAGGGCAGGATACACCATGGACATTAGTACGCTCACATTCACACCGATGGTCAATTTGTGGTCACCACTTAACTCCACATACACGCTTTTGAACTGCAGGAGGAAACCCACGCACACACAGGAGAACATACAAACGCCAAACATTGACAGATCTAAATCTTGATTTTCTTCCATCAGTTTTTTTATACTCATGTTGGCAGGCTGATGAATAGATCCCAGGAAAAGACAGGTCACAGGGCAAACACATTAACATCTCAGGGTACTTTTTAAAATTACTTTTTAACTTGAAATGCATGTTTTGAGGCTGTGGCAGAAAATCAGAGTTCATAACTGACAGTATATAACTTGAGGCCAAATCTGACTGTGTTGAATGGGTCTCCTCTTAAAGTTGGCTCTTTTCATACTCAGGTGCTGTGGTTTGCACAGTTTAAAGTGTGAAAAACTAAGATATGCATGTTTCTTGTTTAAACTCAGAGTGATACTCAAGTGAACATGAAATGATAGAACAGTGTCAGTATGTCGAGGAATGATGATTAGGGCAAAGGTCTGGAAAGCACTTTTTGCTGCATTTCTTTTATATGAAAGGTGCTTCAATAATAAACATTGATTGAATCAGATTAAGTCAGTAATCGTCAACTCCTGGGGCCACTGCTGGGGCCACTGCTGGGACTGTCATCCAGTTGTAGGTCCACGTACGCAAGTGTTTGACTAGTCCATCTAAGCATGTTATTTATTTCAAATATTGATTCTGTTCGACAATACAAAACTAAAACCCAACAATCACAATCTTTTTGTTAATTCTTAAACCCCCATCTGAAGCCTTTCAATCAACTGATAAATAAAGAAATGAGTCATCTCTTCTGGGAACACAGGTGGCAGCACGTATGCTCATAATTTCACTGAGTAGACACATTAGTTTTTTGTATATTTTGCACTTCCTGATCAAAATAACTATGAAATTTGAACATTTTATTGGATAGAGATCATGATCACTTCATATTATGAAATCGTTTGATGAAATTAACCTTAAAGTTCATAGAGCAGCATCAGAATGAACTTTATATCAAGCTGGAAACTTTCGTTTAACCTGTGAATGTTTGTGACTTTACAGAATGAAACCTGTCAGATTAGGCCGGATGATTCATCCAGTTTAATGTAAGCTACAAGTGGAGGCGTAATGATGATGGATGATATTTTGATTCCACAACAAGTTTTTTGTTACTAGGGAGGCAGATCGAGTACTTGTTTGTCTCTGTGTTTAAAGAGTTGGATACGTTGAATATCGAGGGGGAAACTAAGCCTGTATTTTACGTCTGTGTTTTCTCATTTGAATACTTTGCATATGGAGATAGTAAGAGTGGACCTCAGTCTCTGCAGCAGCTTTATCATGCAAACATTCATTCAATCTGTGAGTTTGATGTGTGTGATTTTACGCACTCATTGAAATTGAAAATGGGATTGACTGACAGTCACATATTAAACATACTTTCAGCTGAAGTCAGAAGAAGTGTGATTGCTCCAGTGTGGCATTTCTCAGAATTGGTTAACTTTATAATCACTGTGAAATTAGATAAATAAGCCACTGTTTGATCAAATTACATCACAACTAAAACTGCCTCACAGTGGAGTTTCAGTGCGTCTTGTAGCTGTGTCAGATGTGTGATGTCAGATGGCTCGCTCTAAACTGTGTGTGTTTGTTTGTGTGGTCTTTGGCTATTAACAGCATTTAAAGACAGTTGCTCAGAAATACTGGTGTTTGATGAACTCGCAGCTTAAAATGTGAGTCACAAGCCTCTCGTTTCGGTCTGCCTTCCATTTCTGCCAATAAGAGGCTAAAAAAATCCTTGAAATCCTCCTCGGAATGCTGGAATCCTCGACATCTCTCAGATGGAGCTGTTTCTCATGAGTCGGACATGAAAAGAAATGAAAACACAGACATTGTAGCCTCAAGTGTACAAGACAACACGATAGGGGAGGAGTGTTTATGTGAAAGGAGCACCTATTTTTAACTCGAGCATCCTGAATGACGGATATTGTCTCCATAGAAACCAGCTGTGTGTGTGTGTGTGTGTGTGTGTGTGTGTGTGTGTGTGTGTGTGTGTGTGTGTGTGTGTGTGTGTGTGTGTGTGTGTGTGTGTGTGTGTGTGTGTGTGTGTGTGTGTGTGTGTGTGTGTGTGTGTGTGTGTGTGTGTGTGTGTGTGTGTGTGTGTGTGTGTGTGTGTGTGTGTGTGTGTGTGTGTGTGTGTGTGTGTCCTTCAGCACTCAGCTAGTGGGCCTTTGACATCGATATGCCAGAGCTCATTATTTCATACAACTGTTATAATTTCTACAACAAGAAATGGAATGAAATTCTGCCCATTTTCAAAGCACTGAAGTTCAGTTTCTCTGAGTCGGTCCTCAGAGACGAGCGATCTAATTAGGGGAAACATCATGTTGCTTTGAGACAGTTTGGAGAAACAGTGAAATGTTGTTGTTAAAAATTGATGCTCAGTATTTAATCTAGCTGAATACGAGGCGTGTGCGCAGTCAATCTACTAAGCATTTAAATATTGCTAATCAGCACCAAGAAGATGAGAGAGTGAAGAGTGTTTTATTCAAGTCCGGTTGATTTCTGCATAATGAGCTTCTTCCTTTAGACTAGTCGACTTGTCTGAATCAACTTTTCTTAGTTAACTGAACAGAAACCACATGAAAAGATTGAGTTTTCCTAATATTACCACTGATGTCACCATCTGATGGGCCGGACATTTAAATAAAGTATGGAGAAGAACTCAGCAAGGCCACATCGGTGGGAGCAAGTGGAGTTAAGTGTACATGCACAGTGAAAGCTTTCAAAAGCAGGAGTTGTTTTGGTGCAAAAAATAAACAAGTAACAAGACAAAACAAGCATGCACAAAGTAAACAAAATCTCAAATATAAACAATAACACAAAGTGTAATTGAATGTAGTTATGCTCTAATGCAGGGGCGTCAAACACATTTTAGTTCAGGGGCCACATGCAATTAACCTGAGTGGGCCGCTCTGCTAAAACAGTGTTGTAATAATCAAACTTTAAAGTTTTCCTTTGTTGAGGAGCAGAGTATACATTATAAAAATGTTTTACAAAACCAAACACTTACTACGGAAATGACTATAACCTCAACATAAAGCCAATTTTAATGAAACCTTGTACAAAATACGGTTAAATGTCCAAAAAACCTGTTGCATTCGGCATGTTTTATAATCTCACACTGACAGCATGGCTGTGAGGCAAGTTTGATAGCAGTGAGTTAACTAACTTTCATGAAAGCATCACCAATATCTCAGCTTAGCTCTCAGTGCTGTGTTGTGTCCGCTACTCTTAAGAATTTTGCTTTAAAAAAGAAAAATCTATGTTTTTTACTATTTGCTTGGTGGTTTGGCGGGTGAGATCGGAGCCTTTTGCAGGTCACTAAATCAACAATTCGGTTGATGAATCAACCAATCAGTTATTCCATAACTAACTAGGAAGGAAACTAAATGAACAGCTAATAGAGATCACTCTGATTACCTGGAATTGACCACAAATAACCTTCAAATAGTTGTATTATGCTGCATTCATGTCCTGCTATTAGATCATACTCCTCCTAGTCATAATACCCAAATAGATAGAAACAAATAACTGACTGAGCAGCCTCTGCAGGGGAAACCCAGTTTGAGCTTTTTAAGGAAGGAACATCATGTCCTAAAAAAACAAATGATTTTGTTTGCTGTGGAAAAATTAGCACAAAAAGGAAGACAATATTTTATAGTTATGTGACTAACCTCATTAAATGACTTTCAAGGCGACAAATAGCGGAGGTAAATTCTTAATATTGTGCAGCTGCAGGACTGTGGCAGTCTTTGTTTGAATGTGTGAGACTGAGCGAGCGTCACGCTGCAGCACGGCGAAACCATCTGCTGGCTGAACTCGAGCAAACGGCTCCGAGCCTAATTTGGTCAACTGCAGGAGAGAGGTCAGCGGGGGGTCGGGATGAGAAAAAGAGAAGGACGGAGTGACCTGAAAAAAACCTCTCAGATTTGAGCAGAGAGCCTTAAACTGTCTCTGTCACCGTATAATGAATCCATCTGAGTGTCGTTTCCATGGAGGCGGAGAGCGGTGAGCTTTAAGCAGGCCGCCGTCAGACAAACACACGGTTCTGATAAATCAACAATATGGAGATTTGGCGGACGGTGTTTACAGCCTCCCACACAGAGAGCACAATACTGTAGTCCTGCTCTTTTCACTTAATGCGATGTAAAACAGCAATGTGCTTATAGTTCTTATAGTGCATTTTATAGTTTTCTGACTATTTAAAATATGATGACGCATGTTCATTGTCATTTTGTTTTAGCAACCTGAGGGCAACTTGTGACTGGGTGAGCAAGCAGGAGAAAATGTAAATCAGGAGAAAATCTGACAGTGAATTCTGTTAATGGTTGTTCCAGTTGCCTCCACCTTTTCTCCTCATGTCGTGCTTCAATGTTGAATCTGTTCGTAGACTGAGACTGAGCTGGTGATTATAACCTGTTTGCAGACTGAAGGCAAACTGACAATGTTTTGCTTGCAGATAAGATAGTCGACCATGTGGACTCTATAGATGTTTGCAGGAAACCTATTGGTTTGTGTCTTTCTGACATTAAATCTCGCCTCAGCCTCTTCAGTGGTGCTGATTGAATCAAGGACGTCTTGATAAAACTACTGCTTGTGTTTGAGTTAAGAAGTGCTATAGAGGACAACGGATACTAAGAGCTGTGTACGGCTGATACATGTGAATAAAAAGTGGTTATCAGGTAAACACTGTTTGCTTGTGGTTTGAGTGTTTGCTTTGCGGATGTCGTTTATTCCATGTGCTCCTTGTAAAAGCACAATGTGCCAGCTGCTGCATTCACCCTAGGTCTAATATTTAAACCCACTGATGGGACACGTTCATGTCTCATATTGCTGTGCCTCTGCTTCACATCCTGCTTGTCTTGTCTGCAGGGCTCGGACAGCGAGCTGAAGGTGGAAAAAGATGGGGTGTCGGACTCTGAAACCAAGGCGGACTCGGGGGTCCCAGAGGTGCCGGTCCCCCCCGACGACACCCCCGTGGTTCTGAACAAAGCCTTGTCTGGACTCTCGTCAAGGTACGCTCATCCGTCAAGGGAGTAACGTGGTGTGCGGAGCTCTTTGTAGCAGTAAAAGTACTGCGTTTGACTCCAGTCATTTAAGGAATCTGCGTTCCGTGCGTCACTTCTGGCTATATTTAGAACAACGAACATAAACAATAGGCTGGTTTTTCCTTCATCTTCACAAGTAGCATCATCATAGAAAGGAATATCTCGCCGAAGTTTTGTTGGACTAATTCACTTGAAGCGCTTGAACTCCGAAGGCCAATTCCTGGTGATGTTGTTGTACGAGGAACCAATGCAGACCACAAGGCCTGTGATTGGTGCGCTCTACTACATCATCTCAGGTACTCTGCTTTTCCAGGTTGTTCAGAAAACACAAGAAATCAAACTCAGTTTGTGTGGAAACAGTTGGATGTTTCACATTTAAATCAAATTGCAAATATTTCAATCCCTGTCCACCAGATTATCTCCTACCAGAAAGGAAACGCTCCCAATGAGTTTCATGTGATTTCACCACACATCCTTCAGAAACTCCACACCTCATTATAGTTCAAGCTTTTTTTTTTTCCTTCCAAATAGTGCTACACTTTTAAGTCATATACACTTTTGTGATGAGGGGAATTTTGACACACGCCCGTAAGACCCAACATGCTTTGCTGGAGGCAGTTTGATGCTGTGGGGCAACTTCTCCCTCTGGAAAAACAATACTTGTCATCATTAGAGGCGGACTTAATGCAGAGAGAGTTCAGTTTGTGATGCAACCACTGGCAATCTCACATCTTCAGTCATCCAAGGTGAATTTATCCACTAACTGCAGAACTTGGGTGAAACGGCCTGCCAGCAGTCCTGACCTCCACCCCAGTGGGCTCCTGTGAGATCAGCCTGGACGTGATGTTCCTGCCAAACTGAGCAACGCAGCCACAGTGGCTGACTTGTAATAAAAATACTGGTTGAACAATTGGATGCTTTCCCGCGGCAATGTGTGAGCAGGCTGGTGAATTAACTGTTGAATGGCTGATTTATTTAGTTTCTCCAGACTTCTAATCGTCGGATCCACCAAATAAGAGTTAAGAGCAGAATTCGCTGTTTGGAATTGCCCAGGTTTTCTCTTGTGCCGCCCACACACTCAGCCCTGCTGCTCACCAAACACATTTTCCTCACAAACATGGAAACATTTAAAGGTAAATAAGCAGGCTTTCCAAATTTAGAGTATTCACTGCCAAGAAGCATTGTTACAGTAAGGAAATACAGTACTACTTCTCTATTAATCTTTAGTTTTTTTGTGCTTTGTGGAATTAATTGACATTAATATAAGTTGTGTCTGTGTTCCAGTTTAGATTGTTCCATTGATAACTCAACCCTCCCAATCAATCATTATTCATGATGCTACATTGTAGGAAAGCCTGTCCTCTTATCAAGAACTTTTATTGTGTTGAGCTCAAGTTTCAGGTCTGATCCAATAATAATCCAGTGGTCAATTTCTAGAAGCAGTCTTTATGTTGTGCTTGTTACCTCAAGAATTACAAAACATGTAAGAGTATTATTACCTTCAGACTTTTGCTCTGCCTCTCCAGTAACTTAGTCCATGACCCTGTTAGTTTGCTTGTTACCTTGAATCAGAGTTTGTCAGTAACTTTGCTCCCACCGAGAGAGAGGAACCGTTTTACGTTGTGACTTGATCTTGGCCCCTGATGAGTGTGATGTTCTGAGCTGCTTTGCTTCTCTGATGCTGATGATGCATTTCTTTGAAAACATTCAGCCTCATCCAGAGGTGACATTATTTCTACATGACCAGTTTTACCTTTAGTTGTGTTTTCTGAGCAGAAATCATGGAAGTCACTGGAAATTAGTCAAGATTATATATCTGTGCTTGTTGTGGTTTAAATCCAAGCCTTTCGTTTGATGTTTATTGACACTGAGAGAGAATAGAGTGATCATCATAAACCTGAGGGCCTGAGAAAAATAGGAATTATCTGCACAAAGTGTTTTTATTAACCATTTGACTTTGAGATGCCTTGAAGAGCATCTGTAGATGTGATTGAGCTGCATTAAAGACATTGTTACTCAATAAGTGATTGAATGGAATCTTTCCAGCTCTTCAGAAACAAACAACACAGTTTTGTGTCTCAGGGCTTATACCGTTAACATTTCATTAAAACCATCTTGTGAACCAGAGCGGATAAATTTGGTTTCTTACTGTTGTGTCTGTCTGTTTTCCACAGATGGAAGAACTGGTGGGTACGAGGAATCCTCACACTCGCCATGATTTCCTTCTTCTTCTTCATCATCTACCTGGGCCCAATGGTGCTCATGATGATTGTGAGTACGAGCAGGAACGCTGATGGTACAGTCATGTTGTCCACGTTTCACATGTTCAGACCAAAGCTTTGCTACTGGGCTTTTTTTTATTAAGAAGCTTCTACTAAATCAGAGGTGGCCAACTAATTAGTTTAAAATAAGACTAATCAGGGTCCAAGTCTTTGTCTGGAAATCCTGATTAAATTTGTCTTAATACATTTTGAGTGGTGTATAACTAAATATAAACAATATTGTTTCATTAAGTCTTTTTTTACATTATAAAATACAATTATTGTGAGGTAACAGTTGATAACTAATGTGCTAGACACAACCAATTATTAAATTATGGCCAATAACGTGAGAAATTTGACCATTTTAGGTTTGATTAACCAAAAAATATAAATTTTTAGTTGATTCAGGATCCCAGTGGCACCCTGAGGGCCAGTCAAACAGCTGAAGGGCCACAATATGGCCCCCAAGCCTTACGATGCCCAGGTCTGCTCTAAACTGCTAACATGCTATGTCAAGCACTTGTAATTTGACACCGGCTTCATGGTCTTGACTGCGTTGACCTGGAGGAGAGGACTGTTTAAAAGAAATCATAAAGCTGTTCCCTGCAAATGTCTAAAATCAAAATGTATATAAATCTGGTTACTTAAATATGTGACTTCCCATCGTTCATCGTACTTAATATAAACAATAAACACTCATCATTGTATATTTTGAGAATATTCTATACTGTTACAACAAGGTCTTGGTGAAACGTTCAGCTTTTCTCACTTTCATTTGCGCTCCATCACAAATGCTCAGCCTCATGGATTAATGGGGATCCTTGTTCTCTAATATCATGCAGGATTTCTCCTCCTGTCTTCTGGGAATTGCCTGGAAATAGGCCGGGCAGCCATTTTGTGTCAGTAGGACACACCAGTTATCACACTCGAGTGTTGTTGTTGTTTTTTTTGCCCCCTGGTAATCTGGTGTTTCTCCTCGTAGGTCCTCTGTGTTCAGATCAAATGCTTCCAAGAAATCATCACAATCGGGTACAGTGTGTACCACTCCTACCACCTGCCCTGGTTCAGGACGTTGAGCTGGTGAGGACAGACCCACAAAAACAGACGGCACACTTTTTCTAGCAAATATTCACAATCACGCCTTTCTCACTGTGTTATCCAATGTTTTATTTTGTTGCAGACGTCCTGAGGTTTGTTCTCCAGTCTTTACTGTTTATTAGCATTTTAATCAAATCAGCAGATAATATCAGAAATCCCCAATCAGTGCTGTCTGATTTCAGCCGTAGTTTTCTATCCTGTAGTGTGATAGATAGTGGAGTCCTGACATTCCTTACGCCACAAGCGTGAAAAACATGATAATTGATCAAAGTGATTCAGTGATGTGAAGTTTACCCTGATTGTCTCACCTGGCTGCTTCTTCTTCAGAGTCTGTCACCGCGCCGTGAGAAGTGTGCATATTGTTTGAACCCTCTTTTCCCGACAGGTACTTCCTCCTGTGTGTCAACTACTTCTTCTACGGCGAGACGGTGACGGATTACTTCTTCACCCTGGTGCAAAGGGAAGAGCCGCTTCGCATCCTCAGCAAATACCATCGCTTTATCTCCTTTGCCCTCTACCTTACAGGTACAAAACAAGTAGTGAATATAAAGCCTGGGCTGGTTATTTTACTTGTTTTGACTTTCTTGTTCACTTCATTTTGTGGTTTTCTTTCTCTTTTTTAGTTCTTTTAAATAGTTGTGTTTCTTAAATTTCTGCTAGTTTGAGCTCTAGGTGTGTAGTATTTGTTTGTCTATAATTGATTTAGTTATATACAATGTTAAATTCAGATTACTGAATTTTGCATTTAGGCACATTTTGCCCCCACAGAGTGTCTTGTAATGTCTATCCATTCATTCATCAGGTCAAAGAAAATTAACCTCAAACCTATGTTTTTGGACTGTGGGAGGAAACTGAAGTACCCAAAGAACAAACACACACACACACACACACACACACACACACACACACACGTACAGATAAATATGCAAACTCTCACTCCAGACCTCAAAATCTGAAATCGAACCCAGGATATCGCCTCTGTGTGGCGATAGTGCCAACTTCTTCAATCAATGAGTGAAATTATGAAAATTAAAAAAACATTCCTTCTTAGTTGGTGTGTAATGAGGAACCTACAGCTGATTGTAAGCTTTAAATCCAACACATAATGCATCTTTTAATAGTGTAAAAGGCTCAAAGCCTCTGTAAAACACAGATTCTCCACTGCACTCAAAGGCATCCTGTGTGAACACGAACACGAAACTCGGGAACGCCTTGCTGAAGTTGCAGCTCATGCCATGCTAAATGGAAATAGAAACTAATTGAGGTGCTGAACAGGTGACTGATGAAGAGGAAACCCTAATCTTTACACAGAATTGGACTCATTCTGTGTTTTACAACAAATGTAGTCGTTTCATGTGTTTTCAGGATTGTGAATACAACTTTCATCCTCACGTCACCAAAACAGAAAAACAAAAAGGTCTTTTTTGACTCCTTACTGTCTATTTCCAGTTTTCCAGTTATAAATATCACCTTTTATGCCGTCAGCCATTCCCTGACAAACCAAACTAGACTCTTTACAAAAGTTCAGCTGAACATCTCGTCGCGGGTGGACGAGTAAAGTGGCTCATTGATCCACTGCAGGAAGGTGGAAATTGCTTTGAATGAGCAGATCGCTCTGCCCCACCTGCAGCATGGCTGAACCACATCCTGCCTCGCTGAGAGAAACCGCACACACACCAACACACACCGAGGAGCAGACAGAGCAGCCGCGTCAGCACGCACACGACTCGTAACAGGTCATCACGCAGTGTCTCTTTAAGCCCGGTGACCTGCCGGCCCTGCAGTGCGTCGGGGGGAAATCCCTGGACTATGATCTTTTCATTTTGTTAATGCATCACATCATCATGTCAGACATCTTTCAATTACTTTATTCAGCAGTGTCGGCATTACCATTCTTAGTCAAGGCGAAGTGTGACGCTGCTGGTTGGACTCATCCATCAACTGCATTGACCTCTTTAGGTTTCACGTTATGTCGAATATTTCAAGGCAAAATGACTCATTAATCTCATGCTTGTGTGTATTATTAGATTAGTTGATTGTGGGCTATTTCAGGCGCCATGCAGCCAGGAGACTTTTCCTGTACTGCAGTTTGTTACTCAGCAGAGCTACAGCTTTGCTTTAGCTTCTTGCTGATGCCAAACAGGATGTGGGGAGGAAGGAAGCACCCTGAGCTGTTTTCTATTAGACTAAAGGTGAAACTTAAGGCCCAGATTCATCTCAAGTTCTTTCATTTAATATGTCTAACAAACAAAACCTGTTCAGTTTTATTTTTGTTTCCAATCAGTTTTTAGAATTACAAAATGCCACCTATGCGTTTGTGAAATTGGCTGATATAGGCTTTTTTTTATTCCCCCAAAGCATTTAGTAGGAAAACTCACATCCTGTAGCTGAAGATATGACACACGTTTCCTCGTTCTCGTACTTGCACTCCTTCAGTTGGATTTGGAAATGTTGGAATCCTTTGTGTCAAAAAATCTCTGAATCCTCCAAACACGTCATTTCTGCTTTCCACTAATGGAGATTTTATTTGAATTTACTTAACAGTACTGAAATACACATGCTCACCTCTCATCTGGATGATCACAAATATCAGTATTGTTTAATTCTGCATTTATAAGTACATCATGCCTTGATTGTTTAATCTGCATTTTCCACGTCACTGAAATCTTAGTTTCTACCAACACGAAGAGGCTGAAGCCTTTCAGAACGTCAGGTGGTTTGATTCAACTAAAAAAACTAGACACTTCCCCCTGTAATATATTCCCCCTCCCATCAGTCATGTGTAAATCAGCTCCAGCAGTCCTGAGCTCCTCTCTCCATTGAACTGCTGTTTGTTTGAAATAGGTCGAGCTAAATTTAGTCCGACTTTGACCAAAGATGACCTGGATTCCGTAGTACTACACCCCCTCCTTCCCTGAGGCTCCACCGTTCTGCCTCTCACTGTGATTCGATCTGTTTTTGCAGGTTTCTGTATGTTCGTGCTGAGTCTGGTGAAGAAACATTACCGCCTTCAGTTCTACATGGTAAGCCCAGACACACCCCCCTCCTCCTCCTCCTCCTCCTCTTGGCATCCGGCCGCACCACTGCTGGGTTATTGATGAGGCTTGTTAAAGTCCCAGCCTTAAAGTAAATGGACAAGAGGGCCAAAGATTGCTGTAATAGAAATGTCTGTCGCTGTGTTTCCTCTTGTGTTTTGTCCTGCAACATTACATCAAGGGTGAAGTACGGTATCTACCAGAGAAAATGTGTTTACTCGTCAAACAATAGACAGATTATTCTCCTGGATCCAGAGGATTTAAGGCAACATTAAAATTCAACCACACTATTTCAGCATTATCTCAAGATACATGGGCCAAAGCCGGTGTGCAACAGGCTCTAATCCTGTCTGCCAAACCACCACGATAATTGTAAAAATGCCAAAGAAAGCCCGAGCTGAGATACCAGTGATGCTGCCATGAAAGCTTAGATACCTCATTGATATCAAACTCGCCTCAAAGCTCCACTGCCAGCGTGAGTTTGTAAAAACACTCAGAATGCAACAGCTATAGAAGTTTGTTTGGGACTTTTCACTGTATTTTGCACCAGAATGTTTAATTAAAATTGGCTTTATGCTGAGATTGTAGTCATTATTCAAAGTAATTGTTCAGTTTTGTGAAATAATCAACACTTTCATCATGTGTACTTTGCGCCACAACAAAAAAGTTTAAATCTAAAGCTTAATATGGCTCTATTAGACCAGCCTGGCCACTCAGAATGATATTGGACTGTATGTGGCCCCTGAACTGCTGCCTCTTACAGCTTTTTTTCTCAGAAAGATGTAATAAGTGCAAAAACGTCCCAGCAGGTATTTATATCTTTATGAAGCGTCGTCAGGAAATAGAGAGAGGAATCTCTTCTCACATCCGTTGATTCATTCACTCATTCTGCCTTTATACCTGCTGCATACGCTGGAGCCTCTCTGTTATTGGACAAAAGGTGCACTGTAGACTGATCATTTATACACAAACACACACACACACCGGCACATGCATGATTTTCCGACTTATTGACTCCAGCGGTGATGGCATACCGCTCATAACCGTAACTCCTAGAGTGTTTATCATAGCTACTAAACTCAAAACACCACCAAAACCAGAGCTAGAGCCTTGGATCCATATACTGATCATTCCAGTGGCCCTGAGGACTTCCTCAGTACGTCCAGCCTGTCACACCGTTCACCCTCTGAGCTTCTCAGGACATTTAGACTTTGCTTTTGATTTCAGCTTTTTTTTCCTTCCCTCCTGATCTTTAACAAACTCATCCCAGCACTTCGTTCTCACCGTCGTATATAATCGAGAGGCAAAACTCACTCACTGCACATTTTTTTAGGGTGTGAGTGTGTGAGTGAGTGATGTGAAGAAACAAAACTACCACTACCCCAAAACGTCCCATTTCATAATGATCCTACCATTACCTACAATAATAAAATTATTTGCTGATTATTTTCCTTTTGTAACTTGTTACATAGTTTCATTGTTAATAATGATCATTTTCAACTGTTTTCAAAGGTTTTGGGGTATAAATGCTGTCGTCTTTAACTTCCACATAGAACTTCAATCTGGGCTTCAACAAATATATCAAGTCTGTCCTGATGGACAATGTGAAGTTCTTCTGCTGTTGATACTTGTCTTGTATTGTGTGAACAGTTTGGTTGGACCCATGTGACCCTCCTGATCGTGGTGACTCAGTCTCACCTCATCATCCACAACCTGTTTGAGGGGATGATCTGGTAAGTACAGACTCATTTTTCTCTTATTTCGCTGCGCAGTTGAACTACTGTCTGCGTAAGATTCACATGAGCCATCAGAGTAGCTTAAGCAGACAGCTAAATCCAGTTCCACCTCTTCTTTGTCTAAACAGGTTCATTGTTCCCATTTCCTGTGTGATCTGTAACGACATCATGGCCTACATGTTCGGGTTCTTCTTCGGCCGAACTCCACTCATTAAGGTTGGTTGCCTCATTTCAGTCTGAAGTTTTTTTTATTTTTTAAATTCCGGATCAGTTTTCTGATATTATGTCAACTCTTTGGTTTTTGCCGTTGCAGCTCTCCCCCAAGAAGACATGGGAAGGATTCATTGGTGGATTATTTTCAACCATTGTGTTTGGCATCATAGTAAGAAAGATCATTTTTATCAGTGGTAGCTGTGAGCACATATTGGCCATTTTCAAATGAGTAAAAGAGAATAAAAGAGAAATCCAGTGAATTTGTGTTTATAGTTCCTCCATTATTCAAGCATAATTTAATCAACAATGCCTCCATCTCCTTCCAGCTGTCCTACTTCATGGCTGGTTACCGCTACTTCGTGTGTCCAGTGGAGTTCAACAATGACTCCAACAGCTTCCAGGTGGACTGTGAGCCGTCGGATCTCTTTCAGCTTCAGGACTACGCTCTGCCCAGCGTCCTGGAGTCCGTCACCGGCTGGGTAAGTCCCGTCCATCGTTCTCATACAAACGGAGGCTGTCCAGAAACTAATTCTGCTATATTGACTTCCTGAGAGGAGGGGACACACTGGTCAATCCCAGGACGAATACAGAGACTCAGACAGTCACACGCTCAACTTCACTTCTTTGGATAATTTCGACCAAATACCCTCAAACACTTGTTTGGACACCACAATGAAACCCCAATACTTTCATAATGCAGTTTAATTGTAAAATTGTATTCAGCTGTCTTGACAGATCTTCATTAATTGTGAATTATCTAAAAGAAAAAAAAAAGAAGAAGCAATGCCCAGTTTTATGCCCAGTTTTGTGGGGGTTTAGTTCACATATTATGCAATATAATAACTACAAAATCAGCTATGCTCATTGATTCCTATGGCAGCATTCAGACATGAGGCAGTTCACAGAACAAAGAAATACATTAAAACAAGGCGATTAAGAAACTTTATTCTTAAACAGTGAAGATTGTGAAATTAAAACATTAAAACAAAGCAAATCAACACAGTATAAAAAGAATAAATAAGTAAAAACTTTATCAAAATAACGGTGATAAAACCAGTCAAATCTGTTGTTTATGGAACGGCCCGAGCAAATAGTGTTTTCAGTTCTGACTGACAGGAAGTGAGTGTGTCAGCAGGAAGTTTGTTCTCCAGGTGAGGAACTAAAAGCTGCTTCACCTTGTTTCTTCTGACTCTGGGAACCCTCACACGGTGATCAGTCTGTGGGTATCAGGCTTTGCTTGTGACGATTTTATGAGTTTCAAAGATTTTAAATGGTGAATTCTGGAAATGATCACAACAGCGTTGGTTTGATTTTTATTTCATAGTTTTGTTGAGTTGTCGTCGTAACCCTTTTGTTTGCGTCTCCACAGACCACGGTGCGTCTGTACCCGTTCCAGATCCACAGCATCGCTCTCTCCTCCTTCGCCTCCATCGTCGGACCCTTCGGGGGCTTCTTCGCCAGCGGCTTCAAGAGGGCGTTCAAGATCAAGGTATCAGGGCTCAGGAACGAGTCGGCATTAATGCAAATCAACCTTACTCTCACCACCTTCTCCTTTTCTTCTTCTCATTCTACTCGTTTTCTCAGTTTCATGTGATGCTTTTTTAGTATTTAATATTCGATATTTATGCGTCTTCCAATATTCATGCACGATGTAAGTTGACATGCTGTTTCCTCTCCTCAGGACTTTGCCAACACGATCCCGGGTCACGGAGGCATTATGGATCGATTCGACTGTCAGTACCTCATGGCGACCTTCGTTAACGTCTACATTGCGAGCTTCATCAGGTAAACACCCGGTGCTGGTGTCTCACAGTGCAAAGACGTGTATTCAAGGTTAACTGGTGACTGATGCTCCATTTGCATGACGTTTTCAAGTGAAAAGAAAAACATTTGTTGCGTTTTGGCGACTGTTTCCATGACAACAATGCTTGTAGCCACTGAAAATAAAACCTTTTGAAAACGCTCCGTCTCCGTGGAAACGGGGGGAAATGCAACTTTACTGGAATGCTGCTGCTGCACATGTGTAAAACTGCTGTGATAAATATTTTTATCTGCACGTGTGTATTTAGATGGACAATAACGATAATGCTGCCGTGAAGTTTTCACTTTTCCCTGGAAAACGTTGTCGTGTAAACGGAGCCACAGTCATTAACAAAATGTATGAAAGAGTCAAATCAACATGGCTGCCATCTTAGTTAATCTTCTTATCAAACTTAATCAAAGATCAACACAAAGCATGCATGGAGGCGGTGATAAATCGGCGGCCTGTTGAACGGAGGTTGGTGTTTTTGATTCTCCCTCAGGGGTCCGAACCCCACCAAGGTGATCCAGCAGCTCCTGGCCCTGCGCACCGACCAGCAGCTCTACATCTTCAACTCCCTGAAGGCCCACCTGACGGAGAAAGGCCTGCTGCCGGCGCTGGAGGAGGCCGCCGCCTAGAGCCCGCCCACACGCAGCTCGCCCTGAGGGTGGAGACGGGGGGGTGGCAGCAACCCTAGGGGGAGTGAGGAGAGGAGGGAGGCCCACTAGAACTTCTGGGAGTCGCTTTAGGGAGAACAAATCCACGATTACAAGAACATAAGCAGAAACATCGGCAGCGTTCCGTCATTCCGTTTCATCCGGGCGTGTGAGTCGATCATGTGTTCATGTTTCTGAATCACTGTAGCGTCACACATCCATCATCTCCCTGTCAACACTGTTCGCCTGTTGGTCCGCTGTACATTTCTACCTGCATCCAGGATATCTTCTATATACCTAGTGATGTGTTTCTGGGTGTGATGCACTGCTCTCAGCCCTGTTACTGTACTGTTACGTCAGCTTCACCCTCCCCTCCAACCCTCACTTTTCATTTACTCTGTTGTGATTGTTCCTATTTATATGTGAAAGGTTTTTACATTTGAATATTTTGAAATATATCTTAATGTTGTGTCTCTTTTATTCAAGGCTGAATTCATCTTTTTACTGTCTGCCACATGCATTTGTTCTTATTTGAAGTCCTGTCACGCTTTCCATGCCATCCACTTCTGAGCTCTCATTTATGGTAGAAGACTAAATTACTCAGATTTATTCTAATTAGATGCCAAATCCTGTCCAGAAAATTAGGAGCTGTTCAGAGTGGTTTTACAGAGCGTCGTTCAGCACAGTGTCACACTACAAATCAAAGGAAATCCCAGAAGGTCGGACATGAGCACATTATTGCAGAGAAATGGCAAAAAAAAAATCTGCTGTTTAACTGCAGAAAGAAACTGTAAGATTTTATGTTTCACACAATCACCTGAACTCTTTATTTTATTTTCTTAATCTCTTTTACGTGTGTTGATGAGGTGGTTCATTAATGACAGAGCTGATGCCACTGCTTCTGACGACACACATGCAGTACATTACTGACCTGAGTGAAAACCTTCCGTTTATAAACTTCTGTTTACGTTGCCATTGCACAACTCACTCTTAAGTTTTCTGTTATTTAAGCTGCTGCAACGTGCTTGTTGATGTAATCTATGGGTGGAAGCTGTTCTGCTGTGGGCTTGTTTCCCCGAGTGCAGCGCCGGGAAAATGAGAATGTTTCTACAGAAACATCAGTTTACCTGCCACATGGAGGACTAATCCAGTATTTTCTTCTTCATCCTGATGAAAGTTGTGTCAGTTTACTTGAATAGGCGCTGAAAATGTCAAGATGTCAACTTTGTTGAGAATCAAATGAAAAGATGTTACTGAAATGCATCGTGGGAAGTGTAGTCGACTAAAAGCATGGAGGGCTCCGCTTTTACTGCCATAAACTAGAATAACCTCCAGCTCCTTCAATGTCCTGATGCAGTATTCAAACGGTTCTTTTAAACTGCCAAAACTTCACTTTGGCATTTTCAGCCACTCGCCGCTCGTTGTCAAATTCCTCCAAATGACTTAACTTCCATCATTCAACCTCACTCATTTCAGAACCAGGGAGCCTCGTGTTTGTGCAGATCTGTTGTTTTGGTTTGGTCCATTTACAGGAAAAAAGTGTGTTTGTCCTCTGGGGTGAAGGTTAAGTGAAGTGCTGTAGGTGTAGGTGTATCCAGGCAGCATTATATCGGTACAAAGCAGCAATATGAACATTTCTACAGTAGTTTGTGTAGCAGGGAAGTCGAGGTCAGTACTGAGAGTTTACCATACATACTAACTATTGGAACAACTCGGAAAGGAAACAACTTCACATGGAATTCTTTCTTTGAATTTCTTCTCATCTGATAAATCTAAATATTGCACAAAAAAGTGTTTAGGGGAAGGTATACCTTTGTTTTCTGGGGGGGTGGGGGGTGAAGTGATGTTGCATTTGTGGGATGAGGACAGGAAGCATGAGCACTGCTGCTCATCCCACAAATGCAAGTTCCTTTAAAAATTATTAATGTAAAATTCAGGCTTTCCAATGTAGAACTAACCTCCCAAACACAGTTATTTATTTATTGTGCTATATTTCTATTTTTGAGGGGAAGGAAACATTTTTCTTGTCATTTTTTTGTAAGTCTTTTTTTTTTTTTTCTCCGAGTGAATATTCTCTCTTCACTGTACAAACCTTTTCCACCACATCTGAATGTCATTTTTATTCACATTTTTCATCTGTTGGCGCGTTCATGGCTTCTCGTGCAGCATCCAGCTCGTCTTAAGTTTATCTTTCTGAAATTATTTATTTTAAATCAAACCTTTTGAAAGTTACTATATTGTGCATTTATTAAGAAAAATGTTCGGAAACACGTTGATGTTCTTTATGAGTATTTTTGGTTAGCAGAATATTTAAAGTGTTATTCTTGCCATAAAGGAAAGAGTATTGCGATAGAGATGTATTTTCTCCTCGTCTTTTCCTGCTGTGACCTTCTCTGTGCAGTTGGGTGTTTTATTCTCTCCTGGTAGCTGCAGGTTTAATCACGTGGATTAGTTGAGAGTAGTGCGGGGGGGCTGGAGTCTTGACTTCTCTGTGGTGGTTTGATGTCTGAGGTTTAACTAATTTCATCCCTCACAGCTTGTTACTGCCATTTCTCTGCCTGGTGCTGCAGAGCGGCCACTAGATAGAGCTGGAGCTCTGGCGTCCGGCCACGTTGAAGCCGAGTAGAGGCGTTTGAGCTCATACATTCCAGCAAACCTACTGAGATTTTCTCACAAAATAAGCAAACAAACACAAGTATCAGATAATAAAATGACAGAACCTTGACTATATTTTTATTCCAAGGCACCGAGGATAAACTGTTCCCACTTTAGTGCCATTTTCTGCCCTCTGATAGGAATGTATGGGAGATGTGTGACTGCCCCACATGCTGTGTAGGCTCCTTCCTCTGTGGACTTTAAATCTTTAATTTTGTGCTTTTAGATTTCTCTGTTCAAAGATGGTTGATTTCACTATATTATTCTTAAACTGTGAAATGGTTTGTGTTCAGTTGTACATCGTCTAGAGAAACAAAGTTGTACTGTTTGATGCTGAAATGTGCTTCGCTTTGGTTTCAAAGAAAAATAAAAGTTATATATATAAAAGGTCATGTGGTTGGCTGTGTCACCAGTTTCTTCCCTGTTGAATTGTCTTCCCTATTTTGTTTTAAATACATTCAGTTGATTTCCCTGCAGCTGTCATCTTTGTAAGCTGCTGTATCCGTGCAGTCTGAAGCAACACGCTCAAGCCAAGAGGTGAAAACCCATTTCCTCTCAGAAGACACTGGTGGTTTTTCTTGTGACACCGGTGAGCATTAGTCACTTAAAGCCTCCCTCTCTGTCTCACTACACTGAAGCTTCTTGAAATGAATCGGGCTTGCAGCCATCCATGTACCAACTGTTTATCAGAACAAGTATGAACATGGAAGTAAAGGACGCACTGTGAAGAGCAGAAAAAAAGAAGAAGAAAACTTAACACACAGGAAGTAGGAAGTCTGAACTGCACTCTGTTTTTGTGCATCAGTGTGTGTGTGTGTGTGTGTGTATTTATCTCTGAGGGTGCATGTGTTATGTGTGTGTGAGGTTATCCACTGACCTGTGAGTTGAGGATAATGTCTCTGAAACTACCTCGCAACTGGGACTTTAGCACCTTCAAGGCAGAGACAGCTCGGATAGGTAAGTTTACACTTCTGCTGATGCTCTTATGTAAATGGATGCAAACTCACCGACTCATTTCCCATCAAATCAGTCTTAACATTCCATTTATTGTCGGTACAGTATAAGAGGATGCTGGTGAATACAAAAGAAATTGTAATGGTGAGTCCAAATATAGTTTCCCTGGTGTGGCTTCATGAGAACATTGGTGTTTGTGTTAGATGAGATGTTGACCGACGTTTTTAGACCCTTTTTCAACACAAAACTGTGTGTGTGTGTGCGTGTGCGTATGTGTGTGTGTGTGTGTGACAACTAATGCTGGTTCCACGCATCAAAGGTCAACCTCATGATGCTGCCTGCTAATCAGTGCAGTGGCTTGTTTCCTCTCCAGAACAACAGTTACAACATTCACATAACAGGATGAATTCTACCTGCACACAATGTGCATTTATTCATTCTATCGTCTCGTACCGGTACGAAGCTGCGACGTCCTCGGAGCTGAGGACTTGTTTCACCTTTAGATGTTTGGTCCAGTGTTGGTGGATCACTGCAGGAATGATGAAGGTTTTTAGCAGGAAGCTGATGCAAGAGTTTCTTCAGAGCTCCGACTCTGTGACTGCTGGCATGTGCAGCTGCCAACATACCGTTCTGTGTGTGTGTGTGTGTGTGTGTGTGTGTGTGTGTGTGTGTGTGTGTGTGTGTGTGTGTGTGTGTTTGCGTGCAATGCGTCTGTCTGTACAGTCACCCTGCATCCTTCCTGAAAGACTTGCGGTTAACCTTTCAGGGGAGTAACTGACACCAACTTTTTTCGGTATGAGCCTCTCGTTCGTCACTTTGTTTGGACTGAAGGATCCTGAAAGCTTCTCTGTGAGGATCAGAATGAAGGTCGTCTGTCACACCTGGAACTGAAGGTTTGAGGAATCCAGAGGTGGCACGCATAACAAAGTACTTGTAATTTGTAACTGTACATGAGATGTCTGTACTTTACTTTTGACTCTAACGTCCTACATTTTAGAATAGTTATCAGTTCTTTTTCCATTTATCAACAGTGACTAAGTTCCTTCTTTACATTAATAATGGCCGCATGCCAAAACTTCAAGACCAGCTTCTCTTTCAGTGTGTGACTTAAAACTTGAAATATGGTCCGTGAACCTGCTAAGAATTAGGATAAAGACAAAAGTAGAACTACAATAAAGTTTTGATGAGTGTGTATGAACGTGTACTGTAGAATCCACCTGTTGTTGTGGTTGTTGTTGTTGTTGTTGATGTTGATAAACCAATACTTTCACTTCTACCATATTTCCCTTGACTCCAATCAGCTAGTCTTTAGGGTCATTCTCTAAAATCTTTAGTTACTGGCTGTGATCATTTCAACGTTTGAATTGTTCTGGTGTGACAACGTTGTGTTTGCAATGAACAGAACATAGATTTCTGCTTCCTGACACATCAATCATGTGGGAAGGGTGTGAGCAGAACTGCAGATGTGTTTTATCTGTAATATAATTCCTTTATATCCTCCAAGCATGGCCGCTGATGTCCCCTCGTAAAAGATAGAGTTATAAAACCTGTTAGTCTAAATATGGAAATCTTGCTGTGCTTTTCCTCCCTGCATGCCAGCCTCTTATTTTACTGTAAGTTCCTCTCAATTAGGTTATTTAGGGTTAAAGAGATTTAACTGATTTCATTACATGTTGTCTGCAGGAGTAACTTTATTTAGCTTGACCATACAACCAGAAGCAATTTTCCAAGGAACGCTCGTTTTTCACAACATGCAGATTAGCGAGTAAAACAGGTTTCTCATTACATTTAACGATTGAATATGTAGAAGGACGAACAGCCAGCTGGATTAGTCCTGTAGTGAAAGTAAAAGCAAGGAACCAGGATGCTTTTATAGTTCAGTACAAGAACACCCTGTGAATCAGATAAGGCCGATGAGTGCTGAAGGAGCTTTGTTGCTTTTGGACAAACTCGCTTTATTCATTCGCTGGTGTTTGCTTCACAAAAACAACAGAAGGCCGGCAGCAAATCCTTTTATGATGCATTTAAATGTGAAGATACCAAACTTCTGATCCTTATTGCTTCTTATTTTGGCTCAGTGGCATCCGGGTTAGGGGATCCTTCTGTGGGAAGTTTGCATGTTTTCCATGCATGTGGGATTCCTGCAGGTACTCTGGTTTCCTCCAAAAGTCTGAATGTGGGTGATTGTGTCCTTTTGTGTTTGCCTTGTGTCCAGAGCACACCCCGCCTTCACCCATCATCACCTCCAACGCCCCCGACCCGACCCTTTATAAAGTTGTATAGAAGGATGAAGTGTGCATCAACATGTACATCCATCATTGGAATATGATATTCCAGGCCCTTGGAAAAACATGATGCATGATGGAGGACTCATTTCTTTTTATGGCCCCTTGAAGACTTTTCTAGGTTTTTGAATAAGGTTGGCGTCTCTTCTTTTCTATCACTTTCAGTTTTTGAAGTGTTCTGACCTCTTGATTTATCTAGGAGTTCATTTAATTCCACATTTCTGTGATTATTTGCCTTTTTTCTTTGTGGTCATCTTTGTGTCATTATCATTTATTTTATTTGAGGGACTCTACCTCTCGTGACTTCTTTCTTGAATTATTTGTGTCCCCTGGTGTCGAGTCTCCTGGTTGTTTTGCATACATTTGCAATCATTTTGTGCATTTTCAGGGTTGGTCTGACCCTTCAGAATCCTGGTAGGCACAAATTGGATTAGTTTTTATTCATGCAAACATTTCTGCAGGTTGATATGCTACCGTGAAGCTTGGTGAAACTGTGTATTGTTTGTAGAAGTTCTCCACACAGTTTCCACACAGTCGGTCTTGTCCTAATGTCCTTCCGTTGGCTTTCTATGTGGATGTGATGGAGGTCATTGGAGCTCCTCACAAATTGAGTCTGGTTTGAAGAAACAGCTCAGGGTGTGGCGTGACATCAGCGTCTGTGTGTGTGGCCTCGCGGTTCTTCCACAGATCTTTAGCGTTCCACGAATCACAAGAGGGTGGCTGCTGTCACATATTCGACCAAAGGGCTCTGGAGCTGGAGGTGGAGACCTTCAAAGTGCACCGGGCCTCCGGCGATGATGCAGCAGCTTCCTGTTTACTCCATCGCAGCCCTTCTTCTTTTCTCCTCTGTCATCTTGCTTAACAAGACACGGAGAATTTAAGAAGAACTGAGAAAAGTGGGCTCAATCTCAATCCAGCCATCTCTGCAGGCCCACCACCCTGCGTGTTACTGCGTCGTCTCTGAGCCACGTACACCTCGGCCTCGGCTCTTTCATCCCCACTATTAAACTCAATCACTAAAAGAGCCCAAATCAACTGTCGGGTGACGACGTTCGGCCATGGATGAGCTTTAGAAACTAGAAATAAGACTGACTCACTTTCAGTTCAAATGGGGGTCAAGGAATATTAAACCTTTGACCTTTTTCCATCCTGTTGTGTGCCATTATTTAGAGAAAAGCAATCACAGCCGCATTGATGTACTTTCTGCAGGAAACTGGTGGGCTCAGATCAGCAGTTTCCTTTCAGTCTCAAACTGTATAGGTCAGAAACAAAAATAGGCTGCAGCCGGTCGATTTCTCAGCCCTGATAGGTGGATGCACGGCCGTGTTAAAAAGAGGAAGTGCACTGCTGCTGCAGCTGAGTATGTTGCTGGTCTTTTGATGTTACTTTGCAGCTCCGGCCGTGACTCTGCAAGTTTATTCTTCACACCTTTTCCAACCTGTTTTCTGCTGTAACTGCCAGCTCGATCCAAGAGCGTGTTCCCTGGAGAGGGAGGCTCCGGCCCGGGCTCGCCGCGTTCCTCCAGGTCCATGGAGAGGCCACTGAAGGCTGGCTGGCTGAAGAAACAACAGAGGTCCCTGGTGAAGAACTGGCAGCAGCGCTACTTTGTGCTGAGGGGAAGCACCTTGACCTATCACAAAGATGACAAGGAGAGCACTGTGCAGGTGAGACGCTGTTGAGTTGGTGTATTTTACCCTTTCATACTCCTGCAAATCATTTCTATAGCGATTCTTAGAAATGCTAAGAGTTATTAAAGTGACGGATGATTTCCATGTCTCTGTTATGCACTATACAGATGATCTACTGCTATATATTCCTGTGTTTAGGTCATAAGACCCACCTACAATATTGTGCATCTACATTGTATGGCCATGAAATATTAGTAAATTAATGTTAAAAGTCACAGGTTACTAAGAAATGTGATACTTATCTTTATACTCAGCAGTACTGACGCTCTGTTAGCTCTGTTGATAGTGCTGCACACTTCCTGAACACAATCACTTCAACATCACAACAGATTTCATCAGCTTTTGGAAAGTTTATCATTTCTTATGACACACTAGGTTTATTCAGTCCACATACTTGATGTATATTTCTGCTTCTATGGTGGCCTGATCTGATCTAAGTATCTTCCTCTCTGCTGAAAGGAAACTGATCTTTCCCCTACAGAGCGAGTCAAGCTACTATGCAGGGAGACCAGACCATCAAGGTCATATAAATGTCTTAAAATCAAGAAGAACAGAGGTCACACTCATGCAGAACATTATTTAACTCATAACAAGAAGTGCATTTGGTTGACTAATAACAAACATCCTAGTCAATGATAGATCCCTAGGTAATACTAGCTAAAGGATTTTTTTTACCTTTACCGTGATCGCTGAAGCATCCAACTGTCTGTCGTTATCAGAAATAGCACCACGTCTGGAACACTATATTTAAGATTTTCCCCCCAAAAATGCGGCAGGTGCATTTCCAACATGGTTGTGCTCAGGGGAGAGGAAGAGGAAAAGGGAAACATCGTAAACAAAATAATACCTGAGTTCAGTGAGCAGAAAAATCAATTTTGTTTTGTTATGTTATGTTATGTTATGTTATATATATATATATATATATATATATATATATAAAATACATCCACCCCATACTCTGTACATGTCCACACTTATAGGCACCGTGTGCATATTTTTTATTATATTGTATTTTGATCTGCTTTTTGTGCAATACATCCACCCCCATATTCTGAACATGTCCACACTTATAGGGACCGTGTGCATATTCTCCTATTATATTGTATTTTTATCTGCTTTTTTTTAGTTCCTGCTATGTGTGCTTCTTTCTCTTTACTATCCAGTTGTACCACTGCAAATTTCTCCACATGCGAGATAAATAAAGGGATATCTTATCTTATCTTATCTTATCTTATATTATGCATTTTAATTGAAAAAACAAAAAACAAAAAAGAAATAATCACAGACCATTGCAAATTACTTTTGTAAAACTGTACCATTTCACCTGTGAAATGTCAATAAATAAAATAAGGAAGAAAAAGAAAAAAAAATTATGTATTTATGTATGTTTATGCAACACCTTCAGGGAAGCAACATTCTGAAGCCTCCCCTGTGTCAGTAGTTTTACACTACATGACTACATGGTGTTAAAGTATTACATGGAACTTTGTTGTTTGTTTAGATAGATGCTATTTTGTGTATATACACAGTATATATATCTATATATATATAGATATATATCTATATATCTATATATATATATCTATATATCTATATATCTATATCTATCTATATCTATATCTATATCTATATCTATATCTAAATCTAGATCTAGATCTAGATCTAGATCTAGATCTAGATATAGATAGATATATAGATATATATATATATATATATAGATATATAGATATATAGATATAGATATATATATATCTATATATAGATATATAGATATATATACTGTGTATATACACAAAATAGCATCTATCTAAACAAACAACAAAGTTCCATGTAATACTTTAACAATATCTATATATCTATATATCTATCTATCTATATATATATATATATATCTATATATATATATCTATATCTATCTATATCTATATATATATATATATATATATATATATATATATATATATATATGTAAAATAAACCTCTGCTAACTCTATTTTTAGAATTGAGTACTTCACATGACCAACAAAGCCTTTACATCAGGGGTGTCAAACATAAGGCCTGTGGTTCAAAACCAGCCTGCTAGAGGCTTCAATCTGGCCAAACCACCAAGAAAAGTGGAAACGGGTTGTTTTTTTGACATTTAATTGTAGTTTGCACCAAGTGATATCAATAAAATTGGCTTTATGTTGAAATTCTACTACTTTCCTGTTATAATTGTTTTTGTTTTGTGAAAATATTGACATTTGAATCACTTGTAGTCGGCAACACAACAAATAAAAGCTTTAAAGTTTTTTTTCAAAGGTCATAATGACAATATTTTACCCACTCAAGATGAAACTGGGCTGTTTGTGGCCCCTGAACTAAACTGTATTTGATATCCCTGATTTACGGTGTATAAGTTAACATTGATGTTGATGTAATTTCTTCTCTTAATATAATGGGATGGTTTGTATATCAGTGGCTAGTTCATGATTTTAGTTTAAGTTCCTCTCTGTGTATGTTTGAACTTGTATTTCTTTCTGCAGGGCGTCATCCAGCTACGCTTCAGTAAAGTTAATGAAGTCCCCCAGAGCTCCGATGACCCTGGGAAATTCCTCTTCGAGATCATACCACGTAAGCTTTGAACAGATTTGTTAAATCAGTGAGATACGAGAACTCCAGTGCCGCCTTGGTAAACACTACTACTATTGCCAATAAATAATTTACAGGGGTCACCACAGTGAGTCAAGCTGCATAATAGCTTTGGTTAGTCGGCATTCCTGCTGAATTGAAACTCCCACTCGCAAAGGTCAAGACTTGTCACCGGGGGGGTAAGACTTAAGATTCCAGACACTTTATGGATCCCTTTGGGGACATTATTCCTCTGAATTGAACCCATGCTGTTGATAGTTAACATTGAATAACTTGGAGCAGCAGCAGTGTGAGGAGCTATTGGGGGTCCAGCCTTGCTTGGCAGCTCAGCGGCCCAAACATTAGGATTAATGTGAAAACACAACACATGGTGATCAGAGCCACTTCAGATCTTTAAAGTGCAAATTTTCTAAAATGCTCCTTCCGGAAATAGAGGAAAACACAACTTTGTGAAAACGCCCTGGCTCGTCTCCATGCAGTCTGTAAGGGCAGGAGTACGTTAAGGAGTGACGCTGTGGGATTGGGGGTTCAGTGACATGTTAAGGAGAAGGGGGAATGAAGCCCGTTGTTGGTTTTTGAGTTCTATGGATAGAGACCAACAACACATGGTGTCAGAAGAGCCATGACTGACGGGTTTAACATGCCTGTGAGGACCAGTTCAACCGCGTTGCTGACGTTTGGTGAATGAAGGTGCGTCACAACAAGGCTAAAAACAAGAGGCTAATCCCCTGCCGGACAGTGTTAGCGGACGAGCTAAGCTAATTCACCGTCAACTCTGCCCTGCCGATATGGATCAACTAGTGACCTTTTCCCCGCCTGAAGCCTTTGATTTTGAACTCAGCTCGTGGCAAACATGGATCAGACGGTTTGAACGCTTCAGGACAGCGTCAGGCCTGGCAAGTAAAGAGTGGTATTATCAGGTAAATTCCTTGAACTACATAATGGGAGACAAGGCTGATGATATTTTGGGTCTCTAACACTGACCCAGGAGCAGCTAAAAGACTATGCAGCTGTTAAGAGGGCTTTTGGTAACCACTTTGTCGGAGTACACAATGTCATATATGAGTAGGCAAAATTTAACAAAAGAAGCCAGGAAGTCAGGGAGAGTGCGGAACACTTTATTACAGATGTCCATAAGATGGCAGAACATTGCAACTAGGGGGACTTGCATGAGGAAATAATCCATGATAGGATTGTTGTGGGGATACGCGATGCTGGCTTGTCAGAGAGATTACAATCAAATGCCAAATTTGATCAAGCCACAGCAATCGCACAAGTGAGACAGCAAGAAGAGGTGAAAAAGCAGCTAACAGTTTTACACTCAGCTGGTTCCCCCGCCCACATGGATGCAGTAGTACATAATGAATACAAGAAAAATAACTACAAGCAGAAAACAAAGCAACATCACACCCAAGCCTCACAGCAGTTTACCCCTACCCAAGTCAAATCCTGTGGGAAATGTGGAAAAACCACAAAGCATTCATGGAGCGAGTGCCGAGCAAAGGATGTTGAATGCAGAAAATGCCACAAGAAGGGACATTTAGCAGTAGTGTGCAGGTCAGCTCAGACCCTCCATTCTGTAGAAACAGGGTCTGATGCAGCATATTTGGGCACAGTGGCTGCACTGAGTCCACAGAAAAGGCCCAGAGAGACAGAAAAGTGTTTAATAAATGGGGAGTCTGTGTCTTTCAAAATAGATACAGGAGCAGACGTCACTGGGGTGCCTGCATTTATATACACACAAGATAGATTTGACCCACTGTCACCTCCCAGCAAACCCTTGTATGGCCCTAATAATACGCCACTGGACACCATAGGACAGGTGGATGCTGCTTTAGAGAGGGGAGGCAGGACAATTGAAGAGACAGCTTTTGTCGTTAGAGCCCAAGCAACACCCCTGCTCAGCTACCCAGCAATCATGAGACTAAACATGATTCCCCAGCTGAACAGCATTGAAGATGCAGAGACACATTTCCGCTCAGCCTACCAGGAAGTGTTTTCGGGATTGGAACAACTAAAAGAGGAATACAAAATAAAACTGAAGGAGTCGACACAGCCCTTTGCGCTCTCTGTTCCTCGACGTGTAGCGCTGCCTCTCAGGAGCCAAGTCAAGGAGGAGCTCGATCAAATGGAGGAAATGTGGGTCATAGCCCGTGTAGAGGAACCTACCCAGTGGTGTGCAGGTATGATCCCCCTTGTGAAGCCAACAGGGAAACTGCGCATCTTTCTGGATATGACGCATCTCAATGACAGTGTGGAAAGGAAACGGCTCATCCTGCCTGCAGTGGACGAGGCACTGGCAAGACTGGAAGGAGGCACAGTGTTTACAAAATTTGACGCTACATCAGGGTTTTGGCAGTTGCCCCTACGCAAAGACTCACAACGGCTCACAACCTTTGTCACTCCAGAGGGGAGGTATTACTTCAAAAGGCTGCCTTTTGGGATCTCATCAGCCCCTGAACATTTTCAAAAGAGAATCTCCCAGCTCGTTGATGGCATCGATGGAGTCCTCTGCCATGCTGATGACATCCTGGTGACAGGAAAAGACCGTATTGAGCACGACAACAGGCTGCACAAGCTGCTGACGAAATTCAGAGAGGCAGGGCTGACTCTGAATGACAAGTGCAAGTCTGCCATGGCAGAAATCAAGTTCCTCCGACACGATGTCAACGCACAAGGCATCAGGGCAGATCCTGATAAAATTAAAGCAATCCGGGAAATGCCAGAACAAAAGAATGTGGCAGATAGTCGCCGCTTTATGGGCTTGGTCAACTATGTGGGGAAATTTTCCCCACGTCTGCCTGATCTGACAAAACCACTCCGGGAAAAAAGAAAAGCTTTCATGGACGTATAGAAAGAAGGTTCGGGTGCCCAGAGGTTCTAATCTGAGCTAACGACCCACAGTTCTCCAGCCGTGAGTTTGCTCAGTTTGCAACTGATTTTGACTTCAAACATGTGACAAGCAGCCCCAGATATCCGCGCAGCAATGGGGAATCTGAGAGGGCTGTTAAGACTATTAAGTTACTTCTTTCCAAAGAGGGGGACTTTCACAAGGCTTTGCTGGCTTACAGAGCTACGCCCCTCGCACAGGGGAGCTCTCCAGCACAGCTCATGATGGGGAGGAGAAACAGGACCCCAGTTCCCATCTCGTCTGGACAGCTACAGCCACAGTGGCCAGATCTGTGGTCATTTAGGGAGAGGGATGCAGCCATGAAAACGCAGCAGCAGCAAGCCTTCAACCGCCGTGCACAGACTCTGCCCACTCTGACTCCTGGGCAGAAGGTATGGATTATGCCTTCAAAGTTGCAGGGTGCAGTTGTTCACAACTCACACACACAATGCGACGGTGGACATAGCCGGGGGACAATTGTGCCACAACCGTTCTCATCTGAGGGTGGTGCCAACACCACGGGTCACCAGGTCAGGGAGAGTGGTTCACCCTACAAATAGATTGGACATTTGAAAAAAAAAAAATTATAAAATAAGAAAGGAAAAAAAAGGGAGGGAAGAGGATGAAAAGAGAAATGCATGTGAATGGTAAATGTAAAAGAAATGAAAAGGAAAACCAGTGTTTCTTGTTATGTTCTGAATAAGTCATGTTCTTAGCTAAAATGCAGTTGTCAAAAGTAATGATGCAACATTTTCTGTTTGAGTTATTAGAATAGCGAAACACTTAGCTAAAAGGGGGAGATGTAATGGCAGGAGTACGCCAGGGAGTGGCGCTGTGGGATTGGTGGTTGAGTGACATGTTAAGGAGAATATAGCACGTTGTTGTTCTTGAGTTCTATAGCTAGAGACCAACAATACATAGTCGACAGAAACGTTGTTACTGCACATGCACACCACGACCGCAGTAAATAGTTCTTCTATGAAGGAGCACAAGTCGCTGGACAATAAGAACAATGTTTCCTCCAGAGTGTCACGACTCCCAGTCCATTTTCTCCTGAGACTTAGTACTTTTATAGGTGAGAGCCACCTGGCTGAACAGTTTGTCCATAAGAATGTCTGTGTATTCGCTTTTTAATGTTTATAGAATTTTGTTGTCTGTGTGCATGTGTGTGGTTTCATTGCAGAAACAACCAACAGCACCCGCTAGTGGTCCAACAGGCGAACTACCCCATTTTCAAAACTGCAGAGAAAAAGTGATACTTTTCTCAAACAAAAGCACAAAAATTATGTGTTTTCACTGTAAACGGGTTCTTAAACTCAAAATCAAAATATGGTTTTCACAAGAAAGCTAAAGGCATACCAATGATTATAGATGTGAGAGTGATTCAAAGGCAGTTCAGGAGTTTAATGTCTTCAGCAATTAATCCAAAGTGAGACGATCTAAAAGCCGCAGTTGCTCTTCATTGGTAGTCAAGAGGCCTTTTAATGAGCAGGAGAACAGGATCGCTTCTGTGAGTTAAAAGTTTAAAGCTTCAAAACTCCCTCTGACACTCGTCTTGCACGGGGGACAATAGTGAATCTTCCTCCTAATGATTCATTTTCTAGGTACAACTGGAGACAGAGAGCGATGCTCGTATGTGTTCATGGCAAACTCCCAGAGCGACCAGGAGGAGTGGGTCCGCACGCTGCGCAGAGTCATCGGAGTTCCAACCAGTGGAGGTTCGTTCAAACCTCAGACGTGAAAATCTGTTTTACTCTCTGATTGTTTAAATTCACTGTTTTGGGGAGGCAGGGGTGGGGTGGGGTGTGGGGGGTGTTGGGGGGATTCTGGCCCCGATATCCTTGATCAGCAAGTGAAAGAAGCCGAAACCGTCACTAGAACAACCGCACAGTGTTTGTGCTTCTGTTGTGGCCCTGCAGTGTTTGGAAAGAGTCTCATGGACACGGTGACGTACGAGCAGCGCTCTGGACGCCACATGGTCCCGATCCTGGTGCAGAAGTGTGTGGAGTTCATCAAAGATCACGGGCTGGACGAGGAGGGAATCTTCCGTCTGCCCGGTCAGGACAACGCTGTCAAACAGTTCAGAGACGCCTTCGATGCCGGAGAGAGACCCTCCTTCCCCAGGTGACCCATCCCCCTCTGATACATTCACACAATATAGAGGAAACCGTGAGAGGGAAGTGCTTTTCGAGGCATTTCTACAGTGATTCCCACCTCTCATACAATACACACTGAAAAGAACCACAAACACCCATAAAAGGAGAGAAACATCCAAACCCCAGTTAATCGACAGCATCAGCTTTCTTTCCGAGAGAAGAGAGTGTCGTCACAAAGAAAAGCTTCTGTCTGCTGTGAGCTGAAGGCGACACCACATCCTGTTCTGACAAGAAGCCGTCCTTATTACCTCAAGTCACTGCTGATATGAAAACCATCAAACTATGAACACAAAGTTTTCTATCCCGTCTTTCAGTCGTATTGATCCTGAGGCCAAAAACCTCACAACATAAATCCTGCTACACTTCGTCTAAATACATTTGAAGGTTTAGTGAAGCATTGAAACAATTACAGAGTAAATAAAATGATTAAAAATGGTGGGGAATGACTCATCCATCCCTGCATCGTCTATATAGAAGAGATCAGGTCAAACTCGCACAGAAACTGAAAATGCACATTGGCACTTTCAGGTGATTTTAGAATCACCAATTAACCTCAGGCCTCGTTTACACCACAACGTTTCAACTGAAGATGCATTTTTGTTTCAGTAAAGTTTTGCATTTATGCAGCAAAGTTTTGAAAATGATGTCTGTTTAAATGAAAATGGCAGAAACACTAAAAACCATGTAGTTTTCATGTCTGGCCACAAGCGGGTGGTCTTGTGCACATGAGAGGGCAATACGCTATAATCGGGAGTACACAGACATTTGTGTGGACAGACGATTAAGTTGCATTGCTATCATGGTTGACTCGACTGTACCAGAAACCAGAGAGTTGTGTTTTCCCCCTGGTCACACGGAGTCAGAAAAGTTCCACCTCGGGAGCCATTTTCAAAAAGTCCCATTTTCTGTGGCTCAGAACACCAAAGTGCAGCAGAAGTTTTGCGCAATCATTTGAATCTGTGTCGTAAGAACAGGTCCTCGAACGGTTTTTAGATCATGGAAGGAAAGTAGAGAATCCAGTTAAATCCCACACATGCACAGGGAGAACATGTAAACTCAGAAAGGCCTTCAGAGCGCTAAACACTACGCCACAGTGCGAAATACACAATGTGCATGAGCACAAATACAAAATATACATAAAAAGCAATGAAGTCCATTCAACTTGTGTTACACTCATTACATTTTACATTCAAATCTCATGCGCAATAAAACTTTGATCGGGTTCCAGCGCCTCTAAAAACCAAAATCTGACATCACTCCAAGTATTTCAGATTGAATTTTAACACACTCGATTGTACATTTTTTGAAGGACTTCATTTACAGACCAGAAGTGCAGTTTTTTAGTTAAAACGGAGCTTCTGTTGAGTCATGAGTCCCTGCCTGCCGTCCACAGTGACACAGACGTCCACACGGTGGCGTCGCTGCTCAAACTGTACCTGAGGGAGCTGCCTGAGCCGGTGGTGCCCTGGACGCAGTACCAAGACTTCCTGGACTGCACCAACCTGCTGGACACCAGCAGGAAGGAGGAGGTGAGCTCACTTCAGGAAAAAAAACCAACGACATCATGTCTGCATGTTTGAGAGTCCGAGGCCGAGTGGAAACCTTTCCGTCAGCCGAAATGAACCATCGACACAAACGGGACAAATCAGGGTTAATTAAAGTCACGATGTCTTTCAAAACAGTCACGGCACAGACGTTGCAACATTTCTTTCTTGAACCCACCTCAGAGTCTTAGAAAAGCTGCAGACCCCCTCAGTCAGAGCTCAGAGGTCAGAGGTCTTCTTCCTTTATGACCCACTTCGCTGTTTTACCACTTTCACCCATTTAAAATGTGTCTGCAGCCACACAACATATTCAACCTATAATATGAGGATTATATAGTTATGAATATATATAGTACATACACTACAGCTATTGTTGTATTATATGATGGCAATTTAAAATGTTAATTTCATCATTTATTTCAGCATTTGTAGCTGTTTTGGCTGTTTTTTTTAAATTACATTTATTTTAAAATATATTTTAGAAGTTTCAGCAGTTTGGGACATTTAGGTTATTTTAGCAATTTTAGCTTTTCTTTTTTTTTTTTTTTGTCATTTTAGTAATTTTAGGCTGAGTTTACATGACAATGTGCTTGGGTCCACTGAAAACTCAACTTAAATAAAAAAGTCTCCCAAGGTGGAACTTTTTGAAAACACTCTTGGAACACCGTGGAAACGGGAGAAAGTTCAGCTTCTCTGAAATGCTCCTAATGCGTAACGTACATTTTCCTTTTTAATCCTATAAAACATGTAACCTAGGAAGCATTAGTTTGATCCCTCTATAAAGAGGTGCTCGGGTATTTCCAGAAAACATTCCATTCAATTTGTTGCTTTTGTCTTTTCAGGGGTGGCAAAAGTTGGAGAAACAAATCTCTCTTCTCCCGAGGGTCAACTACAACCTTCTTAGCTATGTGTGCCGGTGAGTCCAGGCTCAATCTCATCTTCTTCTGGGATTATTGGCCATTTCTCATCCTTCTAGGGTCATTTTCTTCCTTCATGTTGTTGATTTTCTTTGTGCCTCTCTGGAGGAACATATTGAATATTTGTGATAGTTGTCCATAAAAAGCCTCTGTATGGGAATCTCAAACACATTTCCAGGTGTGTGAACTGATCTCAACTTGCCGTTCTCAGCTTTTTGTTTGAGGTGCAGCAGCACGCCAGCGTGAACAAAATGAATGTGGAGAACCTGGCGACTGTGATGGGGATCAACCTGCTGAAGCCTCAGATAGAAGACCCCATCACTGTCATGAAAGGTGTGTCCGAAGAGGGGAAAAAACTGTTAAAGGATAATGTAACACTACTAACTATACTAACATACACCATCCTGGAAGCCTATTTGTTTCAATGAAGAAGCTTCAGGAAGGTTCCTCCTATTGAAGCTGTTCAAAGTGAAAATAGTTTCAGTAAAATAGATTTTTGACGTTTTGATCTCTATGTATTTATAATGTTTGTGTTTTCACAGCGACGCCTCAGATCCAGAAGCTGATGACGGTGATGATCAGGCAGCACGAGACGCTGTTTCCTCTCTCCAAAGACGTGTTTCCCGCCTCTCCCTCCACCAAAGCCGAGAGCCAGAAGAAAGCCCCGCGGAGATTCGTGGGCTGGGAGTCTGCCGAGGTAAGGATGGCTGAACACCTTACTCATGTGCTCCTCTTGCAGGCAGCTCAGCCATCATATATTTGAACACCTACGAACTCAGGGATCATTTACACAATCTTTTTAAGTGAAAATGAAAAACTCTGGTTGTGTTTTGGGTGTTTGGTTACACAACGGTGCTCGTAGCCACTGAAAACACAACGTTTTGAAAACGTTTTGACTCAATCTAGGTGGAAACGGGGGAAAACGAAACTTCCACAAAATGCTTGTGCTCTGTCTCTTTAAGACGATGGGAATATGGCTACTGCACATGCACACCACAGCAGTAGTAAATAGTTCTTCTGCACATGCGCAAGTAGATAAACAATAATACCGATGTTTCCCTCCAGAGTGTCATGACTCCCAGTTTACGTTCTCCTGGACTTGGTACTTTTATTTTGACAGTCACCATAATAACAATCCAACTTGGTTGTCTGTCTACTAGAATGTCATTGTTCTCCCATTGTTATTGCTTATAGTGCTTTGTTCTCTGCTGCATGTGTGTGTGTGGCTTTAATTAAAAAACAACCGACAGCACCTACTAGTGGCCCAACATGGAAACTCAATTTTTTCAGCATTTCTGTGTGAATGCAAAACTTTTCCGAAACAAAAATGCAGGAACGATGCATTTTCACTTGAAACGTCGTGTAAACAAGGTCTTAAAAAACATAACAAAGTTTCATGGCAGCCTGCACAAATTTGTTGATACAATCTCAACATCCTCCACTTTCTTGATATCTGCCTTTTAGAGATAACGTTTCTATATTCATCACTCAATATCTAGTAAACTTTTACTTTGTACGGCGGGTTGGATTAGGCGATGGCTGCAGAGGATGATTGGCTGTTATTAGCACAAAAATACTAATTGAAACAAACAAGATGCATCATGTCTCAAGAGGTGTTGGTAGAAACATTTTCTTTTTCTTTTTTTTTAACAGATTGAGACAAACTGTTTCCCATTTTCAGTTCATATGTTGGACTCTATATATTTACCAGGACGGAGTTTCTCAAATAATGACATAAATGCTAAACTTACAGACAAGTTTGTATTACATTTTTACTTGCGGCCCGTGGGTCAAAACCACCAGAGGCTCCAATCCGCCCAAACCATCAAGCAAATCGCAAAGATTTCATCGAAAACATTGATCTTTTAATCTAATTTCTTTGGAATAGTGGAAACAACCCAACCTGAGCCCTGAGCTGAGATACCGTGATGCTGCCATGATAGTTCCCTACTTGCAGGGAGAACTGGCCTCAAAGCCACGCTGTCTGGGTGACTTTGTAACAAATTCCCATAATGCAGCAGCTCCAGGAGAAGTTGTTTTCACTTCACCGTATTTTGCACCTGAAAGTTTCATGAAATGTGCATTTCTGTTGAGATTTGGTAGTTTCCTGTAGTAATTGTTTGGTCTTTGCAAAATATTGTCATTTTCATCACGGATCTTCTGCACGACAACAAAGAAAAGTTTAAATTTCAGGTTCTTATGGCATTATTTTACCAGTCTGGCTTACTCAAGATAAAACTGGGCTGCATGCATGTGGCCCCTGAACTAAAGTGAGTTTGACCCCCTGATTTAATACCAGTCCTCTAATAGTTTGCTAAAAGTAGTAGTTTTTGTGTTTATGCTTTTCATTACTGCACATTGAGTGAATCAATAAGTAAGGTTATGGTTGTACTGTAAATATTTTAAATTATTATTGATTAAAATGAAATATTGGAAGCTCAGTTTAGAATTTCTTCTCTGGGAATCTGTGTTGAGATGAGCTGAAGACTTAGAAAAAACTTCCCCCTGTTAGCTGTGTTTTACATTTTCAGATCCATCTTGTCTTCTTTCAGTAATATTTTATCTTGAGTTTATTTTTACTCTTCAACCTTTTATCTGATTCAAACATTCCACAGCAATCCGTCTTATCTATTTGAATCAGATCTTTTTTTGTTTTGTTTTCTACTCTTTAAAACTGGAGAGCTTACCCTGGATTGAGTGCATGTTTTATTTCTTTAATTAATGGATTCAATGCAATTTAATTTCTACATCTGAAATTAACAAATAACGAAGAGAAAGTTGAAACAACACTGAGAAATTATACATTTTTCCCAAAAATATCAAGGATGAAGAAGAAAAATCTTAAGAGCTTTCTCGTCAGACTCTTTTTAAGTATTTTGTGTGTACCTTTATATATTTACATTGTACATATTGCTCCACTTATAAATTATTATTATTATTATTTTTATTATTTTTATTATTATTATTATTATTATTATTATTATTATTATTATTATTATTATTATTATTATTATTATTATTATTATTAGGCTGCATGATATTATTCTATACTGATTATTCCACTTCATCAGACTCACAGCTTTGATGAATGTTTGACAAGTTTTCTCACAAAAAAAACAACTTATTTCAATTGTGGGGAAAATTAAACAAAAAAAAAAGTAAATAAACTGCAATCCTTTTTTTTAGCATCAAGTCATGGGCGTCATGTAGGAGGAGTTACTGGGAGTTTAGGAAGAAGGTTTTGTTTGTTTTCGGGATTGATGAACGGTGCTTTTCTCTCCATCCTTGACTTGATGGTTTTTTTTTTCAAAAGGTGAAGCAGCACAACTCCGACTGCGCCTCAGCTTCTTTGAGCTTTTCATTTCATTTATTTGTTGATGTGGATGGGATGGTGCATTTTAATGAACAAGCCATCTCTTCACAAGCTTAAATAACCATAACCCGTAATACATTTAGCACAAGGCTAATTTCCATCCATTGTACCACATAAAACATATAAAAACGATATGGTGAGACAAAGACAAGGATGATAAAATAATTCTTCCTAAAAACCTACCATGAAGTGCAAATATTAAAGTGCCTACTCAGCAGTCTGACAAAGGTAAAGGGACATTTTTTATCAATTTTTTAATGATTTCTTTCAGATGGGTGACACTTCTCTGTCGGAGTCCCCTGAAGAGGAGGAGGACACTGACAGTCCAGGCCCAGGCAGAGGAAAGTTCAGCCCCCAAATTTCCCAGCAGGGGCCCCCGTCCCCTTCTTCAAACGACTGGTCGGCCAGCCCCCGTAAGCGCACCCAGACCCTCCCCACCTTCAACTGCCCTCTCACCGGGATGGCGGCCAAGGCCGAGGCCATCAACAGATGGAGCCGCATCCAGGAGAGCGTGGAGGAGAAGAGCGGGACTTTGTCAGAGGACATTTTCAAAATCCTGGACCTGAGTAGCTCGGGCTTGTTTTTCGGGGGGTCTCAAGGAACCAAGAGCCAGAAAGAGGAAGAGGATCGATTCATGACGCGAAGAGGAAGTGACAATACGTGTTGCTCTGCCTCCGCCGGCTCGCAGAGAGCTGACAGTGACTCGCAGCCTGCCCGGGCAGCGTCGCTTCAGAAGAGTTTGGACTCGCTGACGGCGAGCGGCTTGGGTCAGCAGGTCAACAGCCAATCAGACGGGCAGAAAGACGAGCAGCCACTGGTAGAAAGGTAAATCCAACAGACTCATCAACACCACACACACTCAATGATACAGTTATTTTCTAAGAGGTAAAATAACCCCACAGGTTTGTTTCACTGTTTACTGATCTAAAAGGTCGAGGAGTGACCTCACTAGTTACTATTGACTAGTTACTATGGTGTGTAACTCTTGTTGTATTGGTGCAATGTGGCTGAGACACATGAGCTGAGCTATCAGTCCTGATTCACTCCTTCACTTCACCTCCAGTTACTAATCGCGTTGAAACTAGAATGAGTTCTTCCTGTTTTTAACACATTTTTTTCCTCTTTGTCTTTTGACTCACTTTGTCTTTTTGTTTTCAATCTGTTTCAATCTCTGTCTTTTAATTCTTTGGTGTGTTTCATTTGTTCTGGTGTGTGCTGAAGATGTTTTCAAATGCTTTTTATCCACAAAAGTATTAGTTTTTGAAAGGAAATGATATCTAAACAACAGAAAGAGGCAGTAACAAAAAAGGTGAGCTCGATGGCAAATGGATTTCATATCGCTGTTCCACCACTTCTTTACACTCTTAATCACTTTCACCACCGCCCACATATATAGACACACAGTAGTATGAGTAAATGAAGGCATCACAGCTGTTATTTATACAGATTAATGCTGAAGTTACAGTCAGACATGCTGCTGTCAGAGCGGTGAATTAGTTTGGGATGAAGATGGTGCTCCTCCAGGAGTAGCATGAGATAGTAACCACTCTCCTCCTTATAGATCAAAAGGCTTTGGACGATGCGAGAGACAGCAGCTCTGAGACCGTCCAAATATTTTCAGAAAGAGCAACAAGCCCATTTTAATTTCAATAATTAATAAACTAACATTAAAATGGAAGTCGGTATGTTATAACAGTGGTGTTAAAGTGACATCCTATTTAAAACCTTCAAACTTAGATCTTAACCAGGTTTTGAACATGCATTATGAATAAATATTTGTAACTCAAGCAGCTCAAAGTCTGCCAGCATCTCACAAAAAAAACTGCAATGAATTACATCCAACTCTCCCTCCAGAAACTCCTACAGGTTGATTTGCACGTTAAACAAATGCAATGTGCTTTGACAAAGTGTTAACATCTTTTTCTAGTGAGAAACATCTGGACATAATTGATTCCAGAGAAGTCAAAGGAGAAAGGTCAAGACCTGCTTGTTCCCTCCAGCGATCCCCTTCCCCCCTCTCTGTGCCAGATGAACAAGTTGGTCCTTCTGTTTTTAATTCTGCACCTGAAGCCTGTGTGTGTTTCACAGCCTGCAGAAGGAAAACAAGGAGCTGAAGGCCACCGTGCTGGAGCTGCAGTCTGCACTGGAGGCAGAGCGCCGCCGCGCCGCCGCCCTGGAGATCTGCCTGAAGAACGCCGAGCGCAGCAGGGACGAGGCCCAGAGACGGAACCAGGAGCTACAAAGAGACGTTCAGACGTTTCTCACCAGAGAAAAATCGGCGCCCACCTAAAGGTCGTTCTCTGACTCACTGATACGAGAATCTTTTACCGTCACATCAGCCACTGATGGAAGGTTGTTTCCGGTGTGTTTAGTTCTGGACATAAGTTATTGGCTCATTTGTACGTGTGTGTTAAAAAGGGTCTGTCAGGAAGAAATATCGAACACCATCATTGGCATTAGAGAAGTTATAAACAAGTGTGTTGGGAATCATTTCACTGTGGATGAACGGCTTGTTTCGCTTTACGATCATTCAGAATGGAGACAGAATCACAAAATTACATACATTGACCACCTGAACGATATCAGCAGTGATCAAGACCTTTCATCAGAATAAATAAGAGACTTTCACAGAAAGTCACTGCAACCTGCCCAGTAGGCTTTGCTGGTCTGGAAGACGCTGCCGTGCAAACTCTGGTTTCCAACACTCAAGGTCAAGAATTGACCCGACGCAGCACCAGGCAGGACAAAACCTCTGCTCAGGAAGACAAGAGTATATTAATAACAGTGGACAATAGTCTGCCAATACTGTGTGTCAGTGATGAACCAATAAACCTGCAGACATTTGCACGTGTGTTTTTCTTTTCCACCACACCTGGATCCAATTGTGCATCTAGAAACAATCAGCAGATTACATGACGAAGCAACAAGCCGTTTCAATGAAGAAAAGGATGGAAATATTGGAGGAATCTTATGTTCGTTGTTATTATTTCAGTCTAAAGCGGCAATAAACTCAGACATCAAAATCACAATATCAGTAGAAAGCAATTATTTTTTAGTTCCATCTTAAAATGTTGTCTTTCCTTCCTCCCATGCTTGTATCGTTGTTACTGAAGCGAGTTTGGGCTTGGAGGAGTTTGCATGTTCTTTCTGTGGGTGTGTGAGTTTTTTCTAAGTACTTCAATTTACTCCATCATTTCAAAAACGTGCATTTGAGGTTGAAAAGTTGCTATAAGTTTACACAACAACTTTTTCAAGTGAAAATGCAAAAACCTTTGTTGCGTTTTGTGTGTCTGTTTACACAACAATGGTGCTCAGAGCCACTGAAAAAACTACTTTTTGAAAACGGCGCCGAAGTATGACCTTTTTGAAAATGCTTGGGCTGTAAACAGGGAAAAATACAACTTTCTGAGGCTCCGTCTCCATGGAGATGGAGAAAATGCGCCGCTGCGTATGCATGCCACAACTATAGTAAAGAGTTCCTCTGCATATGCTCAGTCGATACACAAGAGCAGCAATGCCCCCAGCGTGTCCTGACTCCCAGTCCATCTTCTCCTGGGACTTGGTAGTTTTATAGTTGACAGTCACCATAGCAACAATCTAAATGTGTCTTTTGTCCATAAGAACGTCTGTGTTCTCCTATTGTTAATGTTTATTGCTTAAATTTCTCTGCATGCTTCATTAAAAAACAACCAACAGCACTGTTAGGGTTCTTCTTTATAATAACCACGACCCCCCCCCCCCCCCACACACACACACACACACACACACACACACAAGGCTTGTTACCTAACAGCGCCCACTAGTGGCGCAGCACCATAACCAGTCCACAACATCTCCATGAGCAGTATACATAATCCTCTTTCAATTAAAGGTACCCTCTTAATAACAGAAACAATAACACACTCAATGCTGTACCTAACATAACGCTATGCACTTTTTTCTTTTTTTAAACTGAGAAACCAACATTCTGACTGATTTTTTGACAGCATCTTCATGTATTTGGCTTCTAATCTAGAACACGGTCCAGGTGGGCAGGTTTCTGTGCCTGATAGTTCTACTTTGTTCATTAGACCCAGGTTGAGCGTGGCTCTCTAGTTGGGGAGTCGCCAGTACTTCATCCTTAGTCATTTGCTGTGTTCAACTCTGAGAATGCAGAAAGATGTGACACTTTCCAAATCCTTCCGTCATCTAGCAGGTAAGTGTGATATGTCCTGTTTCTCACGGACTCTTTCTCCTACAGCACCTTCATATACTGGAGCAGGAGCTAAAACCAGGATTTTGAGTTTTCTTCTCATTTGTCTTCCATGGAGTAGTTGTGATCCAGTGGTGGAGTGGGGGGTTGCTCTGTCATCCATAAGGAAATACCTTGTGAATGTTGTCCAGGGTGTACCTTCTGTTGAAGCAGTCTGCAGGCAGTCTTTCAGCACCCCTTAGAACCTTTCAACTTCTCCATGATTTCAGGTGCACAACCCCTCTTTGTCTGAGAAAGTCCTTGAACTCAGCAGAGGTAAACTGTGCTCCATTATCACTGATATCACATTATCGGTTCTCTTGGATTTCCCTCTCTCAAGAAGATTGCTGTGAGGATTTGAATGATTGTTGCAGTATCAAGGTGTGTAACAAAAGCCACTTTTGGTCATGTGCTAAAGTGATCCACAAGCATAATTGCAAATTTGCAGTCTCAAGGTGCAGTTCAGGGGCTGACACTGTCAATCGAGACTTTGTCCCATGCAGCAGCGGGTAATAGTACCGGGTGGAGTGGGACATTGTGAGTCACAGTAGATTGATCATTTGGTCTACATGTAGTACAGTCCTTAATCATTTATCAGGCATTTCTACTTGTGTGTCCATTATTGGCCACCAGTACAGTTCTCATAGGCATTGTTTTGCACCAACGATGCCCTGATGGGTCTCATGAGCAATGTCTATGAGTCTTTTCTGCAGTGACACTGGTATAACAAGGTAAACGATACCTCTAAAAATACATTCATCTATGAGTGTCGGGTCATCACGTGTCAAGTAATATGGATGTAAGTCAGGATCAACAACCTTTCTTTGCTTAGCTCAGGGTTTTTGGATTTGTGCAGCAAGTTTGATAAGCACAGGGCAGGAGCGGCATTCAGCTTTGAAATCTGCCTTAGAAAGTGCAGCATTCTCAGTCAGTATTGTTGCGACTGATTCCACAGTCTCAGCACGGTCCACATATTATTTCCAGGAAGTGGAAGCCTGGATAAGCAATCAGCAACGTTATCCAATGTGCCAGATCTGTACTGAACATCATAGTCAAACTCCATGAGACGCACGAACCACCTGATTATTCCCTTTGGCAGTCAGAAGTGTAGTCGGTGCTTGATGGTCAGTGTGTAGCTGGAAGTTTCTTCCTAAGGGCCACACACCATTTTACAGCATCCCAGACACATGCTAGAGCCTCCTATTCCACAATGGAATATTTTCTCTCAGCACCAGATAAGCTGTGGGAAGCAAAAGCAACTGTGTGTTCTTCTCCAGCTTTGTTCACTTCAGTCAAAACGGCTCCAATCAGAGGCGTCAGTAGAGACTACTGTCAGTTGGTTTGGGCCGAATAGCATCAGCATAGCATCAGTGCAGGGCTGTTGACAACCATAACCTTGGCTTGTTCGAAGCTCCTTAGTGCTGCCTCATCCCAGTTTAATGGAGTGTTCTTCCAGAGCAGAGCCCTCATAGGTTCCACCAAGCTGGCATAGTTAGGAATAAACTTTGTGTAGCATGCTCTTAGGCCCAGGAACGAGGGCAGGGAAGCTGCATCCGCCGGTGCAGGGGCATACAGGATCACCGTGACATGGTCATCACTCTGCTACAAGCCTGCAGGTGAGAGTCTGTCACCCAGAAAGTTCTATGTAGTCTGGCAGAAGAGACATTTTTCCATATTTAACTTCAGACCTGCATCCTGGATGCGGTGCAGAACAGCCTTCAGGTTCGTGTCATGGTCGACCTCTGATGATCCATAGATATAGACATTATCCAAGTAACATTGAACGCCTTTGAATCCAAAGAAGATCTTTGTCATAATTTTTCGAAATGCAGCAGGGGCAGAGCTTAGTCTGTAAAGTACTCTGCAGTATTGGTGAAGACCTTCATGTGTGATGAAAGCAGGAAGCCCTCTGCTCTCCTTATGCAGTTCCAATTGATGGTAGGCCCTTTTCATGTCCAAGATGGAATACAATACAGACCCATGCACTTCTGACAATAAGTCTTCAATTAGTGGTAAAGCATGGCTGTCGGGAATCACTGCTTTGTTAGGTTCCCTCATATCCACACTCATACGGATCGGACAGATGACACATGCGTGTTTTCTCAACAATTTGATCACGTAGCATTTCGTTTTCCATTGTACCAAAGTCGCATGTCTTAACGAGCTCACACAGCACTGCCAGATAGTGATCCATTGACTCACCCACAGCCTGGGCGCGCTGCCTAAAACGGTACCTCTCTGCAACAACATTGACTTTGGTTAAAAGAACATCTTCAGGGCCAGAAAACATGCATCATAAGTATCATCAGTAAGCGGCAAGATGTTATTCTTTGTCCTTCTGTTCCCAAATGGTGGATTAGATGAGCTCTGCTCCTTCCCGCAGAGAATTCCTCACCTCTGATTGCAAGCAGGTAACTATCAAACTGCTTTGTCTAAGAATGGTATCTTCGGCTCTCCCGGACACACTAAAAAAAGCTGGAGGAGGTTGCAATGTAAGGAGAGTCCTCTTTCCCTATCGTATCCTCGTCGCCACTTGTTAGGTTTCTATTTTCTAACATGGCTTCCATCTTTATTTTTCTTCTTCTCCTCCTCCTCTTCTTTTCCCCCTTACAAGGCTTGTTAGCTAACAGCGCTCACCATTGAAGCAACACAACAACCAGTTCACAACATCTACATGAGTATACATAATCTGAACACAACAAGCACCCACTAGTGGCTCAACATGAAACATACATAGTTTCCAGCATTTCTGCCATCGGCATGCCAATGCATCACGTTTTGAAAATGTTGCAGTGTCACCACAAAACCTTTGTCACCACAAAACCTTTGTGGTGACAATAAACAATGCATAAACAATGTGTTTTCACTTCAGACGTTGCCGTGTAAACTGGCCCTCCATTTCCCGTAGGAGGGATTTGATTATGTATGACTTGTCCGTATGTCTGTGTTTCCACTTTGATGGAGTGCTGATCCGTGCTGGGTTCGTCCTGTATTCACTCGGCGCTCAGACCAGCTCGAGTCCCTGTGACCCTCAGGAGGATACATCCATATAAAAGACAAATGGACGGATTCGTTCCTTCCAGGGTTTTTTATGTGCAGATGTGTGCAGCGTTCCACTCATGCAGACTGTGTTGTGTTTGAAGAGAGTCTGTTTGTGTCTCTGGAGGCCAATAAATACATTTGAAAAGAAAATCATTCACAAGTTTAACACTCCAACTCCTCTCACCGCTATATAAATCAAAAGACACGCAACCACTTTAGCATTTAATGTGATAGAAGTTCAGACAAAAACACAAGCTGAGACATATATCAATGCTAAGACACAGTGAAGGACCAGGTTGTCCACCTCTCTGCTGGATTCTTTTGTGCAAACTAAGATCATTTAAAGCAGAGGGGGTCAAACACATGGCCTGGGGGTCAAAACCATCCCACCAGCAGGTTTGGTGACTTGAGGAGAACACAGAGGCTGCATGAAGGCTGCAAAATGCTTTTGCCATCATTAACCTGAGGAGAAAGCTGGCGACAGATAGGATTTCATTTCAAGCAGATTTGTCAAATAAAGACAATAAAGACAAAATTCTAAGAGAAATTACAAGCCACAAGCAGAGGACATGTTTTGGGGCATCACACTGTATTTAGCTCCAGAAGGCATTTTTCAATCAACATTAAGTTACAACATTTTCCTTGAAAAAGTCCAACTTGTTAAACTTTGTTTTTTCTTTAGTTAGAAATGCATTGATTCTGATGTAGACATGTTCCTAATGTAATTGTTGCTGTTTTTTGGTTATAATGAGTTCAGTTTACTAGTTTGAGCCACTCAAACAACCCCGACATTGTCGCTGAACAAAAATGACTTTGACACCACTGATTGAAAGTGTTCTGAGATGTCTGATGCATAAGAAAAGCTTTTTCTATACCAGAAAAAAAGATAGGATTTTAAAAATCAGAAACATGAATTCTAGTAAATCCAGATGTTTATGTTGTATGTGCTCGACATGTTTGGGTTTTTCTGTGTCGTCTAAAATGGAACCATAACAACCCTGCTGACCCCCTGCAGCTTAAAATAAAACCCCTCCTGCTGTGGTTCTGATAATATTTCTATGGGCGGGGGATTGGTTTTCCTATACAATTCCAATTCTGAAGACACAACAGTGTGAAGCAAACAAATGAAAATCACTACAGTTTGAAGTTGGCTGTCAGCTCCGTCTATAGTCCAGTCAGTCCAAAAATAGAAACTTCAGAAATGTACATTTGCCAAACCATGCGCCTGGTAATGAATTCCATATGGAGAGGCCCTGGCTCTGTGCATGTGTGTGTGTTTGTGTATGGGACAAAAGGAGTGTATGCGAGTGCAAAAAGGACATGGCCACTATCAAGCCTTCTTGAGACCATCAGGAAGATGTGCTAGTCTGTTGCAGCAGCAGTTCAACAAAGCGACAGATAACGCGAACGTCTGTCAAATGTCAGCCTGGCAGATGAGTGGCAGAGGCAGGAAGATCTCATTCCTTCCCATCTCTGTGACGCACCACAATCACGAGTGTATCTGCAGGTCACGTAAAGAAGCTCAGGAATGAGGGTTAGTTAGACGAGGGTTCAGGTGACGAACAGAGAATTTACTGGTATTTACTTGGTGGGACACATCGTCATCGTAGCCCCAGGGGGCCGCGAGCTGTGCCAGTTTGCTTCATCCTGAGGTTTCATGCATCCAGCCCGGACTTGTTTGATGGTGGATGTCAACCAGACCTTTGTCAATGTATTCCTGTACTTTTCTTTTCTGAGGAAACTGTGTGCCTCATTTCTTTTAGCCTTCGTTTTCATTTTGGCCTTAACCAGGGTTTTCACAGCGAGTTTGCAGGATTGGACAGGAATGATTATTTGATGTGACGCTGTTGTTTGACTCCAAGTGAGCAGACAGAGTGCTTTTCATTGTCCATCATTAGGCCCTCACACCTCATTGCATTTCAATTTCATTTGGACAAGTCTTGTCTCATAAATGTATCCTGTTGCCCTCGACAATATCAACAGACCCTCAGAGTATTTTCTCAAAAAGAAATGGTCAATGAAGCCTACACAGCTTCTCGCAGAACTCCACCATTTACAAAGCAAATAAACAAATGAAGAAAATCAACTCTGGAGCACCCACCCAAACAAAATAGCTCTTCCACAAGGAAAAGGCTACAGGACAGTGTTTACAAAGTCCTCATTAAGGAAGTTGTGAGATAACACTCATGTGCATCACACAAAGTTGAAGGGAACACACACACACACACACACACACACACACACACACACACACACACACACACACACACACACACACACACACACACACACACACACACACACACACACACACACACACACACACACACACACACACACACACACACACACACACACACAGCAAAGAGACCATAAGCACTGAGCAATGCAGAGCCCACCATATCATAGATAAGGGACAGAAAGAAAGAGCTGGGAAGAGAGAGCAGAGCACAGAGAGAGACCGACACTGGAGAGGACACAACAGAGATGAGTCGGACAGACCGGGACGAGCCTGGGCCACCCTGCCACCGGAACCGCATCGAAAGTTGTGCATGAGAATAAATGCTGTGAGATCTGGAGGAGGGCATTCATGCCTGCAGAGAGGCTCACGTTGGTCAATGCCAGGGTCAACGACAATCCTCAGCTACAGGCAACCTGAACTGTCTTTGGCCACAGATGAACTGACCACAGATTGGATTACCCGTTGGATTAAACATCCAGAGACCAGTCATTTTCTCTCATTGTTGCATGCAATCATCTTTTAATCAACCTCAGTGGGCATAAAATTTACGCACTGAAGATTGTTTCTCCCATGGCGAGCATTTGGATCTCTCAACTGGGAACCATTTGCAGCTCCAAGACTTTGTTCTTGCTGTTTTCCATCGTCCTGCTGCTGCTGCAGGCGCCTCGCCGTGCAGTAAGCAGCCCCATCCCCAGCACCCATCAGAGGCATCGTCCAGCTCCAGGGCTGGGAGACGGGCATGGAGGAGTGGTGGATCTATCGCTGCTGGAACAGGACAGCAACGTGGACGCACAGAGCGTGCTGCAGAGTCTGAAGGAACAGTTTTTGCGGACTTTCAACCTGTCTGGATTGGGTCCTCCTGCCTTGCTGTCTGGAAGTACACGAGAGGAGCCACCCGAGTACATGATGGAGCTTTATAACCGCTTTGCTAATGACCGCACATCCATGCCCACTGCCAACATCATCCGCAGCTTCAAAAATGAAGGTACAGCTTTTTGTTGGTTTTGTACAGAGATTATCTTATTTCAGAAATATAAATGGGAAAGTTGCGACTGTATCTTACTCTGATCTTTGAGAGAATTTGTTTATATTTACAGTCTGAAAATAAAGCGTCACTCCATTGCTTGAATGAACCACAGTATAGTTTATTCAAATACAAGCTGTGACAACCCTAAGCCTATTCTTTGACACTCCTTGTTGAGTTTGTTCCTATCAACAGGCATCATTATAGTAAACACCTATCCATCGTCTGTACCTCGAGTAGATCAGATGACTGGATGAAAGCAGGCACACTCTCAAAAAGTCACCAGTCCATCACAGAGACACACTCATATTCACAACTATGGACAATTTAAGTCACTAATTAACGTCTAACAAGCGCGGGAGAAACCTGGAATACCCAGAAGAAAAGCAAATCCATCCAAATTTTGACCCAATGCACAACTGAGAAACGATACTTAAAAACATGCAGAAATCTCTTTTTCTAACGTCTCACTGTTTACTTCTTTTGCTTAGATTCTTCTCCCAGTGATGTGGGTGTTGGGGGAGTGCGGCGCCACCCCCTCCTCTTCAATGTGTCCGTCCCCCATCATGAACACATCACCGCTGCTGAGCTTCGCCTCTACACTCTGGTTCAGAGGGACCGCCACCTCTACTCTGGCGTTGACCGAAAGGTCACCATCTACGAACTGGAATCACACGACAGGGACGACAACGTGACTGATGTGAGAGGAGACACATTCAGGGTGGGAGGAGAGCGAGTAGCGCTGGTGGAACTGGCTTCACGGCAGGTTTACGGTACAGATAACGGCTGGCAGGCTTTCGACCTCACCACTGCAGTCCAGCGCTGGCGGAAGTCTGACCGTGGGACCACGCATCGACTGGAGGTGCACATTGCCAGTATTGCTAATGATGGTGATGTTGAAGTTATGAAAGGAGACAGCGAACATGAGAGTCCACCTGAAGGGGACATGAAGATCGACACCAGCCCAGATGAAAAACACAAACCCCTGCTGATTGTTTTCTCTGACGATCAGAGCAGCGATCACCGTGAAGACAAGCACGAGCTGAAGGAGATGATCGACCACGAAACTTCGAATGTTCTGCAGAACGATTTGGGGGCAGGTCTGAATGGGTTGTGGGGGGAGCTGGGGACAGAGCGGGAGGAAGGAGAAGAAGAGGGCGAGCCTGATGAAGAGGACCTCATCCAAATGCGCTCCAACCTGATCTATGACACGGCTTCACGAATCCGCCGCAACGCCAAGGGAAACCACTGCAAGAAACAATCCCTGTACGTTGAGTTCAAAGACATCGGGTGGGACAGCTGGATTCTGGCGCCGACCGGTTATGATGCTTTCGAGTGCAGCGGCGTTTGCTCATTCCCCCTGACGAAGCACGTCACGCCCACGAAGCACGCCATCGTGCAAACGCTGGTCAACATCAACAGTCCCCAGAAAGCAGCACGAGCGTGCTGCGTGCCCACCCAGCTAGACCCCATCTCCTTACTGTACCTGGACGACACGGGCGTGGTCACCTACAAGTACAAGTTCGAAGGCATGGTGGTGGCTGAGTGCGGCTGCAGATAGTCTGAACTGTCAGAGAGGAAACCTCTTCATCAAAGTCTTACAGTCAGAGGAAGGAGAGAACACTAAGCTGAAGAGTGAGATGAGCCAAGGAAAGAGACAAAGACACTTGTTGGCATCTTCGCAAAAGTCACTCACTATGACTGGAATGTGTTTCCTTTATTCATACAACAACCGGCGCTCCAAGTGAAGGAGTGCGGGACAAATACAACTTTTCCCATCATAAGACAGAAACGAGTATTTCATCTTGTACAGCCGAGGCCTGAGTACGAGTTACACCAGGCGGCAGAATGAAGTGATGCATTGCAGCAGATCTTCTGCCGTTGCCTTCGCAGAACTGAAGCAGAGTTATGTTCTGATTTTTCCCACAAAAAGATGGACGTTTTCCCAACGAGTCCAGCAGCAGTCTGTACGGCCTGGTGGGAACTAGTGGGCCAGTTGTCCCCCTCCCTCTCCTTTCCCCTGACATCTGTCTTCCTCTCCACTTATCTCTGGCCTCCCCGCAAACACTAATCAGCACTTCATGTGCCTTGGCTCAGTGGAATGGCCTCCCTGAGGCAACCTGACAAGACATGAACTCTCCAGGCCCACCTCCCGCCTCCTGCAGCCCCCTGATACGTCGGCACTGTGCAGGGGTTCCACCGTCGAGGTTATCTGTCCCGACCCTGTTTCCCCACTTCACATGCCGCTCTTCCACCCCCCCAGGACACAGCGATAGCAAGGTGTTATGGTTGAGAAACATGTCTGCCACCACTAAATCCGCTAAGGCTCGGGGAACCCGAAGCCATTCTGGTGGGACAAGGGAAGGGGGGGTGGGGAAACCACATTCCAAGGCAACAAACAATCTTAACCTTGCACCATGTGCACCACAACAGGTCTCCAACTCCTCCGCTGAGTCATTCATCATTTCTTACGGTAAAAATGGCCATTCTGGAACATTCCTGCCTGCTTCGGATCCACAAAGGAAAAGATGTTATTTTCTTTTGTTCTAAGCCTTTTGATACCTCTGCTGCTTGTGTCACAGAAAATATTATTTATTGTTCTAATTTATTGATTTTTACAACAGAGTAGAAACTATATATGTAAATGTGTAAGTCAGTGTAGTGCAGATTTTATAACCACGGCAAGACATTTGCAGTGCAGTGATATTTGTTGGGATCACTGATCCTCCTGTCAGAAAGTTTGCACGTTGTAATTGAATATGGCATCTGGATTAAATCAATATTATTTGGATTGAAAACGCCTCGCTGACATTGCTTTTCACTGTTCAATTTCCATGAGCTCTTATCCACATGACAATTATCAGTCAAAGCATTTTGGTCCGTCAGCTCTTCGCTACTTTATTCTCGGAGGAAGCCGCGAGACCCCTGACACAACACAATGCATTGCTGACATTCAGATCGTTTGGTCCAGCAGTATCAGCTCCCAGGTCATAGGGCATGCACCACACACAAACAAAGAGTCATGGGAAAATAAGTGAAAGGTCTGCTAATGAAGAAAATGGATGGCCGGCTGTTTGCACTGACAGCTCTGAGGCTGTAATCCACTGTGATGGAAAACCTGTTGAACACAAAAAACAAATGAAAGCAAACAAAAAACTAGACTGCATCTGTTCTCATCAGACTTTATATGAATGTCAAACCATGGCGAGGGCATTGTGCTGTTCTGTTCATGTGCCAACGCACACTGAAGATGTAAATAAAGGATGCAGATCAGATTTCTGCTCTAAAATGTGTCACATTGTTGTTTCTTAGTTTGGAAAAAACATTTATCCTCTTTTAGTGTAAAGTCAACATTTGGGGGTTGATTGATCCTGCCAGTGATATGATCAGTGTCTTTAGTGCTCATTGTATTTTCAGACAAACAGAATACGCAACATTGTTTGATCTGCCTTGTCTGGCGGGTTTGAAGTGTTTGTACACACAGAACCACACATCTCTATTTAGAAGACAGCTGTTTGTATTCCCACAAAAAACACATCTCAGCTATCCAACAAGTTATGTAACCTTCAGTAGAAACTCATCCGACCTATTTTAACCCGCTGTGTGGCCTTCTCCGAAATCTAACCAAGCAGCTTTGATTCCTTTTTACTCTGACGTCTTTATCTTTGACACCGTCATAACGAAAGGCCACAACACTAGAAACATAAAGCTCAGATGGAAGTTTTTCCCTTTGTAACTGTAGTTTCTTTGTTTTTACGTCACTGAAGACGATTCCGAGTTGCAGCGAAAGGATCAACGCAGCTGACGGGAAGTTTAACACCCTGACGCTGCAGAAGGTGATCAAGTTAAAGAGAGATGATCAATAATGCCTGAATGCCATGTTCGTGCCTATTCTTCCTTAAAAGGCCGGTGAAATCTATTTTTTAATTATAAAAATGTAATAAATAGTGAATTAAACTGGCATTTCCACAATGAAAATAATGATCTTTATACTTTGGGTTGTAAATGCATGTGACTTCCTCCAGAAAAAGGTCTGAGTTGCCTCAACAAAGAGATGGTGCATCAATCAATCAAGAAGCATTCATTTTTGTTTTTTAACCAACAATTGCTTGATGACAATCAGAACCTGTACTTGTTTCACCAAAGGGAAGTGAAATGTGAGTACTTCTTCAACGGAAACATAAGGTCTATTCTTTCTTTAGATATGTTTAAAAAAATGTGCACGCACAATTTCAACTTTAGAAGTCTTTGTTGCACTGCAGCAACAGAATAAGATGATTCAAAGATGAAAACATGAATTTCTACAGACATGCATGCATATTAAAGCCTGCACAGAGCAGGAGAGTTTCACGTTTGTTGTTTATAAACTCAGCATCATGTAAATAGGATCCCTCCTCATATTTAAGGGTGTGAAGATGCTGATATTCTTCTTTCTGAGCTGTATTCAGCCTTTTCCAACTCTTCCAATGTGTGAAAACAGTAACTGTTGTCATTAGTCACAGAAATCCTGGTGTGAATGGAAGTTATGCAATCACATGACGATCTCCAGAATTACAAAACTCCGATTACACAATGCCTCTTCTGCAATATAGTTTCATTATGGAAGCTAAAACAATGTTACGTACATTTCTGCAAAGCCTTCTGCAAAAACAGAGTTTGGCAGCAGCCCACTAATGACAATGATGCTTGAGAAGGCAAACAAGTGGGACAACGACTGAACTCTCGTGTGAGATGAGGGCAGAGGGCGTCTAAAAATGGCTGCAGACCAGAGAGCAAGAACCTCAGTGAGTGGAGGAGCAGGCGGCCTCGGCTAGGAAAAGCTCACTAATTGGGTATTTACAGAACGATAGAGGAAATATGAATCTGGCCTTTGTCACTGAATGGAGAGATTTCAGGGACCATGGTGAAATAGGAAGTCTCTAGTATTTCTCCTGACGATAGGAAAGAGCAGGAAAGAGCTTCTGTGTTTTTTCTCTCCCGTTGTGATTTAGCAACATCAGCAGAGGTTTCATGTGGCTGCTTGTTGTTGTGCTGCGGTCCTCGAAGCCTACGTGATAATAGATCAGTCAGATGTGTAAACAAGCCCAACATACAGACGGTCCCGGGCGCTTCGTGATCCTGTAGCCCTCCTCTGGCTTGACATCACGGCTCAACACGCCTCGATGTGAACGTGTGTTTTGGTGTGTGTCATCCAGAAGTGCAAGACTCGCCCATGACTCTGACGTGGGGTCCGTAATAGCGCCTGATTGTTTCCGTTTTGGGTCAAATGTTTATCAGTTTGATCTCTGAGCTTCTCCACCACCCACCGCTCGGCTATCGCTCTGCTCGCAAGTCTCCTCATTTCCCAGGAAACACAGTTTTCTCAAGTGTTGCTCAATATGCAAACTGTTGGAGCACATTCTCACACTTTAAAGTCAAAACGGGTTGAACTCGGGGGGGAAAAAAGAATTGGCCCTGGTATTTTTGGCCGAGACCAGCCTCCATAATCAGACTCCACCCTAGGGATGGGAATTGATAAGATTTTTCCGATTCTGATTCCATTTTCGATTCTGTTTAAAGATTCGATTCTTTATCGATTCTCTTATTGGTTTATTTATTTATTTATTTTTGGTTAATTTATTATAAAAAAGGAGAATTAACAGGTAGATTACTCGGGGTGGGAATTGATAAGATTTGATAAATTCTCCTAACGATTCCTGAGTATTTTTTTGAAGGGAAAAAAAGTAGTTTTACAGTTTTCTGCACCAAAGGGAACAAATTTATTTTTTCCAAACATGAAACTAAAAATAATTTTTCCCTATAAAAAAGACAGTCAAATGTGTATTTGCCTTCATTGGATGCCCTCTGGAATTGACTCTTTTTCAAATGTTGTGCTGTTGACAAGTTAACCCTCTCTGGGAGGCGGAGACTGGAGAGGAGTGTGGAAGTGACGTAGCAGGAGGAACGAGTTCTCTCTGTCTGCATGGAATGCTGTGTTTTCATATTGTGTTGGTGCTTTTTGTGAGGGGATATTAACACAGAATGATCTAATACATAGATATACAGTAGTAGACCTCTACTTATTGTGTATGTCTACACAGTAGACATACTCGTTTATCGTATGATCGTTTACTTCCGTATGGTGTGAAAACTAGAGGCTCACACATATAGTGAAGATCTACTAGCATATGTCTACGCTGTCGGCTTGTTGGAGCAGGCATTCACTACACGGGACAGGTTGACGGAGTTAATTTATGAAAAGTCCCTCATTAGTCCTCAGACAGGACAATTCTTCACCAAATGGACCGTCTTCAGCAGCCACACCATGTGGTGCTCTGGGGAGGTGATGGAGGCCTGGGGCGTAGCTCAGGAGGAGGTGATGGAGGCCTGGGGCGTAGCTCAGGAGGAGGTGATGGAGGCCGGGGGTGTAGCTCAGGGAGCCACGAGACAGGTTTGTTTTGACTATCAGAGTAACCCGAGTACCGGAGGAGAACCAGCACACAGAGAGAGAGAACATGAAAACTCCACACAGAAAGGCTCCTGCCGGGATTTGAACCGAGACCCTTTTTTGTTTTAACTGGACCTTGTGGCTGTGAGGCGAGAGGCTGGGGACTCTGTGGATTCAGGACGCGGTGAGTGGAACATGTATTACCGTATCCTATTATTTAGTCGTTTATCGTCTCCCACTTTAGACCTTCTTCCTCTCCATGTTGTCTCGTGGTTGAAGGAGCTCTGCGTCGCAGAGTGTGACGTCATGCACGTGACGCAACACGACTTGACGTCATGCTGGAAAACGAATCGTTAAGAAGAATCGAACACATATAAGGTGTATGATTCCAATGGAATTGATCAATTAGAACCGGTTCTCAGTCAGAACTGGTTTTCGGTTCCCATCCCTGCTCCACCCACCAGCATTTTGATGGTGCTCCTTAAGATAATAACTCAAATCTATTGAATTCACACAAAGGATAATGATATGGTTCTATGAAAAGGTTCACTAGTTCAGCCACTTATACACTTTTTAGGAATGTGCTTGAGAACAACAACAATTTACCTTCACCTTCCTATTTCTTGTCTTTTTGTCCAAAACCTTTATTTCTTTAACCAGGAAGAAACCCAGCGAGATCAAGATCTCTTTTACCAAGATGACCTGACCTCATTTTAATACTTGACAGTATACAACAGTTAAAATGATCAAATGCAGATTACTATGGACAGATTTAAAAAGATAAAATACAGATCATGTAAAAACAGATTGAAGTAAAGTGCAGTACGTAGTTACTGCAAACATTAAGGTGCAACCACATCCAGCCACAAGCTGAAGGCACCATGGCGCTCTGTATCTAAAGACTGCTGGCATTTGAATGAAACACTCATATAAAGAACATCACCAGAATCAATAGGTGTTAAGAATGTTGCAGAAAACAAGACATTCAATGAAAAACACAATTCTCTCGTGGATATTTCACCTGACGAGGCTCTCGATTGCAGCGTCTCTGCTTTCTTGGTAGTTATTAGATAACATCAACATTTCAGAAAAAGTATTTATTTTTCTTTCTCTTCCTGCAATCCAGTGGGAGATTCTTTAAATTCAAGGCACATTGGTAACAGGAGTAGAAAATACTGTACAGCCCCACATTAACCAGGACCGTCTAGCCTGTTAAATACTAAACCACTGCTGAGGCCAGTTATTGTGTAAAACTAATCAACACCCGCCGTATTTCATGAATGAGGGTTCAATCTGATCATCGGGATGATCCCTGCGAACATAATCTGACTTCATGTGTTAGTCGTTCAATAAAAGGAACTGCTTTTCCTAATCTGTCCACTGGAGGCCGCACTAATTCTATGTAACTAGAGGTCATAGGGCAGCACTGACACCCAGACCTGAACAGCAGATGGCCTCAGTGTTTAATCCAGTCCAGACATCAGCGTTACAGCGGTGTGGAATGTATCTTATAGCATCAGCAGCAAAACTACTCCGTGAAGCTGAGATTTTTAAAAGATGAATGCTGAAAGCTGCAGGAATTGTGTTTTGAGAAACACTTTCACTTTCCCTCCCTGAAATCATCAGTTTATGTTACATGATTATGGCACTAGTGCAGGAACCAGGAGATTTGTTTTGAAACATTGCATTTTGAAGAACCCTTTTTAAAAACACAAGAGAGAGGATAGAGGCTATTACTTCCTCTGGTCTGGAACATTCTGGCGTCTTGGGATCAAGTAAATTAATATAACAATCTTACAAGAAACATTAAAAAAAACCTTCAACAATCAGTGTTGTGGTAGTTTTTCTGGTTCTACTTGGAAAGCCGAAGACTTGATGAGTTTTCTAGTCAGTGCACATTTTTGGTTGTGAATTAGTGTGAGAGAAACATCTGCTTGTTACTGGTTCACATTGTTTTTAGGGTTTTAACTTCAGCAGTGTGAGAATTGTTTAAATCAAGGAAGACGTGAACAGTTTAAGGATTAGTGATGAGGATATATGATGATGATAATATATTACACTACCTCTTGACAGAATCAGAGGAAACCACTGATGTAAAATACTCCCTGTACTTCTAATGTAACATATCGCACATCGCCCTGCTGCAATCATTTAACAATACTGTTACTGGAGATGTGTTTTAGTTTTATATTTTAAACTAACACTGGGATCAAACCTTGCAGTTATTGGTATTACTAGGACATTGTGTTAGAATCATATTGCTCTGTATGTAGCTTCTGGACTTAAATCAGTCTGAGGTTTCTGCTTTGAATGATCCTCATCTGGTTTCTGTTAAAGACTGGATGCACTCTTGTGAATAGTACTTAACAAGTTGACCCTAAATATGATTTACTTCTTGCATCAGGGGCCACACGGTGGTGTATTTCTTATTAGCACTCTCACCTAAAGCAGAAAGGTCATGAGTCCGAGTTCAGAGTTTCCATGTTTTTCTTAGGATGTTGGTTTTCGTTAGGTCCTCTGGTTTCCTCTCACAGTCCAAAGACGTACCTGTAAATCGTCTCCCTAAATTAACCGTAAGTGTGAATGCGTGTGTTTGTTTTTTCTGTGTTTGTCCTGTGATGGACCGACTTCAGCACCTTGTGAACCTCAGCTGGATAAAGTTTTGGATCCTTGTTTCGGGTTTATATTTCTAAACATTCTGCACTAGTTTGATGTGCACAGTCCATATAATAAACCTGTTTAACGTTTCTCTTGGTAATGATATGTAGCAACAGTCTGTGAAACAAGAGTTTTGACGCTTTTTTGCTGATGAAAAAACAAAACGCATTTATGTCATTCTTTTGCTAAAAACAGTCACCATCTGCGAGCCAAGTCCATATTAACATTTTCCACATGATCTGTAAACTGAAATAAATGTGGAATCTACCAAACGCAGCCACTGGCCTATTAAAGGGTTAAGAATTTGCATTCGGAGTTGCGAAATGTCAGAAAGCCCACTGATGTAGTTAGTAATGAGAAGCAGACATGCAGTAGTTCAAGCCAAGTAATGGTACACCCACAATGATTTCTCAGCAAAATGAGCTCAGTGAAAGTCTGGATCAGGGAAAGCATGTGACTGTCGTTCTTCATTAAAAGTAATGGCTTTCACTCCCTCTGAGACCCTCCAGATATAAATACACTGCTCCTTCTTCAGGGGATTGTAACCTGTGAGAGAAGCCTCACTTACAGTAAGAGTTGGACAAACATGCTCAGAGAGACATCGACCAGTAGGTAAACTGAAAACCCAGGCGTTTTCTCTCTCTTGGTGACCAGGCACACTCAGAAGATGTTTCCCACGAGTTTCTCTGCTCTTTGTTCCCTCCTCTTATTGACACTGGTCTCTGCATGAGCCTCATTCCAGATGTTTCACATCTGAACATTTGTCCTTCTTCAGGACATTCACTGTCTTCGTTTCTCTAATCGTCCCGCCTGCATGCCGTCCTCGTCTCGTTTGTTTGTTTATCTTCTCTGAAAGCTTCTCGGCACTGGTGAAGCTTCAGCGCTGTCTGCTCATCCACATCTGGAAGCTGCTTGACTTTGTCCTGAATCGCACTCTTCATGTGTGTTTGCAGGCATCTTCATCATCTGTATTGTAAATCTGCTGACTTGGTTTCTGCTCACATAACATCTGTTGCACATTTCTTTGTGTGTGTGTGTGTGTGTGTGTGTGTGTGTGTGTGTGTGTGTGTGTGTGTGTGTGTGTGTGTGTGTGTGTGTGTGTGTGTGTGTGTGTGTGTTCCCTTGAGGCATGTTAGAGATATGTGATATTGGGCCATATAAATTACCTTTCCTTGACTTGACGCTGCAGTAAAATACAGGAAGCTCAAGCAATTTCAAGCTGCTCTTCCAAACAAGTGCAGCATGGGAGCCAGAAGACAAAAGTTACGATCCCAGCAGAGTTCTGCAGAAAATAAAGTTAACTGGCCGGGTTGTATTGAAGCTGATGAGAACTTTCTATTAAATGTGAAAAAAAACTGAAAACAGAGATGAAAAGTTTCTCCTCTGCAAAAACATGAGGTTTTGATTATTCAGTCAAACTCCAGTGGATCCAGTTTGCAGAACACACCACCAGCTGAGAAGCTGGGGGCAGAAAAAACCAAAACAGTCACAACAAGCTGAACCTGAGGAAAACATTGTCCGTGTCCACTTTCTACATGTTTCCTCATGCCAGTGTGTTTGTTGTGTGACATTCAAACACACACAACAAACTCTGTTTAACATATTTATTTTACAGTTTAATGTGACGTTCACAACTTACAAAAATAAAAAACAAGTTAAGCAACATGTCGCAATAAAAAAAAGCTGATGTAAAAGGATATTTACAGTATCAAAGGCATAGTTAACATTCTGGATTTCAATGAGCAGCCTGTGCTCACACATATCAATACTGTCAGTGTCTCACTCGCACAAAGGCAAATGACAAAGTGCCAAAAGTCCAATAAAAAGAGATCTGTTACAAGTAGAAGCTGTCTGATTCTCTGTAAAAGCACCCAAATCCCTCCACACCCAAATGTTGAGTGCACATCAGTTCCAACTGGGATCCGGCCTTTGTTCATTGTTATAGCTTATAAAGCTCAGATCCTCTCGCTTTCACTTGAGGTGTGATGAACTGCTTCCAGCTCCAAACTCTTCATTCACATAGCAAACATGAAGCCTGGCTCATTCGGGGACTTATAGAAATGTGAGTCGCTTTCTGCAAAGTGATCACAGTTTTTTTTATGACGGTCTGCTTGAAATCATACAATCATACAAGTCTGAGTGTGAATGAAATCCTGGCGCTGGGCGCAGGCGGCTCAGTGCAATCCGCCGCGATGGAGGAGGCTGCTTTAACTCCGTCACAGGGAATGTGGCTGAAAGGAAACACTCCAGAACAGCGGACGATCCCCGGCCTGAAATGTCGTCCCAGTCCCTGAGACTGAGGCACAGAAAATGTCTCTCATCCTCAATGTGTCTTCATGTGGGCGACCCGCGCCTGAGGGAGTCAGCAGTCTTTCACCCGGACGCTCGGTACGTCCCGAACAAACGGTCGCAGTGGGTGAAGTACGGCGCGTAGTTGATATTCTGCCGCCTGTGGTGGGACTGGTGATGGGGGGCTCCGCCCATCCCGGGCAGCAGCTTGTGCATGGCGAAGGGCAGGTCGTAGCCGCAGTGGTCCTCCACGGCCAGCCAGCTGTTGAGCAGGTGGAAGACGACCTCGCTGAGCGGGTGGGAGCTCAGCAGCCAGGCGCTCAGCTGCGCCAGCAGCAGCAGCGACAGCAGCTCGGCCGAGCTGGCGTCCTGCGCCGCCAGGGCGAAGGGGATGTGGTGCTGGTGGTGCATCCGGTGGATCCTGCGGTACAACCAGGGAAGTCTGACGAGAAAACAGGTACAGACGTGAGCATTTATCTTGTGCCCGTAATGGAAAATCTACATTCCAAGTGTGCAGTTACTGCCAAATGGCAGGTTGCTGCAGAACACTGCCCTGCAGGTTAACCGAGATGTAATTATTATTAAATGGACATTCCAGCACATTTTTAACAATTACAATTATGTCATTGCTAATATGATCAGACAGGGAATATTGTGAGCACCGCTTGGTTCCGGTCCAGTTTGTTGATGTGAGCTATACAGAGATCAGACTAAGTGAAGAAGACATCAGCTTTGGCCGTTTCCAATAATTAATATGTGGTTGTCTTCATATTGTCCATATGAATCAGGTGCGGAAAGCAAAAACACTTCAATATGTATTAAATTAGCAATAAGGATACGATTCAAAACTCCTATTATTCACCTTTTCACCTTCACCCGTGGGTGAATAGAGAGATGACATCTATACAAGCGACTTTAAACTATAATTGTAACTCTATATTGCTAACAAACAGTGAGAAAGAGACATGCTCAGCTCACCGGATCCAACCCAGTCTGAAAAGGTTGTGCCATCTCAGGTGTTCATTTTATATCATCTTTATTTGTTTTGTACTTCTTATGATGACAAGTGAGTCTTTGCGTTACCTGTCATCACATTCCTCATTTAGCACTGCCTGGATGTTGTTTGCACTTGGATTCATGTGTGAATTCAGCAAAGGCATACTCCACTTATGTACACAGAGATACTGTTATACTACAATATTCATAATGCCTGTCATACACAGGAGGCTGTTTATTCCTAATGATGATGATCGTCTTTCAGCTGGATCATGATCGGCATGTTTGATGCAACCGTTACCTCAGATGCTTTTCTAAATCAACCCTTGAGAGATTCAGACCCTAATATCTATCTATCTGTCCATTTATCCATCCATTTATCCATCCATCCATCCATCCCCCCCTCCCTCCCTCCCTCCCTCCCTCCAGTAGACTTTCCTATAACAATGTTTATTGTGGTACTACCAACTTAATGAAGGTTTAATTATTGTTGTAGATTTCTCCTTTCTAACTGTCCATTGAGTATCTGATAAATACAGAAACTGGGACCAGTCGACAAAGTTTTTCTTTCTTCAAAGTTCCTTTTAAAAATACTCAACAGGTTAGAAGTTGATTTGAAAGGTTTTACATTCCACAACTGATCCATATGGACAATATCAATTCAATTTCAGATTCCTCTTACAACAGAAGCTGACGTAAACCTGCCCTATATGTATTCCCAGGAATAAAAAGAAGAAACAGATTTTCTCTCAAGGTTGAAGTGTGTTAGTTGTGAGTTAAACAAATAAGGACATTTATAATTCTCTTAACAGAAATACACCTGAGCTCCACCACCCAACTCAGTGCATCAATATATTAAAAAATAAACAAAGTCATTGAGTTATCAATAACATATAAAGCCGTGCGCTTCTCACCTGTGGATGTAGTAATGCCATATGAAGAAGAAGAAGTCAAAGAGCAGAAGGCACGCGCCCACTTCCACGCAGAGCGTCCAACAGGACGGCGCGCGCTCGGGGAGCTCGGGGCTGCGCAGCAGCTGGGAGAGCGCCGTGACGGGCAGCACCGTGGTCGCGTACTTGAACAGGACCCTCCAGAAACACTCCAGCCATCGCAAGGGCGACGGCGGCGGACCCGCGGTCCTCCACGAGTCCACGCGGTGGCAGACGCTCGCGAGCGCATCCAGCAGCAGGAACGGTACGCACAGAGCGACGTGCGTCAGGAAGGCGCAGCACGCCGGCAGGTACAGGGACAGCAGGATGTGCTCCTGACCCAGCCGCACGTGGTCCCACAGCCCTTGCAGGAGGACTGGAGCCTCGGGGTTTATAATCTCAGCCAGTTTACAGTTACGTTCTTCACGATCTACTGTTATTACGCACTTTACGGGGTTGGATGTTGTAGTTGCGCTGTTGCCCAACTGCTTAGAGGAGGTAGAGAGCTCAGCTTTTATATGAATGGTAGGTAGGAGGAGTCCCGGTGTCACTCTGTGTTGAAATGAGGCCACGTCCCACTAAAACCTTCGTTTTACTCACCTGATCGTGGCGCCAAGCCTCCGATTGGAAACACAGGGGACTTCTCCAGGCGCTGTCACGACACCATGTTTTTAAATTAAAATATTAAAAGTTCATTTGTGATCAGACATTCAGACTGCTGGGTGTGGAAAGTGCAGCGTTTCACTTTTCTGGATCACATTGTCCCTCCATCAGGGAACTTCCCGGAATATGCAACCCAATTTCGTCAGAGCAGAGCCACTTCGTTTTCTCTTTCGGTTTCTGATCTCCTCCCACAAAGCAGTGTATTATTAGTGATGCTGTCATGTCCTGAAACAGTCAAGACTCTTTCAAAAACCTAAACAACCGAGCTGATTAATGATACGTTAAACAGATAATAAACTTACACATTAGCCATGGACCTTTCTGAGCTTTCCTCATTCTGTTCAGTTTTTATGACAATAGAAAACACAGTTGTGGTTGAAAGTGTGAGCAGTGGTGACCTTGAGGTTAGAGAAGCAGACTGGGGCTCTAAGTGTCGTTGGTTTGATTCCCACAGGAGCCACAGCTTGTCGCCCAGGCACCCAGAACCTCAGGGAGCCACTACAGACGGCTGTCGAGCCCGATGTGGCTCCTGACATTCATGTTACTTTATGATGCTCGATGTGCCTTGAATTGCCTCTCAGGGACGGATAAAATGATGGGAATGCAAAATGGAAAACTTAGATTACCAAGCAGGTAAAATGATGGACGACAGGAACTCGAGGACAGGACTGAGTGGTAATCTTATTGCTTTTAACCTTTAATGATGGTTTCCCCAGAAAGACCCGGCCAAGTCTCCTGGACCTGCATGTTTCAACCCCGTCTGTCAGCGGGTCCTGCTGGTGATCATTTATGTGCTTCGGTCTCCGATTCAGCTATTCCATCCTATCCAGGCTGAAAGGAATTATTCAAAGTTAAAAACTCTTCTCTCCCAATAGTCGAATCAGCTCAGTTCTCTCTGTCCAATAAGTCCTTTATCTGTTAAGAGTTGATCATGTCCAGCAAGCTTTATTTTTTTATTGATCACAGTCTCTTGATGAACATGGATGATTGTACCGCTCTCATTGAGTCAACCCCCCCAGGGCACCCATTCTTCCACTCACCAAGAATAACAGGCTGGGTGTGGCATTGCAGTTTCACTGTTTCGAATAGTGCTATACAAATAAACTTATTACTACAATCATTTTCTAGGCAGCCTGGTCAAGGAAGCGGGTTGAATAAAGAATCCAGTTGATTAAAAAGTGAAACGTCTTCCAACACAATAAACCTGCTTCATGCTTTGAGAAGTTTGTTCTTTCATTTCCATCATGTTTAGAAACTCGAGAGTCGCAGGTAAGATTCTGTCAAAATCACAGTAGAAGCCTTTAATGTGTTGAGTAAATGAGGTCCAGTGAGCCACTTCTCATCAAACCAACATATCCTCACTTAGTCCTTTCTCTCTGCTCCTGAATTACTCAGCAGTGACGTGTCTCACTATCCCGGTCAGCAAAAAGCTGGAAAACCCTCCATGAGTAACTTCCTGCCTTAGAGACGAGTTATGATTGTTTTATCATGATAAGCTATATAAAGTTATCGTAGACTCCACTTACAGCCGATATCTGGCGGCAGCATTAAGGTGAAGGAAGGAGGCTCGTTTCTCCCTCCGAGATCAGATAAGACTTTATTCTCCCCGTGGGCGTATTTCCTTGAGGAAATCCATAACTCCAGTAGTCTCTCGCACGACAATGGACAGAACTGGACGCGGGTCACGTGAAGTCACGAGCCAGAAGAGCAGAAATAGTGGAGTTAAATCGATGGCGTATTAAGTCTGATGTGTCGTCACCACTGTGACACTTTCAAATAAACCTGCCCAGGTTGGGTCATCAGGGCGGTGACGCTTGTGCCAAATCAAAGCTGGTTTAATCCAACAGTCATCCTGAAGAGAAAACACATTCCTCGCATAGAGAAACAATGAAGATCAGCAGTAACATGCAAAACATCCTATATCATGACAGACACACTTACAGCATAGAGGTTGCTCGATTTTTCCCAACTTGTTCAGATACTTTGAATTTTATTGAATTAAAAACACTTTCATACCTTTCAGTCAATAACAAGAAACATTGTTGACAACACATTGCGCCTTCAAATAAAAAGATCTTCATAACGCCATCGACTTCTCAAACGAACACAACAGTACTTTATTGTCCAGAGACAATATATTGATTGTACATTCACAATATGAATCAGTGCAACAACATTTGTCTGGAAAAGTTCGTTTGTGTCTCAGGATGTGAGCAGACTGAACGAGACATACAGAAGGTCGTTGCTTTAAGAAGCCGAATGTTCCTCTTTTACAGAGAAAACTCTGAAGGTTTCTACCAGAAATTAGGTCAATAAACTACAGAATTATTTCATCACAGTGGCTTTCAGCTTTGATTTGCAAAAAAAAAAGAACGAAAAAAAACCCACATTAGGTTTCCAGAATTGATGCCCGACCACGTCCCACAACAGATCTGATCCAAATCAACTTCCCCTGGAGCCTCAAATATTAAACGAGTCACTTCTTAAAGACATCTGGAGGACATAGTTTAGTCATTTATCTCACACACCTGCGTTCAGTGCAGAAACACCAGAAAACATTTTAACAATAAATCCACACACTACAGAGAACAACTCACACTGAACAGTCTGAGTTTTGGTCCTGGATCATGATGAGCTCTAATAATGTGTACACTCGGAATAAAACCCCTCAGATTCCACTGCTTTATGTTGAAAAGTCCGACGACTTCCTTCTCCTCACAAAGGCTTTAAGGTAATCTACCGTACGTATCATGTGAGGGTTCACCGAGGACAAGCGCAAAACCATTTCAGTAAAAACAGGTGGAAACTGTCACAATAGAAACGGGTGGTTCCGATTCAAATCTGCAGTAAAAAGAAACCCCAGCAGATTTAATATTTCCACTGCTTTAAAAATCGGATCATTTCAGTTAACAGTGAAAAGAAGAAGTGCTACACACGTACAGAAAAACCTCACGCAGCTTCACACAGTTGAATATTCAGTAGATCCCTCAGGTTTTACAAAACAATGATATTACAGTACATTCATCCTCCCTGCGCTCGTCTACAGATGTTCTCAGGGCCTGTATTTAACAAGCAAGTCAAAATAAACCCTGACGTCCTCAGAGGCGTAACAGCTTCTTCTGCACTCCACTTTGTTTGTGAGGCGATGTAGAAACGTGTAATCAGCTCGCTTCCCTCTGGGGTTGAAACGTCTTGTGGTGTGACCGTTTGGTAAACTTCTACTGATCACGTCTGTCCTGAAGTGCTGCACCAAAAGATTTATGACAGAAGAGCGAACCTTCTGGCCAGAAACCTTCGCCAAACTACATTTGTCTGCCGACGTCAGCCGTAAATATCAGCTGTGGTGATTCCCCGTGGAAGAATTTAGCTTTTCAAACTGGCCAATTTGATTATTATGAATTTAGCGCCGCATAGTGGTGTGGTTGTTAGAACTTTGATTTTAAATAAGTGAGCTGTCGTCTTCAAAAAAAACTTTAAACTTCCCAGATATTGACATTTTACATGCATGAAAATTAGTTTCTGTTCACTTCCTTCATCTCAAATTGCTGTGTGAGGAGTCAGTATTTCATCATGGTGATGAAATCAGACCAGCTTGCATCAGCAGCATGTGACCTGGGGAAGTACCTCCAACCCCAGTCCAACCTGCTGCTCCACAACCTTGACGTTTCCATTCAGAAAAAAAACAAAAAAATGTATTGCTTGAATAGAAAACTAAAGTACAGCATTGTGCGGAAGTTCCAGGCAGGTTTGGGAGGGGAAGCGACACACATTCAGTCAGGTGGCGGAGCTGTCCGGTTGGCGGTGCATTTTGTTGCAGGGCGTGACGATCCCCAAACAAGCAGGCCGAGGAACTACGTTAGCATTAACAAGAGTCAGAAGTGTTGGTTGTGGTGTGTCCACTGTGCAGGATGTCCTGCTTACAGCCAACAAATGAAAACTCAGAAGAGTTCTTATCAAGAGGAAGAAACAAATGTAGTGAAGATCTACTCCAAGTTACTGCCGGCTGCTCGTGTCCACGATGAGACGAGAAACTGAAGTAATAATCTCAACCTGTGAAATGTTTGTGCCTTCAAACCGACAGATGGATTTCAGAGAACAATGAGTGAATAATATGAGAACAATTCTGCCTCATTTCAAATCGATGAATAATAATTAGTAACTCCCAGTCACGTCTTTGTCATTGTTGCTCAGATGTTGGAAGCGGTGGTGTGTGAGGATTCTGCTCTGTGACTTCTGGCCGCAGTTTAAAGGATGCCATCAGACACCCACAGATGATGCTAGTTTTCATTTAATTTTCAGTCTGGAATGTAGGTGACGTAACTCTTCGTCGGGACAAAGTGAAGCTTTAAAAACTCAAGTCGTCTCATCTGAGAATTTCACCACAGTAAAACCTCCAGCGTGACTTCTTACAGTTCTTCTTTTTTATTTTTTCTGAGAATTTTGAGGAATACAGACCCACATCAGCAGGCGTCTGTTCAGAGGAAGCAGCCAGCCAACCAGCCGGCTCGCGCCTCGTCGGTCTCCTGGATGTGCAGGAGAAAGTCCTCCACCCCCCCCCGGTGGTCCTGCAGGTCTGACTCACTGCATCACTAGTCCATGTCCAGGATCTGCTCGCCGGTTACGTCCATGGCCACCGAGGCCTTGATGGAGCTCCCGGCCGAGTCCACGAACATGTGGGGAATGTCGTTCCCAAAGTAGATCTTACTGTTGGTTGAGATGGCCTTGTACTTCATGAGCTGCAGGTATTGTGGAGTCAGTTTGAGCTGCGGGAAGAACAGAGGGACTCGCATTATGATTCAGGAGTCTGGATTTAGCAGCGTGTGTGTGTGTGTGTGTGTGTGTGTGTGTGTGTGTGTGTGTGTGTGTGTGTGTGTGTGTGTGTGTGTGTTTTGTGGTTTCACCTTGTTGGCCTCGGCAGTTCTCAGCGCTGTGTAGTACTCCGCGTCTGCTCTGGCTTTCTGTCGGGCCAGGAACGCTCCGTCTGAAAAAGTTGTAAGATCAGTCGGGAGGAATAAAGAGCCACGGACGTGTGTCTGACCACAACCACAGAACTCAAACTTAAAAACAATTTAAGCCCAAAGAATGTGAAGCAAATAAATATTTGTGACTCACGAAACCAGTTTTTAATTTTCATTCACGGTGATGCAGCATCTCATGACTCAACTCTGTTAAAACCATCAATATGGCACGTAAGAGGACGAGCTTTGATGGATCCCGCCTTTACAGTTTGTGCCAGTGAGTAAATGCGCAGTGTGCTCGCGTACTGATGTTACTCATGTAGGCACACAATACTCCGGCCTGTAAAGGCATGCCCAACACCGAATGCCTGGAGGTGAACAAACACCAACGTGGAAAGAACAGTCGGGGGGGAAAAACCCAACGTTTCACTGTAACTAGTCGTTCTAACGTGTCCTGTCAGCTTGGCTGGGTTTCACACCGAATGCCTCAAGACTCAACCCCATATCATCTCTTACTCATTCTGAAATAGGAACAAAAAGCAAGGAGATCTGTGCCCCACATACTTCTTTATTGTAACAATGCTTCTTGGCAATAAATACTATCCCGTCGGAAAGCCTGCGTTTGAGCAGCAAAGCTCGACATGACGTGGTTGTCAGGTGAATTAAGAAACAGTAAAGATGGTCTTTTATTCCCAGATGAAATAAGAGAAATTATTGACCATTTTATGTTCAGTACATTTATATATTTAAAACACTTGTTACTTTGTTATTAAAGAATGCAACTTAAAAATCTTTCCATTTGTGTCGTTAAATTAAATGCACATGGAAAAAAAAAATGGAACAATTACAAATACATTTTTTTTAATCTTTAAAAGGGGCTTATGTAAATGCCAGTCATCTCTTTGTTGTACTTGTGTTTGTTCTGCTTTTTGGACTTTACTTTGTTCTAAATTGGGTCCACTGGATAAACGATGCTGTGCTATTACCTGCAGCTCGATGGTCAACTCTTCCTCCACCTGCTCTTTTGAGTGCCTTAATACACCATCTAGTGGTGCAAACGTGTACTGCATGACGGAAAACTTGCCGACTTTGGTTGATAAACCAGCAGCTTATCAAATGTTACGACTATTGTTTTGTCTGTTATTTGAAGTTAAACACATTTTTATCTAAACAATGTGACATATTGTGCATAAAACTCTCAAAACAATGTCCGATTTATAATTGCATCCATATATCTATTTGGATTTAGGGATCCTTAAAAATAAAGAAGAGGTACTGAGGAAGTGAAAACACAAAACATTTTGGGTGGCTGTTTCCATGATTATGGTGCTCAAAGATAAAACTCAAAGGTCAGAGAAATAGAATGAGCATATAACAGAAGTGTCATATCAGTATAAAGCATATATCGATATATTTCTCTTAAAACCTTCATGTGGATCCTCTTTGGAGGCAGAAAGGCCTTCGAGTGATGTGATGTGAGTGATGTGCCATTAGACCAGTTATATGGGGTGTTTAGTCATAAACAGTTTGTCTTTAGTGAGACAGTTTCTCTCCCACTCAGGATACAAACCTTCAATTTCTGAGATTTTCTTTTCCGTTTCTTTTTCCATCACTTTCTGTCCGAACTTGATCTCTGCGACTTGTGCCACTTTTTCAGCCTCTGCAAGAACAAAATCGCTTTTATTACATTTCCACCTGGGAGAGAATATGACGAACTGCCACCCGTTAATGTTTCAGTATTTCTTTTGTTGCTCACCTATCACAGCTTTTATTCTCTCCGTCTCCGCTTCTTTCTCCACCACCTTCTGCGTCTGCTGAGAGATGAGCAGCTTCGTCTTCTCGCTCTCCCTGCAAACACAGACGCACCATTTCATAAACCTTCTACCGCTGACAGATCCAGACATAATTGTTGTGTTTGGTTACATAACCGCCGAACTAAATAACCTGAAACCACATGTCTTATGTTCATACAAACCTCACAGAACCGTCCAAAGGTTTTAGGAAGATGTGGTAAAACACAACGCAAACTAATGTTAGAAATAATCAAATGAGTGTGTGATTTCAGTAAAAATGAGTGTTTCCAGGTAGTGAGTGAATGTGTTTGAGGGTCCGGGTGCCCCAGAGGGACAAAAAGCCACTCTTCTTCAGTGGACGAGGCTCAATCGACGGCACAGCCCCAATAGGAACACAACACATCTGTGCACTGCAGAACTTTCACCATTTGCTTTTACACTTTCATGCAGACACAGCTCAAATAAGGAATATATAATAATATATTTCACAAATGTGTCTCTGATTGAAACTCCTGCATGTATATGCATGTTGATACAGTAGTTTGTGATTCAGATGTGAAAACTGAAAATAATTTCTATTTGGACAGTTAGTGGAGACTGACAAAGCAGCTCTTTGATTTAAAAGCAGTTGGCATGAAGCTTGATCACTATTCAAAATCAATATTCACTAAGATTCATAAATCAGAGCTTTGAGACAAATCCAAAGAATAACCTGTGATGGTTACATAATGGGATTGCGTTAGAACATGCTGGGGCTTCTCAGTGGTTTGCAGTCTTGCCTCATAGTGAATCCAGGTTGGGTTTGAACAGGTGCATTAATCTGTGGATTATTTTGAGATACTCAGGTTTTCTCCCACGACTGAAAGTCATGCATTTAAGGGTGATTGGTGACTCTGAAATTGCCCCTGTGTGTGTGTGTGGTTGTTCGTCCCTCTGCGTTTGCCCTATGAAAATGCAGTTTTGAAAACGTCTCTCAGTACTGAACTTCTCGACAACGCTCCAACTCCATCATCATGTAAACGAGTGAAAACGCAACTTTCTATAAACCCTTGTGGTCGGTCTCCGTGTAGAATGTGTAAACACTGCTAAAGCTCATGTGCACCACAACTGCAGTAAATAGTTCTGCACATGCTCAGTAGAGTAACAATAATAAGTTTGTCTCCAGAGTGTCATGACTCCCAGTCCATCATCTGAACTTGGTGGTTTTATACTTGACAGTCACTCAGAATCCAACTTCCTTGTCTGTCCAGTAGAATGTCTGTGTTCTCCCATCCTTAATGTTTAATTACACCCACTGTTCGCCATAAAGACAAACTTCATTGTCTTCAAAAAGTCAAAAGTCAAAACTTTTCTAAAACAAAAACACAGCATTGTCTTGTAAGCGGGCTTTATATTCAGCTGGAATCTATTCCAGCCCCCACGGCCCGGAGATGAACACAGCGGGACAGAAGGAAGACCTTAAAGTGCTGCTCCATCACAAATTCAACTCACATTTTTAACGTTATGTAACCAGAAACTGTGGCTAATTGTCTTCTAAAGCTGCCGATGATGGAAAGTGCGTGGGCAGCAACAAGCCACTGCAAAAACCTTCAAGACTGCCAGACTGAGCCTTTAAGTAAGTTGGCTGGGACTTTTCCAGAAGCTTCCATCTCTGAGACCAAGTCCACAATCTGAACTCTGGACCAAAAGAGGCTCAGTTCACAACCCAGAGCTCCGATTATATCTACATTAAAAGATAAAAACAATCCCGTCACTAAACAAAACACAGAACTTTGCCTGGAGCAGCTTCTCATCCTGCAGCTAATCCCTTTAAAATTAAAAAAGGAAGGTTTGATTTCTTGAGTCAGCAGAGACGCATGTCCATAGAGACCTTCGTGTAAAAGCCTCAATTCATTTAAAACAGGTGCCTGTTGCTTTTACGTGGAGTGTTTACACTTCAGCATGCGAGTGCTTCAGTTAGAGAACTTCCACATATATTTCAAATTAACAATGTTGGTAAAACAATTACATGACAGCAACACAATTAAATAGTTGATGGATATTTATGATCTGTGGAATCGAGGCTCATTGACTGGACGTTTCCAGTGAAAACATCGTTTGTGTTTTCTCTTCAGAAAAGTTCAGCGTTTACATGGCAACATTTTGAAAACGATGAGTTTGTAATGTTTCATTGTTCTTTCCGTAATCTCTGCTTTGCAGATTTAAAAAGACCGTTCAGATCCTCACACGGACTCATCTGGGTGAAAATCATACCAATGTGTTTTAGTTGTAATAACAGTGAATAGTCTCAGCTGGCATCACCTTCAGATGTGTACTGTCCGAAAGTATTAAGATAATCGTCGGGTAAAGGAGGCCTTACGGAGTTATCATGGATCCCTGGTTCTAAGTTTCAATCAGTACTACTAATAAAGGGCTGACAGTAGTGAATACAGGCTAAGAAATAAATAAACTATAGTGTAATAAGATAAGTGTCCACTGGTAACAAAGTAACATGTAAAATGATTTGGACAAGACAGAGGAGGTTTAAGGAAAGGAGCAGAAAGTCCAGTTTTTTTTTAAGTGATCGAAGGTTTTAAATTGCAAAGTTCTGTGATCAGCTTCACAATTCAAAACGTATAGCGAGAGTTTTGTTTCTCAGCACTACGGAGGTACTTTATCTGACTGCCAGGACGACAAGAGGGGCTGAGATCACTTCCTGATTACACAACACGCACGCACACACGCACACACACAGAGTCAGGCTGTGACAGAGAACACTAACTAGTAAAGTGAAACTGAACTTTTCTTTTCGCTTCGTGTCATAATGAGAAAACTAAAAGCCGGAGGAGTTGCAGACCAAGTGCTGGAATTCACAGCAATAAAGAAAAAGAGTTTCACCAGAGTGCCGTCACATTTAGCTACTTTGGATTAGTTACTTTACTTAAAGCATGATGTTACGAGATAAAGCAGTGCACTTAATATGCTACAGTTCACTACATACTGCCACAGAAACAACAGCTACAAACTGCTGATCGACGTTGAAGTGATGGAACGATGCACCTCATATGATCCAGTTTCCTCCCATGTCTCATGTCCCACGGGACACTGCATCTCTTTTGCCTTCCTGGAAGGACCAGACTCACACTGAAGTTTTGTTGAAAGCAGGAACTTTCATACTGGGCGACTAAATGTACTTTTTATTTTTTTAATGTTAAGCTTGTATGTATGAACACTAACATGTAGATTACATTGATGTTTGCAGTGTAGAGGAAAATGTATTTCTTTCCAATAAAGTGGAACATCAGAATTAGGGATGCTCTGATACCAGTATCCGTTTTACCATTATAATGACTTGGACCTGCCAATTCCTAGATTCATTTATAATATTATAATTAATTTAGAGGCTTTATATGGGACATTAAATTCTTACATATCATATCTAATCATCCCCAGCCCGAGTATCTTAAATGGTCCATGTGTGCTACTTGGATGCTTTGCTTCCCAGAAATGACCCGTCGTCACTGACAAGGGTCTGAATGTTTGGCAGATTGAGACGTTTATTGTCAGTTCATTATAACAGAGTTGCCAATGGGGATAAATAAAGCCAGTGAATCTTGAATTAAGGAGCTGAGAGACCTTTGAGTTCAGCATTCTGCCGCCAGCCTGCTGGTAACAGGAACCAGCTGATGAATGGACGTTTGCTTCAGATAAAAGATGGAAACTGTGATTAAGTGACAGTTTGTGTGTTTTACTTTCCAAAGCTCCCGCAGCATCCCTGCATCTGACTAAAGCTTACAGTTTATTTTGTCTCCTTATCGAAGGGGCTGTGACTAAGTGGTGTTGATTCATGAGGAGGATGTTTCACAGACTGACATGAAGCAGCAGTTACTGGCCTTGGCAGGACGAGTTGGAAGCTCTTCAGGTCTTTTCATTTGAGAGGGAAAGTAAATACACAATACAGACTGAGGGTCAAGGAACATTCCTTGTTGGCATGAATTAATAAAATAAATACAAAAATAAAACCTCACATGAGTTCGTAGTTCCTGCGAATGCTCTCCGGGATGTTTGGCTTTGTGACACGAACCGCCTGAAAACAAACAAACACTCGGGTCAGATGAAGATGCAAGAAGAAAGTAAGAAAGAGCACGACTATAAAAAGAAACTTTTACCACCAGGGGAGCTGTTAAACAAAAAAAGGAAGCTGGAGACAAGCCCAGAAACGAAACCGTTCTGTAAAAAAAGGACTCCCCATACTCTAAACACCGTTTCTCAGAAAGGACCACAATTATTATTCTAACTGGGCCTGGAGATTTACCGGAAAGCTCAGGCATGTGTGTGTGTGTGTGTGTGTGTGTGTGTGTGTGTGTGTGTGTGTGTGTGTGTGTGTGTGTGTGTGTGTGTGTGTGTGTGTGTGTGTGTGTGTGTGTGTGTGTGTGCGTGTGCGTGTGCGTGTGCGTGTGCGTGCGCTCAGGAATGAAATGTTTGTATCTGTGAGGGTGAAGTGAAGGGCTGAATCCACCCGAGGATTAAAAAATACACTCAGGCTCCTTTTGAAGTTGCTCACAATGTTTCTCAACCGTTAACGTTTCAGAACAAACATTGTCTTCTGTTCTACTTAACTGCTCCGGCAGAGCAGATTTACAGAGGGAAAGTCAAAACGCTCTTCAATAAAAACGGTCTGATTCGGCTGTCGTTACTTTTCATGTGTGTCGGGGTTGAAGCCGCTGTCCAGTCTGACGAGAAGGGAAACTTGTGGGCAGCTTGTTTCAGTGAAGAAGACTGATGGTTTCCACATGAAGCAACCAATCAGATCAACAACATTTCAGCAGATATTAAATGTAATTCCTTTATAAGTACTGCAGTACTCAATGTATTTTCAGAAGAAAAGAGAATTAATCCAATGCCACTACAGGCCGTGTGTGTTGTTAAGTCTTTAGGTTTATCACCTGCTGCATTGTGCTCAGACTTGAAAACCTGAGTTAAGTTTAACCTCACACCGTCGAAAAGGAGAGAAAACATACAATGATAACTTCATCATATTGTGATTTCCCTCCAAGAGAAGGACACTGGTCATGATCTCCACACCTTAAATACTTTAAGTATGAGTCTTCTGTATGAATCAAAACTGTAGTTTTGTAAAAAATAAGAGAAAACAGGACATTTTCATGAATGTATCACCCTCCATGCAAGCATAGCAACACTACCTTGTAGTCATCACGGTGCACCACGGCTGCCTTCAAGGAAGAAACAGTGAACCAAGAGCAAATGGGTTGTCCTCGTGGCATTGATGAACAGAAAAACATTTCAATAAGGAAACGGACTGAAGACAAAGCCCAGATTTAACTTTCCCGTGACGGCAGAGTTTAAGTCTCGATCAAAGACATGGCGAGCATTGTCCGTCTTTTGTCTGAGACATTGGACATTATTGCAAACGACTTCACATGCAGTGTTGCACACATTAACAACTTCTTAATGCTGCTAGTTTCATCTTTAAAGATCTATTATCCAGTTTTCAACACTTTCACATGGTCTCGGTCTAAAACTATTCAAAGTTTATTGCTTTTGCTTGATTTTCCCCCATTTGAATATTGGATCATAGGAGCTACATTCAGAATCTGCTGTGTCTGTGTGAGCTGGACTGGCTCCGCCCACACATGCCCATCTTGGGAAGAGGAGGAAGTACTTCCTCTCGTGGTGCCATGTGCCAGAGTAGAGCTGCCTAATTGTAGGAGGAGTCAAAGGGATGGCCTCCCTTGATGACACTATACAGGGTTTGATTTCTGATTGGCTGGTTGGAGCGACACACTTTTTAAAACCTGAAACAAGCCAAGGAGAGAGAGGACAGACTGTCTTCACTTCTGGGGCGTCAGTCCAGGTATGGGGACGATTAGTACGATAGGAAAACCAGTAGAAAGTTAACTTTGGATAACATCTTTAAAGCACTGCTGCTGCCTTACTTGTTACTATTAGATGCTCTGTGACCTGGATGGGAAACACCAAAGATTATCTGGGCTCGTCTGTGGTTGCACAATTATGACAACTGCAGTCTGTAATCCTCTCACACTGTTGGACATAAGACTACAGATTTTAAGCAACAAGCGATATTCTCACAACAGCTCATCCTCAATCTGAGATGACCAAAGTCTCACAGTGACTGGGATTACCATACGATCTTATTGGTAGAAATGTTCAAATTAATTAGCTACGCTTTATGCAGCCGAGGTTTTACTGCCTGGTTCCCAACTTCTTAAATAAATCTAGATGTTTCCAGATGAAACTATACATGCTTCATGCCACTCATAGTTTACAGTGAAAAATCATGAACAAACTTGCATAAATTAGAGCTTTTGTAAGCAATTAACTGTGATTATTACTCTGAATTACAAGTGAAGAGATTGACTCCGTGATGTTAACTACAGTAGCATCCAAACTGAAACCAAAGTGAATTCAGATTCAAACTTGAAAGAGCTTCTTATTTCATGTTCATGGTGAGATAATATCAATAATGATGGTGATTGCACAAATGGATTAACTTTACAAGTAGCTTTAAATGGCGCAATCCCATAACTTGTAGGTGCATATTACGGGCCTCTATCTTCAAGGCACGGTGTGTTTTTACAACTGCTGTTTTTAAATGGTTCGATGACTAAACTGCAAAACAACGTGCATGCATCTGTGAATCACTGGGTTGTTTTTCTTACATTTTGGCGTTTAACAGAAGCAATGTGGTTGCACAACTATCTTTAGGCAACAAAAACTGTTGTGTGACTCAAACAATAACTGGCAGTTTGTAGTTTTTGTAAGATAATTAGTTCCCATGTCACACTGCTCGATACACACGTCATGGGGAACAGGATCAGGAGCGCCACCAACCTTACAATTTATGGCAACGTGTCACATCGACGCTGTCGCAACGCCGCAAACCATCCCAGCAGAGCGTCTGTGTCACCTGATGCAACTACATGTCAAAGTGTCGCACACTGCAGAGGTTGGGATTGCTTCACTTTACAACACAATTCTCTCCCAATATTTGACTCGACTTGTTCTCAGGGTGTACAGAACAACTCCTCACTGCACTATTGAACTTTGTTGTTCAATATTGATCAGCTTGATCAAAGTTTCGCTCTTGCTCATTGTGCGATTTCACGACCAATGCTTCAGAAACTCGACGCCTCCTAGCGGCACGGTGGTGAATTACATCATGGCTCATACAACCTAGACGCAGCACTTTGAAAGGTTCATGGCGGCGTCGAGGCAACAGACTGCCATTGGCGTCAGATCGGCAGAGAGGCATAAAGCCTACCGCAGAATGTGGTCAGACTCTGAACAGCGAGTAAAGCTGACCCACCTCCACCACATCGTCAAAATGTCATTATAATAAACAACTGTTATCAACAAACATGGCTGCTATTCTGAAATCCACCGAGTTCCAAGACAGGACTTTGTTCCCTCGCTGTGTTGTTGCTTTGATGAGGATGTCACAACTTGAGTACCAGAGGGAAAGAGGTCAGTAATCCAGATTTGGTTTGCTTTTAAATTTGTCTAGACAGGATGTGTTACAAGATTCCGACCCATTTAAGACGAAGCTTTTTTTCTAGTCTGGTCCTCTGTTAGACAAATGATCTGCACAAGTAATGTGATCCATCAGAATGACGAACAGGTTCAAACTGATCTGGTCAATGACAGAAAATACTCTGTTAAGGTGAGCTTTGCAGTCAGGATCAGACAGTGAACGATAAATAGAATTTCTCTCGTTTATAAAATTGGTGAACAGCCTCAGTTCTGAACACCAGCTGTCACACTTTCACTAAACACAGGAAAGTCAAAATCTGTAATAATGATTTCCATTTTTTGAGTGGGTAAATAGATGAAGTTCCAGCACTTCCAACAGAACGTGACCCTTAAGGTCAAGATGGATCGAAACCATCTGTAATCAACAAAACACTCATATGAACAATTATATACATACGGCACTGCTGAACCGAGGCCACGACTTCACAACAAACTAATCTCACTTAAAATAACACGACTGGACCTTTGTACGACCTGCTCTGTTAAAATAAGACCATATGTTTCCCAAAAGAACACTGCTTTTTGTTTCTTTCTCAAGAAATGCTGCAATAACCCCCTCAGCTCCCAATGTAATTATAATTTGGCCCAGAGAAAAGTGTAGTTTCTAAAATAACAAAAGTAGACGAGAAGATAGGTGGAACTAACGTGTGATAACAATACTGAGAAATCTGGCTCTGTGTTTCAGCATGAAATCTCAAAGCTGTTTAAAACCAAACCTTGGACGACCGATGGCAGCCTGCAACGTTAAGATAATTATATCGTTTTTAGAATATGTGATTAACTGAACAAGTAACTACACGCTGGAAAAATGTGGGGACATTGAAAAGCATTATTTGCTGAATTATTAGCCAATCTGCACACATACAGCAGATTTATGGTCCCAAAAACCAAAGAGTGACTTGTTACAAGCTTTCTCCTTTGAAAACCACTGAACCCAAATAATAACGATTTTACAAAACACCATTGTATACATTCCGTGTCCATCATACTTTCCTATGACACAACTAAACTTTGATACAGTGCATTTAGCATATTTCTGTAATTGTATTTACAGATACTTCATAACTGAAGAAAAACTGACATTTCTGAAGGGAATATCACAGTTACAATGAAATGTAATGAGTTTCTTTAATAGTTCCCAGCCTGGACTCGGTGAAACGCGATAGAAGATGGATGGTTGGGAGGAAGGAGAGTTTTAATGGCTGCACCAGTGAAAATATACAAAGAAAGAGACCAGCTGGAGAAAAATGTTGCGTCTGCCCCTGGATTGAATCATAACTGTCTCCGAGCTTTACCTGGATGATAATTCCTGGTGCCATGGAGGTGAGATCCTCCTGCAGCGTCAACTTCAGGTTTTCATCAATCTGGTCTGTTGGGGTGAAAAGTACAAGGAGAGAGGAGGTGACATGAGGGCGTTCCTTAGGTTAAGCTTTGCAAAGGATAGGGTCATACCGAATCCTTCACAGATACTATTTATTATGCTGCTTGTACAACGATGGATGCGCCACTAACTGCTTCCAAACTCTCGCAGTTTATTACACTGAGATCTGTTGTATTGCTCAAGCAAAAACATAAAAAGTGCTTTTAACTTAACCCGGCAGTGGAAATGATAAAACTTGCACCAGAGTTTAACATCATCTATTATCGTTTGCATTAACAAAGCAAATAAGTACCATATTCATCAGCTTTATGTCATCAGAGGTTCCTCAACCTGCCACAGCGCTCTGATTTGTTATTGACTATTTATTGTCAATGCATTTTTATAAGACAGTGCAAGACATTAAAAGCTTTAATGTATGTCAAACATTATTAATCTTACCGATGAGATAATGGAGTGTACAAAGTGCATTTTCATCACTTTTCTCAGAGTGGATTCCATTGTTTGTTACATTCCTCTGTTTACACAGTGATGAATACACGGACAAGCAGAAACAGGAATCTATCCACACACTTTAATTTGAAGGGGACTGGCTTTACCACCTGAGCTGCAGATCCCATATAGGAGGTAAATAAGTTTGAGGCAGGAAAAAGGAGTGAAATAAACATCAAAGTTCTCATTTCTAGAATAACACTGAACAATTTTCAATGCTGCAATGTCAATTCCTGTTTATCCATCACATAACTTCATTCATTTGAACCAAAAGCAGTTTCTTCCCTCAGCAAAACTCTGAATCCAAAGTTGCTTCCAGTGGTGCAGCGCAGCTTGCATGGCAGCTGTGTGCATTGCTGTGTGAATGTGATGGATGAGGTTTATTTAGAAGCAGTCCGATTTACTTTTTAATGCAACACGGCAAGACCAGATGTTAGCAATACTATAACCTCAAACACAGCTTGTAAGACGGTTCTCCGTCTCACTTGTGTTTACTTAGATTTGCTCGATGCATGAATGCGATCATTATTGTGATGTTTACCAGCTGAGCTGAGGCAGCCAGATGATGAGGTTTACATTATCTCAACCGGGACTAGATAAACTTAAAAAGATAGAAGTTCGTCTAATGAAATTTATTAGTTTGGGATCCTGGAGAAGTGAATCAACCAGCTCACACATCAAATCTTTTTATATTTTTAGTGTAAATCATTTAATGACAAAGGCCTGAAGGAAGATTGACTCTATACAACAGAGCTCATCAAAAGAAGCTGCTTATAAAATATCCTAACGGCAGAAATTTCCCATCGTGTTTACGTCACGGTAACTGATGATTTAATGTGTCTGGACATTTGAGGAACGAGTATCGACATCCTGCCGTTAGTTACAGCATCCAGCTTCACGTTACCAACGTCCATATGCAGAGCAGCTGTGGTCTAATGAGACGAGCTATAAAGTCGGGGTGCTGTGAACCTTCAGCTGCAGGACGACGACACACTGTTTATGCAGACGTGTTAAAAATGCCGGGAATGTAGTTGGAATTAGTAGTTAGGTTATACTCAGAGTTATGAGATGTGACCCTCATACATCTCATAACTCTGAACTCAGTGTCACGACACACGTGCTTTTTCTCATGTAAGCTGAGGTGTGTAGCTCGGTGGTGAGCTTCTCGTTTCACAATGAAAGAACTGAGAATCCTGATGTGAAACAGCTCTGGACAGAACGAGCGCTCTGTGGACACTTAGTAGTAAAGTAACTATTTATTGCCTGTGTAACTATCACACTCCTGGTTTGACATCATAGCTGATCCTATAGCTTTTACTGTGTCCAATTTCCATATACTGGATTGCTTTAAACTCTAAAGTTCCAAACGCAGTACCTTTTAATTAAAATAAATCTGTTCTTGTACTTTCTTTTTACCATGATCAACAATCAATAATGGCCAAATACATAATACCTGCCAATAAGGGAATTAAATTGAGCCTTTTTTAATGTAATAAAGCCAATAAAGTAATAATCTGCCAATAGTGTAATCAGTTACATGACTGAAGTAGACTTTTTTAATCTGTGAAAAGTGCTACAGAAATAAAACGTAATTAATTTACATCAAAAAATATTTTCAAAATGTCTCAACTGTAGCCAATAATTTTATAATATCTAAAAAGGGCTGCATTTCTTGAGGATAAATTTGTTGGGGGTTTTTTGTTGCTATTTTTGGCCGAAGTGATGAACCAATACAGCAAGAAGCCCGAGGGCATCAGCAGTTATGAAATCAGCAAAAAAAGGAGAATATACATTTTTTTTAGTTTCCTCTAGAAGAAGCTGGCCTGACGCATCCAGAAGTGTTTCGGTAAATGTGCCTGCAGGAGCTGAGATTTCAGACCTTTGGATAACCAGTCATGTTATGTAATTGGACAATAAGACACCTATCTGCGATGGTTACCGTGGGATAGTCGGCATACTCATTCATTGATTGAGGAAACAGAGTTTGCATCACTCTCAATCATAGTTGTAAAAAAAACAACAAAAAACAATCTGACTAATTTATGTTACTGGCAAAGTATTACATTATTGGCTTTATTGCGTTATTGGCTTTCATGAATGGTTGTTAAATCCCCTTTCTTCTGAATTTCTAAAAGGAAGAAGGCCTTCTGGGAAATAATCTCTGTCTCCCCAATCAACTTCCCTCTTTTTTTTAACATCTTATTCTTTTCCAAGTAAGTCACGACCTTGAATGAACGTTTCCACAGGGGTTGGTTCTTAAAACCAGGAGTTTTTTCCTGAATGACCAGAAGTAGAAATCTTCAACCGCACAGTTTACTGTGGGAACAAACGAGAATAAACCGACTCCCAGCCGGAGAATTGGCGTCCCTCAGTGAGGGAGACTCACCGAAAAGGCCGATGTAGACCTCCTGCAGAGAGTGAACGCTGCAGAATTGGTTGAGCTCGTGATGAACTTTGTTGAATATCAATGCTTTGTCGTAGTCTGCGGTGAAGTTCTTCACTATGTCGTACACTGTGGAAGGAAACAGGAGATCCGCAAACCAAAATGATGTCAAACAGGAGAATCTCAATCCAGTAAGTTTAATGTCATTCTTCTGCTGTGACGTACTTCATTAATTAAGAATAAACACTTAGGAATCATTTAAGCTTTTCTGTTTTGTGCCCATAAGTTGCTTAGGAGCTTAAACTGAAGGAATTGATGCTGGTTCTGATAAGTATGTTGCTAAAGGGGCAACAGAAAGATGAACTACCAATAATAGGAGTCATAATGTTATGGTTGATCAATGTCAACTAAAAGAAATGTCCCTGTTCTGATTCTGTCAATGCTGAAAAGATTTCTCTTGATAAAGTTCAATTAGGTTCCTTATGTCTGGAGTTTGTTTATAAATATTGTCTTATAAGTTCATCTTGAGTTTGAGGTAGAGATTCCGTTGTGATGCTGCTGAACGCTGGTGAGTTTACCTGCAGACGGAACGAGGTAGTTCACCACTTCTATGCGGTCAAAGTAAATCATCACGCCTCCACTGGAAGAGAGAAAACACAAAACATCAAGTCACTTTCACCCAAACACCAGTCTGAAATGAGAGGGTGCAGGCGGTGGTGCAGACGTGTGCTCGCAGGCCTTTGGACTCTGCTAAATGAAAGGTGAGCGCCATACATCCCAGGAGTACATCTGATACAATCAGAGCCGGTGCGGCCAGAAAGCTCACCTCGTGCCACATGGTACGTTCTTCACCTCGTCCGTCTGCAGCGTCGTCTGCCAGAAAAAGACACATTCACAAGGTTAGATCAGCCGTTACTCCAGTCTGCGGGTCAACGGTTTCTTTTTGTTTCCCTGCCGTCACTACAAAAACACCAGGTTCACGTCAGCGGGGCAGAGAGGAAGTCCATCAGCGCTGTGAGAAATCAGGTCAGTCTATATGATACAGTGGGAGAAAACTGGATTTCAGTGAAACGTAAAGGAAAAACGCAGCAGCAGGAAGCGCTGCTCTGCATCATGAAATGTAACCCAACGCAGTAAAGAGCTGAAACAACATTTCAATGACAAAAAGCATCAGCACAAATTTCTCACTGTAACAGTTACATCACATGGATCCAATCATCCTGACAGCTCTTTATTTTCCTTCAACAGGAAATAAGAGCCATCTCATCTTCTGTAGTATACAAATGCCTGGCGGTCAGAATAAAAGCCTTTACAGACTTTTTCCTAGATCATCGTCAAACCTCTGCAGGAAGTCTCCAATAATTAACATTTTGCCACAACATCAACAACTGTCGATATAAAAAGAACTGCTCTCTGATGCTCCTACACAGTGCTGTATTATCGCAGTCTTGTCTTTTAGAGCGCATAAGAATGACGTGATTATTAAACAACGGCTGGAAACTTTATGGGTGCAGCAGCAGTTCTGGAGATTAAAATATGATGATTAAATCTCATTTTTATATTTTTTAAATATTAAAACTACAGACATGAACTGGTATAACAGCTGTGGTGCTGTTCAAACCAATTTGTGAATGAAACTAACAGACTGTTTACCTAAACTGGACATTTTATCTATACATATATTTATTCTGTCCCAGTACAACCTTTTATTGCACCAACGAAAGAATTAGGTGTCGACAGAACAATCAAAGTTGCACCATCAACTGATTGCACAATACAAACTCTGTTTCTCACACACCGTTCGACTCGACTTTGCCAATAGTTAAGCCAAAGAAAAACTTAAATGAAGTTATCATCATACAGCGGTGTGAAATTTCTGCCTCGTCTCTTTCTTATGGTGGAGTCATGAACTCTGAGCTTAACTGAGGCAAGAGATCCTGCAGTTCTTTAGATGTGGTTGTGGGTCTTTTGTCACCTCTTTAGTGAGTCGTCGCTGAGCTCTTGGGGTAATTTTGGTCGGCCGCCCCCTCCTGGGAAACTTCACCACTGTTCCGTGTTTTGGCCATTTGTGGATTACGGCTCTGACTGTGGTTCGCTGGAGTCCCAAAGCTTTAGATATGGCTTCATAACCCTTTCCAGACTGATAAGATTTCAATTACTATTTTTCTCACTTGTTCCTAAATTTCTTTGGATCTGTGCATGATGTCTATAGCTTTTGAGGATCTCTTGGTCGACTTCACTTTGTCAGGTAGGTCCTATTTAAGAGATTCCTAGATTGAGAGCAGGTGAGCAGTAATGGCCTGAGTGTGGCTACAGAAACTGAACTCAGGTGTGATCAACCAGAGTTTAGTTTTAACAGGAGCTGGAGGACAAACACTTTTTCACACAGGGCCATGGAGCTTTGGATTTTTTTCTTCCTAATTAATAAAACCCTTCATTTAGAAACTACACTGTGTTTACTTGTGTTATCTTTGACTGTTTAAATTAGTTTGATGATCTGAAACATTTAAGTATGGAAAAAATGCAAAAAAGTAAAAAGTCAGGAAGGGGGCAAACACTTGTTCACACCACTGTGTATAATCATGTTTTGATATGGGTTGTTTCAACATATCCAAACATGACTGGTCACTTCCACCAGAGTGGAATTCTATAATTGAGATTTCAGACAGAGACAAAATAGGCGAGTTCACATGATGTACCTGAACAGATTTGTACGTGGTGATAAACGGAAGCATCAAATGGAAACCGGGACCACTTGTGGCGGTGAGAAGAGCTCCTCCCCTGTGAAACAAACACACACACACACACACACACTTGACTTGACTTCCTTGGGGTCAGAGTTAATATTTAATCAGATAAACTTTATGAGAGAGTTCAACTGACACCACTGTGAATCACAGTCTGTCTCAGAGATGTTTATGTGAACGTCTGCCATTGAAGCAGGAAAGGTCTGATTTCATCCATCCTGCTGTGAACTTGACTTTTTACAACATGCCTGAGCGGGTAATAAAGATTAAAATACCCCAGACTTATGAGGGTGAAGAGACTCTGAAGTACACACAGCTGGTATTTTTGGAAACCCTGATACCATAATAATTACGCCACCCTCTGGTTAACTGTTAACATTTATTGCAAACATCTTTGTAGCAGATACTTTATTCTTTATAGTCTAAGTTTTACAACAAACACCAGTCAACTCAAAATTAAAAACAATGCAGGCTCACCTGTAGTAAACTCCGGTGTGTCCCTCGTCGATCTTGTGCACGGAGGCTAAGAGCGCAGCTCCTCCAAGAGCAGCAATTATGGAGAATATGGCACCCCACTGTGCCATCCTGGCGAGAGAGTGAAAGACAGCATGAGGAGATTAACCAACGGCAGCTTCCCTCTTTTTTGAGGCCTTTTCACAATGGCAACGTAGATTACAATCAAATGTTGAGAGACTCTTGCTGCTACAAGTGACCGGCAGGCAAACACTCCACCAGCATAGTGCAGTAGTAACACTGCGCTGGCTTCTTACTCACTGGGTTTATCTCCTCTGAGCTCAGGCTTAGCCAGGTATCAGCTGGGACTCTGTGACCTTGTCACACTTAAAGAGGATTGAGGCTAAAGTGGGGAAATGTTGCAACTTCTCTGAACATACGTTTAAAAATACTGTCAACAAAAATAAATGCCACTTTATATTATATGTTCATTTATTTTAGCTTGCATGAGCTTAAGGAGTTGGACCAGGTTGCTTTAGTCTGAATGGTTCCAAGAAAGATTAATACATTATACATTTATATACGAGTGTGATTCACCTGCTTCTATCTGGGGTCACATCAGAGGCTCATGTGATCTGTATGGCAGACTTACAATCTAAATAGTCAATGTGTGACAGCCTTGATCAGGAGCAGCAGTAACTGGTCAGCAGTGGGATTCAAGTCAGCCAACAGGCTCACTTCACACCTCTCTTTTCCACAACCATCCCCCAAAGACTTAAACACATATCTATAATGTGCATTAGACTGCAGTTTTGACCTGTACATTGTATAAGACTGGTCTCACACTTTTCAGTTGAAATGATGAGTTGTACAGATTTTAAATATAAATGATCAGAAATCATCCACATTACTTGAGACGTTGCCTCAACCAACGCTTCCTGCTGCTGCTTTAAGGCTGCAGGAACACAAGTTTAAGGTAGATTTAAACTGGTTTTAGCTGGATTTTCATCCCCTATCACTTTCATTCAGATTATTCTCATGTATGCATCATAATATCAGTCTATTTTGGTAAGTGTATGATAGCTGAGAAGATTTGTGATGCTATATGTTACATGCTCTGATAAACTGAAAAATTCAATTTACCCATGGAAAATAAAGAACTTTCCATCTATTGAAATGTATTAGTGACTTCGCTCACCTTGTACTTATCTTTTTGATTAATCTCTATTAATTTTGGCTTTGTTGTCTTGTTTGTTTTTAGCAAGGATGCTGTAAAGAAAGCTAAACACTGTACTGACATCATCAATCCCTATGGACACAATATGTATAAATGATCTAAGGCTATCTAGTAGAAACTGATTTTCTGGGGAATCTATAGGAGCTGACATAACTGGCATCCTGCACAGCATTAGTAAAACGTCATATGTCTGTTTATTTATCTTAGTGAGAAGGAAAGAAAGTCACAGATTTGTGAGGAGTGATGCAAACAGTTTACTGATTCCCGGAAATGCTTACATCTAGCCAATTAACGATACAATGATTCTTTTTTTGAGAAATAAGTATTCCGAATAAAAAGGAACACCGTTAAGTTTTAATTTTCAAGAAAAATGTTCTCAAACCAGACAAATATATGCGTGTTTTCATAACGACAACTTAAAATGTCACAATATTTGAAGGGGCTTCGGTTTCAGGCACTTCCGGGCTAACAGCATTAGCATGATTTACTTTGTTATATTACTTCAAGCAGGCAGTCAGGAGTCTCGTCATGTAGTAGGTTTGTTTAATGATGTTATTACCGTCATAAATACTTGATCCTGTACTTTTTTCAATCAATAATGATGCACAATAAAACGGCCAAATGTAGCCCTGCCTTTCGAAAACGTAGCAAGTTAGCAACAGACCTCATGTTGGTTTCTTCGCCTTATTTTACATTTTAATGCCACAATGAAGAGGCGCGGGAGCAGAGATTAAACAGCTCGTGAAACATGTTTGTGTTTATCGGCAGATCTTACCTGAAGTTTCCCTCTGAGGTGAAACAGAATGAAAAACAGTCACCTCCTCCTCCCCTCCACCTTCTTCTTCTGCCGTGGAGTCAAGTGCAGGACGGCCGAAAGGCTGAGTGAGCGCCCCCTAACGTGCTGTTATCCCAACAGCACTGCGGTGTGTGTATTACATGTCGTCTAAAATTCTATTCTATTCTATTCTATTCTATTCTATTCTATTCTCGTATACTTGTTTCGTCATGTGGCTCGTTTACTGGCATCTGGAGGCAAACTGGAATTTAATAATACTTTGGGCTGTTGCTCCTTCTGACAGCAGCATGTTGCATCCATGTATCTATGCACACATAAATCCATTCATCCATGCCTCCATGTCTCAATGCACCCAAGCATCTGTTCACCCATGCATCCATGTATCCATCTGCCCGGGCATCCATGCATCTTCAATCCAGCTTCATCCTGTTCAGGGTTGCGGGACACTAGAATATTTCCAGCTATAAAGTAAAGGCCGGTTACACCCTGGATGGGTAACTAGTCCACCACACAGCAAACATCAACAGGTGTTCAGTGGGTAAGACAATGAAAGCTTTTATTGTATTTATTGTGTTTCATTGCTTTGCTCTTTTACAAACTCGAATCTGACATGAATTTGTGCTGAGCTGCTTTAGTAGCTTTGCAATCATCATAAAAAACATTAACTGGCTTGATGTATGTATTGTTAAGTGCAGTGAGAAAGACACATGATTAGCACCGATCATTCCACTAGATGGATAACAACAAGTAAGTCACATAAAAGTGGCTGGATTGAAAACCCTTCCCATGCTTATTATGTAAATCCACCAGGGACACAAGAAGCTCTTGCCAACAGAAAAAGGTCCAAAACTATCAGTTCTGCTGCCAAAAACATGGAAATGTTTCTATGATTCCCAACATGTTGTTTGAAACTGCTTTTTTTTGTTAATGCAATAGTCAGTTTTGTTTTCCAGATGATCCGTCTCAGTTCCTTCTTGAAGCCACGAAAACGGTGCTAAAAGTCTCAAGTTAATGAGTCGACCAAACATCTGCTTCACTGGTATTTCACAATACCTCCACTAATTTGTACTGGAAGCAATTCAACAGTTTTTACAACCGAAAAAACAGAGGGATAAGTTGCAGCCTTCTTTATTCAAACGTTGAGACAAAGTTCATGGTGTCACATGCAAATGACTATATACATTGCTCTAATATACGAGATGTGAAACTAGGTTTTACCAACTAACTCATTTGACAAAGTTCTGCATCTTGTGATACGGCAAGTTCAGCTTCAAATTCTGAAGTCAAATTATTTTGGAATATCTAATTTTGTATTCCGTGCTCTTGTGACACAAGATACAACAATTATCAGATAAAATAAAAGGGTTAGTCTTCTTTTGATTAAAAGATTCAGAATTATTATTAATTATTCTTGCTTGATTAGAATTACCTGCTTGTACTGTTTGCTTATTTTATGAAAGACATTATTTTAACTTAGTTTCTGCATGAATGAACTTGTTTTGGGGAAAAGATGGGATACTTCTTTGTTTGATGACATGAGCATAATGTTCCGGTGTTATTTTCATTACTGTACAGGTGGAATAGGAGTGAAACGGCGCAGACCCAAAACGTTGAATTTCCATTCAGCGTTCTTGTGCTCCACCAATTGTTCAAATCAAGCAACAACAATCAATATTTAAATAAACGTAATAACCTGCAAACAAAACATAGAAATGACTCCTACACGGTCATTTATTACAATTTAATCTTTAAAATAAAAGAAAGAGATACTATTTAAACTCTGATTTGATATCCCCCTTTATTTCACACACGTGTCCAGTTTTCTAGTTCAGTAAACAATGGGAGTGCTCTGCTTTTGTTCAGGTTCAGAAGAATTAAAGCACTAAAACGTTTCGCAGACGTTCTTCAAGTAAACAGCAGATGGAGACAGAGACCATCTGAGCTGCTGAGCTTCAACTTCAGGAGCAAAAGAAAGAAAAAGAAAATTTCCCCACAACAATCACAGTTTAGTTTTAACATTGTAGAAGCCATTCCAATGTGGCAGCCAGTGGGAATGTTGATCTGTCATTGATAAGGTTAAATATTCACAACGTTTGGTCAAGAAAATGTAAAAGGGAAGTTCATTTCAACTTCACTGACCAAAAAAGCCAAAAGAAGAGATACAGAACTAAAGGTCTCGACTCTTAAATGGCTGTGGTGCTTTATTTTTAGACATTGGCCTCTTGAGAAATTTACAAAGGGCCAGAGCTAACCCCAAGGTGCTGCAGTGGCAGCTCTGTGTCGTGCATTTTAAACATGGAGGGGCGGGTTGGTGGAGGGTGAAGGGAACAACAGAGCAAGGGAAAAGAAGTTTGTCAGAGTTCATTAAGTATCAAGGGAACATCGCTGGAACTGGCAGCGTAAGCCGCGCTGGGGCCCTAGTGCCATTAATCACGAATGACAAGAAACCAGGGGCCGAGGGGAGGGTGGGCGGGGGGTGAGGGGGGTGAGGGGGATGAGGGGGGGGGGGGGGGGTGGATTTGAAGCTCTACCAGAGACTCTGGGAGTGATTATAGGAAGGGGTGCAGGCAGGCCAGGCCAGGGGTGTCGAAGGTAAAACACACCAGTTCAGCCTCCTCCACACAGATCACAGTCACATCATCGCAGGGAGACTGTACACACAGACATGTGACTCCAGGCTCGGGGAACATGACAGGGTGATAGCAGGGAGCGCTTTAGGTGTGAGAGGAGAGGTAGAGCGCAGAGGCAGGATTCCTCCCTTTGTGTGTTTCGCCCTCATTTATATGAGCCGAGCCTCTGGCCTAATAGCATGCAGGAGGAGGAGAGTGGAAGTGCAGCAGTAACAGAGTGCCGCTCGTATATCTCTGTCGGCCTGCCTTATTTTCTCCCCGCACCCCCAGAAATCTTGTGGTGGCTCGCCACACTGCTGCCACCCTGGAAGCAGAAATAAATGGGAGCGAGAAAGCGAGGGGAGAAAAGAAAGAGGAGAGCTCGTGACTCGTGAAGATGGAGGCCTCTGTTAAGTGCTGTGCTTGAAAGCCCGTCCGGCCTCATTAGCTGTCAGTTGTAACAATACTGAGCTGGCAGCGAAGACTGCTCCCAGTCTCGGTGCCATAAATCACTGGCTGACAGGGCCCTGACAGGGCTGGGAACCAACACACATGCAAGGCTTGCTTGCTTTCTGCCTCTCTGCTGTTCCCCTTTTCTTTTTCTTCTCTCCTTCTTTTTTTTTCCATTGCTCATTCTCTTTTTTCCCTCCCTTCTTTATCTTCCCTCTCCCTTTCCGCCTCCGTCTTTGTCAGGAGTGCTCCCACTCTTTCTCCATATCTCCCTTTCAGCTCACTCACTCCATCATACACACTTCCAGCACATTGCAGCACGTCAGCAGACAGCCTCGGACACATGTGCTCTCGCACTTGTCTTTTGAAGCAGAGTTTTCTTTTTTTTCTTGTCCCAAACATAAGTGTGTCTGACAGGAAGAGTTCAGAAAAATATGTGAATCTTTGTGGGATGAGAAGCGTTCACTTGGAAGCTGTTTGTGTTGTTTTAGTCTTAGTTTTTCTAGCCCAGCTCCAGCACAGGGATGGGAAGAGTTAAACTGGGAGGTATGATGACCTGGTTTAAACAAAAACTCTGGACAAAGCCATATTAAATCTTCAAACATTACTTAATGAAAACATTTTATCTTGAATTAGCAGCAAAAAATAATATGTAAAAGCATGAGTAGGTGGTGTGTATGACGGGAAATGAAGACTGTTACTGTAAACTACTTTTTAATAACCGACAACAATGTCATTATTCAGGCCTTTTTCAATGCAGTACAGCCCATAACATAATGACTTGTCAATAGTGTCATTACATATTTGAGCCATTATGATAACAACATTTTGCCAGTAATCAAATGTGTTATTAGCATTAATGAAATCCTTTTAAAATGTAATAACTGCAGCCAATAAAATAATAATACTTATAAAAAAAAGCATTTCTGGGAATAAATGATTTGCAGGTTTTGTGCCGTTTGTAATAAAATAATTCCATTAAATGAGATAACTGTTCTATTCACTCATTGAGGATACAAACTCTGCAATACTCTAACTTTAAACAGTCTATTTCATTATTGACTTCATTACATTGAAAATAGCTCAAATTATTACATTAAAGGACATTATGACAACACTGACTGTTGTTATAGTCATGACTAAACAAAATGATTTAAATAACTCCAGCTAGGTCTTCACTTGCACCACTGCTGATGAGTGAAAAAATCTGTGGTTCGAGTCCCAGTTTGTTGATCTTTCTGTTGAGTTTGCATGTTCTTCCTGTGTACTGCATTTGCTCCAGGTACCACAATTTCCTCCGAATATGTTTGAGATTAATCTATTACTCATTGTTGTGAATTTGAGTGTGTCTGTGTGTTGGAACTGTGACCATCTGGCTGCCTGAATTTGATTGAATAGTTCAGAAGATTGTCAGATGGATGAAATGTCATCTTTCTTTTTTACAGAGAGTCCCACTGAGTTGAAGATCTGCTTGGGAAGCGAGGCCTGGTCACTCCAGCAGTAAGTACAATCTCACAATTTCAAGTAAAACCCACACAATGTGTATACATGTATCTCAATATGAACATTCACATCAACTTAAACCAACTCAACTTGTTAAATCTGATAAAAGGTTGATGAATCTATTGACTAAACATTGAATTCCAGTATCAAACTGACCATCACCCTTTGATATGACAGTTTTAATATTGACTGTATGATTAACTTGAAACGCTTGATTGAAACACAATTATGGTAAAAAATACATAAGAAAGCTGTTTCGACTCTTAAGATGGGAGCAACAGTATGGAAATCAGTGATGAGGACACATAAGTTGAAGACACATTTGTCATCTGGTTGCAGGAAGCGACAAACAGACAATATTAAAGTAGCATAATAGCAAACAAGCCCAAAAGCCTGTGATGCCTCGGAAGCCTCTGGCCTCTCCTGAACTAACCTTTCAGAGAAAGCTTCATTTTACAGATGTTGCATTTTGACGCTGCGCTCATGCAAAAAATGTCGACGTGCAGCTCTACATGTAAAATGCATGAGGGCATTAGCATGTGAAGGATGTAATGGTTTGTTTGTGTCCACAAGACCGAGCATGAGCTGCTGCAGCCGCCTGCCGGTGTCACTTACAGTGACGTGTGATGATGTGTGTGACACGCCTGGAAAGGAAGGAAGTTGAAGCAAGCGAGGCTGTGGGTCATTAATCACTGCTCTTTGACACTTGGACACACACACACACACACACACACACACACACACACACACACACACACACACACACACACACACACACACACACACACACACACACACACACACACACACACACACACACACACACACACACGCACACACACACACATATATATTCCCCAAGTTATGAGCCCTGCGGGACACCGGTGCTGAGCTTGCAGCTGCATGGAGCTCAACTGTTGGCATTGGCACTCGCATTTAAGTGAGTCTATACAGTACATGTGGGTAAATGCAGAGAGAATGAGCTCACAGCCGAGCGCCGTGTCTCTGATTCGGTTGGACTCCCACACGCCGCCTCCTTCATTCCAGAGCTGCATATCTAGAGCAAAAACTAACAGGATTCAGCTGGATCTCACGCGGGGTCAGCTCAGGTTGGATTAAACACTTAATCGCTCTACCGTATGTGAAGAACATGCTGATGACAGTTATTGGAAATTCAACATCAATATTGTTGGACATTCTTGGATTTGTTGGAGCTTTTGAAAACTTTGTTCTGATTTCAGTAAAAACAATTTAGACAAAATTGCATAACTGTTTTATTATGACTTCTGGACTTTTCAAACCCCCTCTGATGTACGACATGATGCACAAAAACCACATTATTCTTATTATTATGAAGGAAACAAGTAAGTATGAGGAAGATATTCAATTATTATGCGCCTACACTCCAATAGTGATGGCTTTTTTTCAAGGCAGTCAACCTCCACTTGGAGTAATTTTTCTGTTTAGTGTCTTGCTCAAGGGCAGTCACACACAGATACAGTGAGCTCAGCACCCCTGTAAATCTTGAAATGTATAATTTAAATTCTTGTATCATTCAGTTGGTGTGGTGGGTAGTACTCTTTGGCTTTAGCATCTTTTTTTCTCTGCATGTTCTCCCTGTGTATATGCTGACTTTTTCTGTCGTTTCCTCACGCAGTTGAAATCCTTTGAGGACCAGTGATGATTCTGAAATTGTCAGTAAGTGTGAATGCGAGTGTGTTATCTGTCTCTCTGTGTTTGAACTGTGATGGACTGGCGATGGTCCACGATGTGACCAGCTGATCAGCTGGGTTCAGCGCCACATCCTGCCATCTTTGATCTGGACTCAGGCAGCTGCAGACCGTCTCCGCTGACGTTGGGATAAAAGCAGGTGACTCACTGGACGTGTCACATCACAGGGCAAAACACAGAGAGGCACAAAATCAATCAACCACACACTCATACTTATCAGCAATTCAAAGACCGACACATTCACCAAACAAGCACATTTACGGAGGAGAGGAAAACTCATTCTGACACAACAGTCTTCAACCTGTAGTGAGGTTTTGTGAAGGGATGCAGAGCCACAGACATACACACACCTAATATAGCTTCATTACCACCCAGATGACTCTTTACAAAATCCTAGATTATCATTCACAAGGAGAACATCTTGGAAAATTAATCTACCAGTGAAGAAATCTATGAGAGATGACGGAACAACAAAAAGATGTGAGGAATTGATTGTCAAGGAAAAAGTAGTCCATCCATCCATCCATCCATCCATCCATCCATCCATCCATCCATCCATCCATCCATCCATCCATCCATCCATCCATCCATCCATCCATCCATCCATCCATCCATCCATCCATGTGTTTATCCTCGAGAACAATAATCAACTCACTTCAAAGAGAAGATGATCAAACATGCTGTTGACATATTTAACCTCCTAAAAACAGTTTTGGTTTGATGGTCGATAATGATAGTTGTGTTTCTGTCACTTTTAGCTGTTTCTTTGTCATTGCTGCCTCTGACCGTCCACTCCCTGTCTGCTGTCTGCGCCGCTTTGTTTGGAAACTAGTTGCTTAGATGTGTTTGTCTACTGTTTAATGCTGTGTGGGCAGCATTAAAGATCCTTCTTTCTGGGAAAAGCTACCACCTGCTGTGACAAATGAAAGTGGTAAAAACAAGCAAAACAGCAGCTTTTAAGTCCACAAAGGCCAAAACAGTAAACTACAAGATGCTGTAAAAATCCCCACAGCTACAGAGTCTTTATGTGGGTTTATGTGAACAAGAAAAGCCTTTGATATCACATCATTGTTATTGTACAACTGTTTACAATAGCAGCCTTAAAGCAGCATGAGAATCTAATCCTGTCTGCTGCAACTGCCTGCTTCCTCGTTGGAGCTGCTGATGAAAGTCTTGACCGATAAGTCAAGATTTACATTTTGTACGAGTTTTGGACCCCCGACACAGTCTCTTGTTGCTCTGTCTTCCTTTCTCAGCACCATCTGTAACCATTAGTGTTTAAAAGTTTAAGATGTCCTGCTCTTCGTGGGGCTGCGGGATCCCAGAGGAGGTTCCGGCACAAAGTTACACACCAGGCCTCTCTCGGCGGCGTGACATTAATCTTCCCCTGGACGCAGAAATCTCCATTTAACATCTTCCTCATGGGTGTCGGCCTGCTTTTTGCTTCTTGGTGAAATTTATTGTATGACATGTGTGGTATTGTGTGCATGCGTGGCGGCGTAGGTGGACAGTGTAATTGGCCCTGTGAATGTGCTTCGGTCCGCTCGGGGCAAACGATGGTTGCAGTGTACGTACAGTACCGCGCGGTGCTGAGCTGAGCTGTGGGGGTGTGGGAAAGCGATCACAGTGGACTTCAGAGGGGAACCGAGCAAGAGAGAGGAAATTGCAGACAGATAGGCCTAATGGTTGTGCTGAGGGAAGAGGTTGTAGGGCCAACAGCTGCTAGCCATCCATCTGGACCGGCCCGGACTGGGCTGCGAGGCAGTGACATATCCCGCTTCAGGGGACCAGAGCGCCGGGACTTTCCATCAGAGCCGGGTCACTAAATATTTGCAATAAATGCTGGGAGTTTTCTTTAAAATCCCTTCAAGGAATCGTTCACTCAGAAGCTATAAGATCAAATGTCACTTATGATTTTATTGCAGCGGCTAATAGTAAAATGATACGGAAAGAAAAAACTATATAAAAAGAAAACACATGGGTTTTATGAATGGAAATGTTTAATAGGATGCATATTTCTTCTTTTTCTCACAGTTCACTACATTATGTATGCCAGTATTTCTGTTGGGGTTGTATCACTTCAGTAGGAATATAGCTCATCTCAAACAAACAAGAAATTAATTCACAGTGAAGGTTTTTTCGTTTATCAATAGAAGCTCATTTTTCTTAATTTCTCTTCAAAGATTTGTGAACTGATGAGACTTTTGGCGCACTTCAGTCCCCAACATTAATCTATTCATTCTAAGGATTTCTACAAAACTTTTTACCCTCTAATAAGAGCTTCGAGGAGCAAACATAAAACAGTTTCTGGCCTGATCTAAGGTGAACTCACAATATGGATATTTTCATGTCAAAGTGTTTCAGCTTGATCTACACCAGTGGTGTCCTCTCCTGCTCCTCCAGGGGCATTTCCAGCAGGTTTTAGTCATCGCCCTGCGCCAACACACCTGAATCTAATGAATGTGTCATCATCCAGCTCGGCAGAAAGCTGAACAACAAACCAATCCTTACGAGCAGGTGTGTTGGAGCAGTGAGACGTCGACCCTCTGGCTCCAGGACTGAACCAGACTGATGTAAACCAAAGAGAAGCTCTGGAAACCATCAAGTTCAAACGGGAGAAGAACAAACCTCATGGACTGAACCGAAGTCCCGTAAAGTTGGTGAAGATTCTCCGGTCATGCAGGTTTATCTTACATGAAGTGATTCCAGTTGTATCTGTTAGTGGTTGATATCAAACCACCAACGTCCTTTCGTTGTATTAATTTTTATGTTAAAAGTTCGATTTTTACACTGATAGTTAATATCTTTAGATAAATGTGTTTTTTGTTCAAGGTGCTATTTCCCACTGCTATAAGCTTATAATCTCCTTCCCTATATGTGACGAGCAATGCTAAGAAATGTGATCAGATGAAGGCTGGCCACTAACACACTCATGTTTGGTTTCATCATAATAACTATAACTTGAACAAAGCAAACAACAAAACCAAAACAACTTGAATTCCTTTGTCCGACCCCATAAAGTCAGGGTTACTTCTTAGGGTTTTTGTTAAAGTATAAGTATTTATACTAGCTATGGTTTGACATTGTAAAGGATCCAAATTGAATAATACTAACATCAATTTCACTTGAAATAATTGTGACAAAAAGTGAAGCAACTGAAGGAACGTTTGCTGAATGTTAGACGACAACTCTTCAGGCGAAAACGCATCGTTTTTGCATTTTTCCTTGGGAAAGATTTTGCATTTCCCTGGCCACATTTTGAAAGCGATGTCCGTTTATACGTACATGCTGCGGTTTGTGTTTTCATGTTACAGCTTTTGTATTTTTGTGGCTTTTGCGTTCGTGTTGTGTTTGTTGTTGTGCAGTGAGCTTTGTATTCCTGTTGTGACTTATGTACTTTTTATCATCATGTTGTTTTATTTTCATGTTGCAGCTTTTGTATTTGTTTTGTGGCTTTTGCTTTCATGTTGTAAGGTGTTTGAGCTTTGTACTTATGTTGTGATTCTTGTGTTTGTGTTGTGGCTTCTTCAATAAGGTGACCCCTCTGGGCCACTGGCCTTTGTCCTTCTTGATGCTTCATGTCCGCCTGTCTGTTGTTTCTTTGTGAATTTCTAAGGCCATCATGAGTCTGATCTAGTAAGTCCACTGATGCTGTTCTACAGTTTATCTCTAGAAAGGATAGTAAAGCCATCAGACTGATAAAATCTGAATTTACTGCCTTCTTCAGCTGCGTTCACTATTTGAATGAGTTGTGACACTTACTTGTGGCTGGCTGTTACATTGCCCTGAAAAGAGCTGTTGTTCGGAAATGTACAACATGCAGGCCAGACAAACATCAGATAAACATCTGTTACAGTTGAGCAATGAGAGAAATATTGCTCATTCTGTTCTAATCTCATCTGTGAGGTGGAATATTGGCAAGTGACAGATGAAAGCCTAAGTGTGTGTGGACAGCTGTTTGATTCATCCTGGATGTAACATCGATCCAGCTGCTGATGTTCAATCATGGAGCCATTAAATAAATAAATAATTGAAATAAAAAGGGCTGAGCTAACCTTCTCTGGTTTGTGTTGTTGATTTGTCAGTGCAGGGGGTGAAAGCTGATGAGGTGAATTTACTCACTGCTCTGCTCTGCTCTCTGTTCCCTCCTCCACGCCAAGCGCACATATCTGCGTACACGCATGTGCACACCAACACATTTGCACAAAGTTTGCACCCGTACACACACACACACACACACACACACACACACACACACACACACACACACACACACACACACACACACACACACACACACACACACACACCCTGAGTTGTGCACAAGCACCCTCTAACCTCACTATGGTCTCACACAGCAGGCCTGCCATAAATCAATGGGCAGGATCGTGTCTGCCAGTTAGACTAAACAAGAGCATTTGTGAGGATTTGCTCTCGCCCATTAATCATCCTGACAGCTTGAAAAACACATTTCCCCTTTAATGACTGTATTTGGATAATCAGCTCTGTTTCCCTTCCCGCCCTCTCCCCGACTCTCCCTCCTCTCCTATCCCCTCCCCACTTTCTTCCTTTTTTACATTTTTTTCTGGATTTTTTTTTTTTTTGCCCCAAGCACACTCTCAGGCATATGGCTGCCACACTATTAGAAGAGAACATGGAGGAGAGTCCAGGAGGGTGAAAGAAGGAGGGCGGGGGGGGGGGGTCTCTCAATGTCTAAAAGGGTTCTCCGAAAAAAAAAAAAAGTAAAAATAATCATGCTGCCTGTGGACACAGTTTTTTTTCTTACCCTCACTCAACAAACCACACTGCCCCTGCTAATATAAACTTAGTATATGTGAACACACACACACACACACACACACACACACACACACACACACACACACACACACACACACACACACACACACACACACACACACACACACACACACACACACACACACACACACACACACACACACTCACAGTGTGACAGTTCTGCTAAATTAAACTCAGAGAAGTCATGGATGGTGTTAACATGGACCATGAATGTCTTGATGTGTAAAAGGTCTGTCGCAAATGTAAAAAAATAAAAAGCGATCTGTGTCATGTGGAAATACCTGATGTGAGGGTGATTCGACCACAAGCTCTGACTTTCTGCAATCAACAGACAAACCTGTATGTTCCAAACCGCACCGGTATTTCCAGAGCAGAAAATTAGCGCGTGAATGATGAGTGAGTTTATTCTTAATTGTCTGTATCAGGATTTAAAACTGTACAGTATTCTAGTGTGGTCGGAAACTTAGTTCATTATTATTTTTCTCAAAATAATAAAAGAATACAACAACAACAACATATAGCTTTATAATGGTTGACCCACTTGCAAGATTTGATTCACACCCCGATGAAGTCTACATTTACCCCCTACATTTACAAAAATTGACACAGACCTGCATATACTGTACACCTGGTTCAGAGCTACTATGAGCAGCCAAACCTGTAGGAGGCAGTGTAACAAAACATATGAAGCCATGATAGCCAATCAGAGTCTTGGAAAAAACACAAGGTCATGAATTGTAACGTAAATCTCCTTGTCCAATGTCCAATGTCCAAATGGCGACACAGAGTCTTTCTTAACCTCCACTGTGGCTGGAGTTTTCAGGAATCAGTTTGTGGTGACTCATAACTCATTATGCAAGGCACAAACCCAGAGAAATGTCACCATCTCTGTCACACCCGATACGTGTAAACGTGGCCTAACTGTTCTCCCTATGGCTGCTTAGTTTTATTTTAAATCTAAATTGCTCATAGGCGTGTGCATGGCTGATGATAATAATGTGCATGTCAACATTTCAATGAAAAATCAAAACTAGAAACATACAGATGTCAGCAGACGATGCGTTACAGCTACTCTGACTACAGTCTGATAGCAATAGTTCCAGTGGAACATCTTTTATCAGGAGATCAAGGCCCCTGTTCAAATGACAATGTTTCGAGTGAAAACGCATCATTTTTATTTCAAAAAATTTTGAGTTTACACGGTAACATTTTGAAAACAATGTCGGTTTACAAAGAAACGGCTGAAATGCTTTGAAAACAATGTACTTTCAGGCTGGGCCACTAGTGGGTGCTGTGGTTTCAGAGAACATTATGCTATAAACAATAACAATGGCAACTTCACGGACAGTCGCATGGACAGATGATGAAGTTGGATTGTTATTCCGGGTGACTGTCAACTATAAAACTCCATGACACTCTGGAGGAAAACATTGTTCTTATCGATTATCTTCTGAGCATGTGCAGGAGAACTATTTACTACCGACATGGTGTGCATCCACAGTAGTAGTTTCATAGAAGTTGTGTTTTACAAGGCGACAGTGTCAGTGTTTTCAAAGAGTTCCATCTTGGGAGCCATTTAAGTTGTGTTTTCAGCGGCTTCGAACGCCGTTGTCAGGTAAATGGAAAATAAAAATGCAATAAAAATGTTTTGTTTTCACTTGAAAACGTTGTTGTGTAAACACCCCCTTGTGAACCTGTTTCATATTGTCTGCAGGTGATGGAACTTAAGAAGAATGGAACCTTAAAACCTGACCTCCAAATACTCTATACTCTTTCTTAAGCTATTTATTTTCCCTGCTTTGAAAGTGCATGTCACTCTGTACCATGATCGATGTACCCTGTCGGTAGAGTCAACTCTATATTGATGAAAACAAAATGACCAACATATTGGTCGGCAGCTGTCCCCACTCACTCAGAGTCTATAAAACTATTGTTTATATCAGGGATATGTCATCAATCACAGCTTTGGATCACATCAACAAGACTTAAAACAGACATCACACCCAGAGGGGGACAAAACACAGCTCACATGTATTATATAAAGAGCATCTGTGTAATCTACTCTGACTTGCATGCATAGTACACAGCGAGTGTGTGTAGCTCCTAGGGTATGTTGACATGTGGAGTAATGTATGTCCCTTAGCAGTTGTCCTAATGCCACGCAGCTGAGTGATGCACACAGACACACTGTTTGGTTCTGGCAGCTGAGGACGCACTCAGATGACAGTCGAGGAACAAACATCCCGTGTGGCGTCGAGTCCTGCTGAAGAGGAGCTGTAAATGTAACTTTACATCACAAACACCCTCACGCTTTACACTTTTGGACAGTTTGCCAGCAATTTGTTCCACTTCACATCACCTAATCGGGACGTTTCCTCCGATACAGATCTTTTCAGGAAGATCATTAAAGTGACGCCGGCAAAAGTTAAGCAGCTAATAAAAGGAAGATATAAAGTGTAATCTGGCCTGTAGTGCAGTGGACAAGAGGAGTGTAATCATAACAGTGGCAGCCTCTCAGTCTGGATGCCCCTGCAGGAAGGACATAAAACAGACATCAGGCCTGTGATGCTTAAAGTGAGTACATTATGACCACAGGCCATCCCCGAAGTGGAAGGAATAACCAAGTTGTCAATCTGAGCATGACTCGGGATCGTCAGCGCTGCTGCCAAGGCACGTTCGCTTTCCAGCGCCCGTGACATCCTCGCTGCGTTCTCCCAGCATGGCGGCCAATGGAATCCAGCTGGACACACGGTCCAAGCGCTATTAGCAGTGCACCGTGCTGTAATTGAAACGCCGGTCTCTCCACTGGTGGTTAGGGAGGGTATGTCTATTAACAGAGCTCGCTCAAACAACACTGGAACTTTGGAGAGAGCACAGCGGCTCCGGGCAGCTTTCCACACTGCGGCCCGGGGAGGGTTGCCAAGGTCAGGCCTGGATGAAGATGAAATCGAAAGCGCTATTTCGCTATCTGAAACTCTACGGCTGAGCCGACGGCCTCATCAATCTCTGTAATTATTCAAAGAATCAACAGCAAAAAAGAATTGGACTGCTTATTCTGTTTTATGAACTTTCAAAAACGTTTTTTTATTTTTTATTTTTGGAAAGCAAGATGCCATTTGCTGGGAGGACAGAGATCAATCAATAAGATTACACATTAAAAGAAACCTTCGGAAAGTTGAAATTCCTAAATCTATGCAGCGATTGTGTTCCTTCCACCCATGGATCACCAATAATAAAAAAACAACCTTTATGATCAAGGCTTAAAGTAATTTCTTTCGAACTGTGAGAAATTGTGGTCAAACCTCTTCGGCTCCACCGTTAAAAACCACAACGTTCACACAGCTTTGGTCTGGTCACACCATGGAGCACTGGCGGCTGTTTACAGGGCAACGAGTGAAAACCGAAAACTTTCACTGTGTTTTTGACGTCTGCTTACGTAACAAGAGCGCACGGAGCCACCGAAAATTTTACTTTTTGGAAACGGTCGCCAAGGTGGAACTTTTTAGGAAACGCTCGGGCTCCGTCGTCATGGAAACGGGGGACAACAAAGCTTTCTAGAAACGCTTAGGCCGTCTTCTTGTTGGCGGTAGAAACACTGCTACTGCGCATGCACGAGTAGATGGACAATAACAAACATGGCGGCCTCCAGAGTGACTTCATGACTTCTAGTCTATATTCTAGTTTTATTGTCCATATTGGTAGTTTTAGGATTGAGCGTCACCTGTAATAACATCCAGTTGGTCATCTGTCCCAAAGAATGTCTGTGTACTCGTCCTTGTTAATGTTTATTGCGTATTAGTCTCTGCGCTCGTGTGTGTGGTTTTATTCCAAACACAACCTACAGCGCCGACTCATGGCCTGGCATGCTAACTACATCTTTTTCAGTGTTTTTGTCGCTGCCGCATAAACGGACATCGTTGCTGTGCAAACGCAAAAATTCATAGAAAATGTGACCGCAGCATTACAGCTCGGTACTTAAATCTACACATTTCCCTTTCTGGAGACCAGACATACAGACCTGGCCGTTCGTTAATAATTCCTCCTGAGCCGCTCTGGGTTTTGTTCTAAAGTCATTTAATTGTCAAACATTTCATTTCCTCTGATCAAGCAAACACTACTGTACTTGGAAGTCTGCTCCGACTGGCACTCAACCTGCAGGACAACCTGGAAGTCTTTAATGCAGCAGTGATATGTTCCCTTTTTTTCAGTGGGAGCATGATTTCAGAATGCCTGGCTGCAGATGTGAACGAGAGGGGAGTCGAAACAGGCATGTAAGAGGAGTCAGTCACAGGGTTTATGTGGAGAAATAAAGCAGAGATTGTGTGACAGGCCCTGATGAGGGATGTGTTCACACCATCTGGGTTGCTTTAACACTGCGGTCACTGTTGGATGCCGAAGGCTCTGTATTGTGTCCTGATGTTAAACACAGAGGTGGTAGTCATGGAGTTGAGGTTAATGTTTTGTTCTGAAGACACAGGCCGACAGAGAAAGACTGAGCACCCTTCCTCTCTCTCTCTCTCTCTCTCTCTCTCTCTCTCTCTCTCTCTCTCTCTCTCTCTCTCTCTCTCTCTCTCTCTCTCTCTCTCCTCCATAGCTGTCAGCAGACATGGTGAACTGGGCTCGAGCTGGCGTCTAATTGAAGAGCAGCTCCACACCCTGTCGTCATTAATCACGGCGCCTGTCAGGAGCTGCTCGGGACCCCACAGTGGCACTCCACACCGTCTCTGCTCTGACGCACAGAGGGGAAAATATTAGTCCCCTCCGTCCCCACCGCAACGTCCTCTGATACTTGTAATACTCTGATTACTTCTGTCATCCCACTATTACTGTGTGACTCCAACGTGACCACAGTTATTCCTATTTCTGGAAGCAGAATTAAAAAGTTGCAGTGTTCTCACTGGTTTCTGTGTAAGACTAGAGTAATAAAGAAAACATCAAACATTTTATTAAAATAAAATGATTTATTGGCCTATTGTTGTGATATTGTTGGACTTAAGACACTAAGTAACGTTTCATTTTAAGCAAAAAAGCGAGTCAGAAATCAGTTTATATGGTTTTCTGACTTAAAACCTTTGTGAATAAATCATGAAATGGTTCAAAATCACTCGAAAACTCTCGTATTTTACTTCACTGTAGTTGTGGCAACACTGTTTGTGTCTTGAATTAACAATTGTTCATAATCTGAGGATTCATTAAAAAAAAAAAAGAGATATTTCTTCATTAATTTCGTCATAGTTGTGAGAAAAAATCTTGAATAAAGAGTAAATGTAGAATACTGAGAGAAAATAATGTAATAATAAAAATTGCATTTTCACTTCATTTTAGCATTTTAGTTTCAGCAAACTTTGCAGTTATGTCAGGAATAATGTTAAAAAAAACTAGTGATATCATATAGTTTTAGTCTGTTGTTAAAATGTTTTTCATTGACACACATGCAGTAAATTGTTGTACATAAGTGCAGTTGTACACACATAATATACACACGGTAAATATGTAAGTGTTACATTAAGTTAAGATTTTACTGTCACATGACATCAACACTTGTGGGTGAAAATAACGTTTGCGTTGCCACGGATCTGCAGAATTCAACCACATATGTGTCACGTTCTGTGGACAAAGGATTGTGGGAGAATACACACTCTCACACACACACTAAGGCGACATAAATGGAGTGTGTGGGTATTGACTCAGCTGCAAGGGTGTGTGTAGGGGGACAAGAAGATAGATGGGGGAGATTGATGAGCGCCGGGATAGGGAGAATAGTGAGGCATTTGATGAACGAGTGTAAACTGGCAACAGAGGAATTAATTCCTCCTCCCCGACAAGATTGAAAGTTTTCCCCTCTGCATGACCTCCAGTGTGAATCATCTTCACTTTCAAGCCAATGTAACCAGTCCTCTATCTACGGTATGTAAAACAGCAACCCAGCAGCCTCATTCATACCGAGATAGCGAGATAACATTGTTGATGTGCGTTTCAGAGAAGAAGTACCTGTTTGTCTTCCACCTCCATCTGTACTACACCAAAACAACTTTAGGGGGCAACATAATCCAGAATATCTCCAGTGGCGCCACTGTGGGTTACAGATATGTTGCACTCATTTCATACTCTACGTGCAATACAGCACCAAAAAAAACTAACAAACAAACAAACACAATATGTTTGACCTATTTACTCTGGGCTCCTTTAAAAATGGCATCAAAGAAGCAGCGGCAAAAAAGTGAATTTGTCCCGTTCTAGACAAGAGGCTGACTCCAGCTTCTAAAGGAGAAAAATAAGTGTTGGGTCCCAAGGAGACACCCAGAGCAGTGATCAGGGCGTCGTGACCTTGCTGGTGTGGCAGGGGCTGGATGTGGTTTGGGAGGGTCATCCATTTTGTTAATGGTGCTGTCAAGTGACACCTGTGCTTGCCTCTCCCCTGTCTGGAGTGCTAATGAACCGCGAGAGTGGAGGAGTCTGGGAGTCGGGGTCAATAGCCGCCTCGGAGACGAAAGCCTCGACTCCCTGCGCCACCTACACCCTGTCAGCCCAATAGAGTGGAGACACAGACGCATTATCAGACTCGAAGCAGCCTAATGGCAGCGCTGTGGCTTGGAGATAGAGCGACTCCCTCACTCTGAATTAGTATCTAACAGCTCCTAGTTGAGACCGCTGACTCCAGTAAACCACAGCGCAGCAGAAAGCAGCAAAAAAAACAACAACACACACAGCCCTTCACATCAGAACGGGGGCCTCCATGTTTGTGGTTCCTGTACCAGAGCCCGCTCTCCTCAGGGGAGGTGTCACTGCTTTGATGAATATTTCTCTATTAACTGCCTCCCATTGTCAGCTCTGGCCTTTGTGTTGCAGGCCAATCTGTCAGAGCGCGAGGAGATCCTGGGTCGACACCTCCCTCAGGTCATTATTGAAGTCCCAGTGACCCAGCAGCCACTCGGAGCAGCCAGCCACTCTGCTGAGGAGGCTGTTTCCAGGCCGCACAAACAAGAATCAGCAATTAAAACCTGCTCTTTCAACAACAAAAGCAATGTGGGTGACGCAGGGAGCAGGGATGAAAGCCCTCCGAGACTAGCTAACAGGGCTAATGTGACCCCGACTGCCCTCCGCAGGACTGCCCTGTCAACTGATATGAGCCATGAAATATTACGCAGAGCCACATATAGTGCAGCTGTAAGAGCCGTAATGATAGATAGCCTCAGATAAGTGCAGTGCTGCAGTTTGGCAAGATTTACTGTATCCTCTGATGCTTGTGATAAAAAGCCACCTCATGTTTGCTATATATAGTAGTCAATGAGGAAAAAACAAGGTAAAATGCAATCATGAATCATTTATTAAACAAAATAAGACCTTTTCCTGTTGGTCGGATAGCACAGCCATCATTGTTCTTATTGATGTCGTATTTTCTTTTCTCTACACCGTTTGCGCGTGTGACCCCAAATTGCTGACCCCTTGTAAGCTTGAAAAAATATTACATCTTTGCATATTTACAAATAAAAATAATGGCATTATTCAGGATAATTCTCGAGGACATGCAATTCTCCAGAGGATGATAAAAAGAAACAACAGGAAAAGAGATAAAAAGACGTCCTCAGAATAAAGCCTCACAGTCCATCTTCATCATGGTGCAACATTTTTATTTTTAGTGTATGATAGGCATAATGGTACTATACTTAAATCATTCTTTTTCAGAGTACTGGAGAACAATTTATTTTGGACAGCAAAAAAAAAAAAAATTAAAAAAAAGACGTTTCCCCCCCCTTAGAGCTGAATACCAAGCGCTTGCGTGAAAAATAAATACAGACTTTCAGTTCTGGGGGCCAGATATAGAGAAAAACTAAACAAAAAACAAAATCAGGCCTGTTGTAATAATCCCACAAATTCAATATTTTCAAACTCCTGCTGTTTTTTTAATCGTCAAGTCTGTTGGTTGTGTGCTGCCGCCGCTGATCCGTCACCGAGCCGTTTGCCTTCGGAGCTCCAGTCCTGAGGCTAACAGGTGGTATTCCTGGCAGGCCGGCCAGCGGGCACGATGCCCCGTACCGCTGATGACCCCCATCTCAAGAATCCATCTTGTGGGCTGCTCTGGACAGTCAAAGCTGGTGCCTGCAGTCTGTGGACGTCAACACTATTTCGGACATCACTGGTATCCGAGTGCCGAGGCCGAGCCCAGTCTCTGACTGTAGAGGGCGTAGGGGGAGTAGTAGGCTGAGGAGGAGGGCAGGGACGGCATTGGAAGTCCTGGAGCTCCGGGCAAGTGGGACTTGCTGTAGGGATGGTAACGAGCCAGGCTCAATCCAGGAGAGCCCCGCAGGGAGAAAGAGCTGGGCAGGGTACCCGGGCTGCTGGGGGGAGGAAGGTGGAGGTGACAGGAGGCTGATGATGAAACTGATGAAGGATAAGCTGACAGGAGCTTACTGTCCACCATCCCAGAAAGCGCCGTGTGGGTGCGCAAGTGAGCCAACAGCTCCTCTGATGAGGAAAAACGCTTGTCACAGGGACCTCCGACAGACACCCAGTTACAGGCGTGCGGCAGCGGTTCATTGGGGAGCATGAAGCCATACGTGTAGAGGGGGTGTGACAGGGTGGGGGTGGTGCTGGAGGACAAGGCGCTGGAGTGCAGGGAGTGGAGGTGGTGTGAGGGGTAAACCAGGGGGAAACTGGACTTGAGCGCTGACGGGTCGTGAACGCAGGTGGAGCAGTTACTGCTGCCGAGGTGGGGCGTGTTGGGGTAACTCAGACAATAAGGGTCCCGACATAAACCCTGCATCAGAGATGGAGGTGAAGCTCCAGTGAGTGGGCTGGAGCTGGGGTGCTTCCCTGGAAGTCCTAATCCCAAACTGGACTTGGTGTGATCCAACCCAGGAACAAACTGGGAGGGGTAGCCAGCATAAGCCCCCACTATGGACCCATGGTAGCCCATAGTAGCAGGAGGCAAGGGGAAGACGGAGTGTCCTGGTTTGAAAGGAGAGACTGGTGCAATGTGTCCAGAGCTCAGTCCAGACTGTGAAGAGGTCTGCGGGTCGCTCTTGCTGTCCGGCCGCGGGCTGCTGGCTGAACTGGCATTGCTGGAGTTAGCGCTGGCCCGTATGTGGCTGGAGTTGGCTAACTGAGCGCCATCCATCCCTGACTTTGTTGCATCGGAGTCTTTTTTGCCAGCATTGTTGCTGTCCGAGCTGGCCTGCTCTGAGCTCCCAGATTTGCTGTCCATGTGCGGGGCCTGGGAGTGTGGCGGAGGCTGCGTGGAGGGAGAGTGGCTTTGTCTCTGGGGCTGGCTCTGAGTGTGCAGGGGAGGAGAGCTGGAGCTGGGAGACCGGGAATGAGGAGGGAAGGATGGACATGAAGTACTTCCCCCACTGGAGCTTCCATTTGGCACTCTGAAAGCTGCTTTATCTGAAGACCCTTTTGTGACCAGAACCTCCTTACGACAGTCACCCGATGACTTGGAGTAAGGCTTGAAGCTGGATTTGTCCTCCAGGGACTGGTGCTGCTCTCCAGGCTTGGATGACCGATTGGAGGGCTCCTTGTCTCCTAGACTACCAGAGGAGAGGGAGGCCAACTTTGAGGAGGAGGGAGGATCTGGTTTGCCAATTTGAGAGCAGGTCTGGGCCAGCAGAGCCAAAGGACTCTTCTTGGCATCCAGCTGAGGAGAAAAAAAGAGGGCAAAACAGTGAACAATCTGCTTTACGAATGTGTTTAGTCTATGTAAAGCTGATTTAATTTCGTCATCATTAGACCTATTGAGTAAATAGGATAAAATATGTATTTTCTCCTTAAAATTCATAATGTGAGAAGCAGGAGGCTCAGCACAGCAGCTCTGAAATTTAAACTGACATGAATGCCTGAGAATGCAAAGTTGAAGCCAAGTTAAAGAATTAAAAAAAAAAAATTAAGAATAATTTAATTACATAGGAATGTCAATCAAAACTGATAAAAAAAATTTTTTTTAGCATGATACTACTGTTAAAACACAATAGTTTTCGAAGTAACTAAACATTTATGAACCGGAGCTTCCTGCAAACTTGACCAAAAAAAAAAAAAAAAGAAAGATCAAAATCGCTGTGCGTAAAATGGCGCTTTGCATTTGCCGTTTTTGTACGGAAAAACCTTTACGGCAACATACATGCATATATCTCAAATAAACCTGATTGCTGCAAGAGAAACAAAGTGACTTCATAAATCCAGGTTAGATTGTTTCTTTTGTTTTTACTGATATTTACTTACCTCGATGCTGACAGGCGCAGACGTGAGCGGCTGGAGGTACTCCGGGTGCAGCAAGTGGCCGCTGTGCGCAGTCAACATCTTTACAATCCTGATGGGAAGCCGTTTAGCTTGGCGAGAAGGATCCGAGGGAGAAGGACAAGACGTGAAGGAGGAAGCGGACGGTTTCTCCGCTCCTGTCCACTGTGGATATCCGCTGGCTACGGCGGCGCTGCGCTCCGGTGTCTGGCTGCGTAAAAGCGGTTTAGGTCCACCGGAGAGATCTCTCATCTGGATCGGGGCGCGGAGAGAGACGGAGGCATGTAAGGAGTGCGCGCGGAGTTGAAATTCATTTACCAGCACATTTTTGTGATCTTATTTATTCAATAGAAGTAAGTGCGGTAATCCAAAGGGGCAGTGCGCGCTGTGCGCGTCGGACCAAAGCTGTTTCTCAGAGAGGAACAAATCGCCCAAATGTCATAATTTATCCTTCTCTTCAATGTCACTCGCTAAATATTCCTTTATCCAGTGTTGAAAAAAAGTGAAAACACCATAAGAAGTCACTGTTCATCAAAATAAACTTGAAGAAATATCCCCGCAGAGGATGGCGTGGTGCGTCAGTCCTCTAGTGAGCGCGTCTCTCTCCCACTGCAGCAACAGCAGCCTCGGCTCGCAGTGCCCCGCTTCTCCACAGACTAAAGCCTTGAGGGGAGGGAGCCGCCGTCCAATGACAAGTGCCCGCATTCACGAGCAGGGGCGGGACAGATGAAGGGGCGCGGCTTGCCTCCCGGCCTCACCCCCCTGCCAGGCCTGTCCCGCAGGGGGGGATCTGTGTCAGTGACCTCTGTGCCATGCAAAGTGGACATGAAGTGCCAGAAAATATTGCACCTCTAATCTGACAGGGATGTCAGCAGGAAAAAGTAAAGTAGGATCATCACACAAACACCAAATGGCAGGAACATTTCAAACATTGAGTATGAACCTTTCTTAATATTGAAGCACCGATACCGATACCAGTACAGAGTACTTATACTCATGAAAGCTTCCTGATACATCTTAGCAGGTATAATGTGATGTCATCCCTCAGCAATGTTGCCTACAGGCAAGAGAGAATGGGCAACGGTTTGGAGACTCTTTAATATTAATGAGACAAAGACAAAAGTAAGGCCGACTGTAAATAATGTTCTGACAAACTATCAAGAGGAGAAAAAAACCTAGTTTATACAACATCAGCAACTTATTCACTGGAGACATATCCTACCAGCAGAATTAGCTCAATGTCGCACAGTAGTTTTTAACTGCTCAGTGGATCAGGAGGATTTTACTGCGAGCCGTGCTACATGCTACATGCTACATGCTACAAAGACTTTCATGGCTCACACACCAGCAATGCAACACATGATTATAGTATGACTGATACACTCATTAACAGCAAGCCCGATCCCTCGGTCTACAGTCTACAGTAGTACAGTGCAGCGAGTAGATAGACGCTACGCTGCACTATCTATGCTGTAGATTCAGGAGTGCTGTTTTGCCGTGACAGAGCACAGCATTTTTAGTTTATACTTTTACAGTCTCACTCCCCACAAACACTCCAGTGTTACAAGCTGTTTTAGAAGCACTGCAGATGGAGCCCCGCTGTTAAAAGTCTTGTCCTGCTTGTACATGCAAATAAAAGACAATAAACTAACCCACAATAGAGTTCCTCATTGGTCGCGGTATTATTAAGTGCCTTCATTTTTACTTCACTAAACAAAAAAACAAGCTGCATTTTATAGGGGTTTCAATTTTTGTCGAAAGGCCTCTTATCAGATGACCCGGCCTTAACTTAATACGTAATCCAAGTTATAACAATGCAGAGTTTATTCACTCTGTTTGAAGTACTTTCATGGATCAGTGATTGCTGCTAAAGCCTTTTCTTCTGTGGTTTAATAGGTAAAACTGACATTTCAGGGCACAGGCTGGTCTTATCAAACTGTACTGCCGGCTCCTTGATTATAATGGCTGCTGCCATTTATCTGCAGCTGAGTGGAAACGCGGCGTGAGGAGGATGAAGTCACTTCAGCTTCACTCAACAGCATCACTGTTTGACCTGTCATCATTAGGCTTAGTCGTCACTCATCACCCACACGCTGCCACTCATGCTTCAATGACCCACAGAGATCCCAGAATATGGGAACGAAAACGTGCCCGCCGCCGAGCTAAGTGCAGCACAACCTCCTTTTCAATCCGCCTGTTTGTTTAAAACTGTCTGTCACCACTTTGGGTCGAGACACATAAACAGGTGACGCATAACAACTGCTTTCTCACCGCGAGCTTTAAAGGTAACGCTGTGAGCTTAAGGGGGATTTTAAGGGTTTTTTCTCTTTTTTTTCTTTACAACACAGACTGACGGGGAAGTTGTGAGTCTTCCGATTGTTGCTCTTGTGTTTACCGCACAGTCATCCACTTGTTAAAAGGGCGAGTGGGTAAGTCACTGCAGTGTAGGTGGGGTTGCATAAGCAAGGAGGGGGAGTTTAAAAGGAGAGCAAAGAGGAGGGCATTGGGGAAAAGCCAGACAAAGGCAGCGAGAGAAAGAAACAAGGGAGGGCTCAAACAACAGGGAGCAGTTCCTTTCATGTGTCCCCTTGATGTAGGCTGGTAACAGCTGTTTTGGCGTGTCGATGACTGATGGCTGTTTCCTGTTGTGGATATTTTAAGGGGACAGCTTTTGAGTCAAAGAGGTTTCTCAGCATGCCCAGGTCCCGTTGGCCCTTGGGGCATTTCCATGCCTTTCCATGGTGGTATCAAAGCAGTGGGTTTGGCTCAAACAGCAGCCAAACAAAACCCCCAGGATGCGGCTGATAGGAGCTGAGGAGGAGCGGACCCCACATGCCCCTGTGATCCTGTGATTTATAGAGCCGCTGAGGCCTGTAATGGACGCCATAGCACTGTGGCGGGGTCTAAGTCATCCGCGTGTTGAAAAGCTGCCGTTTGCCTGACTCCAGAGTAAATATATAACGCTGACATTAGGCAGCACAGGAATTCTTCAAACCTGGCTCAAGCAAATCCTCGTCTGCTCGTTTATCTTTTGCTCCGTGTTTGGAAGTGCTGAGGCGTTTTGCGGCACACACGGGGATTAGCATTGTGTAGATGCTCCATGTGATTGTTTAATGAGGGGCTGACATTGATGTGAGCTCATAAGAGTCTTGTTTCACTTCTTTTTTTCTCCTTTTCAAGTTATTACACATCCACACACCGCCACTGGTGTCAGCCAGACTTTGACAGGGTCTGGCTGCGTGTTGTACTGTACAAAGAGAAGGAGAGAGAAATGATAAAAGCGCCAGAGAAGCAGAGGAGGGAAAACGAGTGTAAATAACTCCTATTTAATTATCTGTGACTGACTTATGGGGTGTGTGGAATGGGAATAGAGGCCCGAGGCTGGGGCTCTGCTCTACCCCTTGTGTTTTCTCCAGCAGTAATAAAACCAAGAGAGAAAAAAAAAGTGGATTAAGACAGTTTCATGGGGTGTAGCAGACATGGCATTTAGACCCAAACACTTAAAAAGAGCCTCGCAGGCAACATTCCAACCAGGACAAAATGTTGAAACAAGGATTTCCTTGAGCTGAAAGGTCCACAAACAATATCTACACGGTGTACTTAATATATTCACACTTCCTCGTTTGTCTTCCTGTGGTTGCTTCTCCCTCTGTCTCTGACACACACACACACTAATCCTTTCACAGTCGGATGTGCACGCACTCAAATGTGAAAACGTAGCTTGTGCGCACAAACATAAACAGACAGGCCATACTGTACGTGATACCATCTCGGCAGTGTGTGTTGTTGTAGTTCTTACGCAGTGCTATCTGTGTGACTGTCTGCACAGTAAATCTGCGTGTCAGAGTCAGAGCTGTGGCTGACAACCTTATCTTTCCAGTTTCGGAGGGAGATTGTCTCTCTTGTCAGCTCATCACGTCTCACGAGCTAACGCTCTTATCCACTCTGCCTACCTGTCGTCTATCTGTCTGCATTATAATCACGCCAGGATAATAGCCCCCCCACCCCCCACCACCACCCACGTACTCAGATTGGCACTTTTATTTCCGAATCCTTACGCCACGCTGGGTTCCCGCCTTGTCGCGCTCACTACACCTGAAACGCATTCGCAGACATACACGTAGGCTGCTCGACACCCACACCGGTGCAACCTCCAGTCCTCGCCGCACACCCTGGAAAACAAAAGCCGCTATTGTCCTCCACGCTGAGAAGTTATCAAGAGCAGGGGGAGAGGAGGAGGTGGTGATGGAGGGGAGAGAACGGGCCTGCGCCACCAGACAGCGTCTGCCTCAAATCAGATCATCCTGCATTGTTGTGTGAAATTTCAGATGACATCAAAAGATGGTTTTCTTTTTTTCTTCCCGTTGATCTGATGGCCGGGGGGGGGGGGGGGGGGGGGTCATTTTGATAGAAGCACAATCAAGGTATTCACAAGCTGGACCCGTGACAGGTCTGGTAAAAGGAACAACAACAGGCCGGGCAAAGAAAATCTCCCCGGCACATTCCTCACGCTTGTTAAAGTCACTTCTGTTTCCTCTACTCAAGCTCAGAGCCGCCGTCACTGTGTCTTTATCATCCAACCTTTGTTCAGCGGGAACACACACTGTCTAGTTTTCTGTTTTTGAAACCACTCCTATTTGGTCACAAAAAAGAAAAAGAAAACACTTTGTGAGTAAAGTATAGTTTCTCAGTTTAGCTTCCAAAGCCTTTTGCCTCCAGCTTATTTCAGGGTGTGTTAACAGCAGGTTTGGGCTGATTGTAGTTGACTCAGTTAGCTAACCTCGGTTTATGTAACCAACTAATTGCAAGGCGGTTTAATTGATGGACAAAGAGGTCAAGATTAGGACAAAATGTACACAGGAAAACATGTGTTACTTTCATTAATACAGTAACTGTACATATCTCAAGCTGCTTATTGGAACGCAGACGTCCCACACTGTTGGTCGCACATGTTCTTTTGTTATTCAGCAGTTTTAATGCGCTTCAGATGATTGATGAGATGACGAGTTCGAGAGACTCTTTAGCACATGGACACCAGCCACTAACATTGGGATTGGACTATAACCTGCTCGTAAATACCAAAAGCGCTTCTGAAGATATGACTGTAATCGTGTTCGTGGTTCTCAGAAGATGTAGTTTACCGACTTTGGAAAACGTCCTTGTACAATAATGGGTTTAAACTTTGATCTTTCACTGAAGAAATGTCGACATCTGCACATGTTATAGGGCTCCAGTGACTCTGCTGATCCAACCTGCTGCCACCATGCTGGGGTCAAATGTTTTCCTTCTACCAATCTACCAAATGGATCGACATTCCAATCTGTGCAGCTGGAATAAGACATCAAGTCAGAGGCTGATCTTGATGCAGATCATTGGAATAATAAGAATAATCTGTTTTGCTCTAGGGAGTGAAACTTATTGTTTGTTCTCTTCTTGTAATATGCAAGTATTTATACTAGTACAGGTAATATTATCAGCAATATCACACAAACAGGATGTTACAGGTTTGGTTAATGATATCAAAAGCACAAATACTAAAATGCAAAATTTACTTCAAGGCAACCTTCATTTTTGTGTTTATTATCCCTTCCGCTTAAGAGTGAATAAAATCTCCCGGCGTCACAACAGCTGTCATTTCTTTTGTTTGCATTTGCAAGTCTGATTTTAAACATGTTGACATCAGCGCAAAGCAAACCAGACTGAAAAGTGAGTTTTTGTTTTTTTTGTTTTTCACAAGGCAAAGGTTGAATGCCACCGGAAAAGACAACTCAATGGCAATAATTACCTGACGAACAAAAGACGATATTAGCATTTCCAGTAGCCACAAAAGACCTGCAACTCATCACTTTGGCTTATGATGATGATGAGTATGATGACGGGCGCGGCTCAGCCGTACATGTCAATCATCATGACCTGTAGCCAGACATGAGTTATGTCAGCCGCTGCAGCTTTGATGTGACAAGAGATGGCATCGCTCAATTAAAAGCTTATCATTGTGCAAGTAAATCACCGCCTTTTAGGCTTGGCACATCAAACAAACGGTTATTGAGGCGTCCCGCCCCGACATTAATCTCTCTGCATGTGCTTGCCAAGCCTGGGTCACTGCAGGAGCAGAAAAACCTGAGAAAGTCAGAATTAAATGCAACGAATATGCAGTTTGTAAGACCATTTTTAGGCTCCACGGAAAACACACACATACACACAATAGGTTTATTAAATTGAACCTGTTTTATTGAGTTGAACTAAAGATAGTGAGGCAGAAATTGGGATTTACTTTTCTAATTTCTCTTTTAGGGGAGAAAAAACCCCCCAAAAGAAACTGTAGTCTGAGAACAGGCAGTCATGGAAAAGCATACCAGACGCAGGCCTAGTGTGGCCAAAATATTTTTCTCAGCTGGGTCCTTGTGGTGACAAAGCACCGTGCTTGTCCCTGGCAGTAATTCACCGGCTCGGATGAATACATGAAAGTGAAGCACTGCCATATATCACCGCCTACCCTCCTCCCTCTCTCCCGAAGTGCTCCATGTGAGCCGCGCAAAGTCACACACAGCCGTTTGTTATGCGGCCGCGCATTCTCATTTCGAACTCTGCGTTTGAGGGCTACGGGCCAAGCTGACACTTATGAAATATTTCCCTTGCTGACCTTAGCTACTGCCTCAGCTGGGGAGATTAATCCTCTGTCGGCAGACATTGGAAACACACCGCAGCATGCACAGAAACACACACTTGCACGCACGCCACTTCTTGACTAGAAAACACAGCAGCAGTAACAGCAGAGGCTACAACTCTGTTCTAGGTAGTAATAATTACAGCCTCAGTTGATTTATTTCAGCCACACTTGATAGTTCGCCAGTTGCCAAGAAGGTAGGAAGAGTGTTCGATGGAGTGCGAATATATTGAAAATATTGTACGTGCACAACAAAATGAGCAAGGTGCGGGGCGCACAAGGATACAGCAGCAACAAATAAGGTAAAGTTCTCACTCCAGAAGTGCTGCCCGGTGTTTTTAATTTCAGTGTGAATCAGAATGGACAATGCACCAGCTACATGTTAAAGATAAGAGAGGAAAAATCACTTTAATTCAAGAGGCCTAGATTAGTTAAAAGTAGGCAGGAAATCTGCAATCATACAGAAAAGAAGCAGGACAAACTTAAAAAAACAGTGTAGATTTGTAAAGCACTGAGGAGCTCATGGTATGATGAACAGGAGGTTAAGAAGAGAGAAAGGGTCTGAAAGAAGAGGAAAGATGGAATGTAAAAGCTTGTCAAGCTTGGTGAACTGGTTTGTTAGCGCTTTGGTAGTTTTGTGTTTCTTCTTGTCTGGTTCATACAATCATCTTATAAGTCATATTTAGGCTATTTTGAGCACAAATCACATTATATTGTAGGACAGAAGGATTTTGTTCTAAAAAATAACCCCCATGGATCTGTTTACATGAAAAAATGTCACAAAATGGCAGAGATATGAGAAATTCCTCTACTTAGACCAAGGAGTTATTTTGTAAGTGTAAAAATCACAATGTACATGGTAGAATCATCAGGAGAGACACTTTTGTTTTTTAATAAACCTTATGTATGACAGACCATAAAGGCCTGAATCTGTACATAATTTAATAATTTAAACACCACTGAATAGGTAATGCTGACCTTTAAATACCACAAAATGTATAGATTGGTCTTTTTTTTTTAAATCCAGATGTTTTTCATCTTTTTTTAATAACTCAATTCCTTTCATTTTTTGATTTTTTTTCTTTTCCAAATTCAACTTACCATGATTTTAATCCAACAAGTCTTGGACTCGGAGATGGAAAATTAAGCCATAACTGTTGATTGAATCAGTTATTTAATTCAATAAATATATAAAGTCAGGTCACTGAAGGGAACTTTTCCAGACGCCCAAACGAAACGGTCTTTCCCAGAAACTCCCTGCGGAGACTCTGGTCCGGATCAAACAGGGGAATGTGAACGCACCCTCATAGTCCAATCAACCTCAAATTCAGGTGTTTGACCTGTTGAAGTCAAATTTGAGAAAAACCCACAGATGCCGAAGGACAACATGCAACCTTTAACCAAACTGGACTCAATCCAGCGTTTAATCTCACTGTGCGACAAGAGTGCTAACCACTTCAGCATTAGCACTATTCGATGCTTGAAGGCCAAACAATTCCTACTGAAAACTACCACAATCTCAACAAAATGCTAATTTGAATAAAATCTTATATTGCAAAATACAGGAAAATGTCCCAAAACTTCTATAGCTGTTGCATTATGGGTGTTTATACAAACTCACACTGACAGAAGGGCTTTGAGGCTAATGCTAGTTTGCTAGCTTTCATAGCAGCATCACCGATATCTCATCTCAGGTCTCAGTGTTGTGTTGTGTGGTGTGGTGTGGTGTGGTGTGGTGTGGTGTGGTGTGGTGTTGTGTTGTGTTACTCCTCTTAACAAACTTGTATAAAAAAAATAAAAAATCTATGTTTTCTTTGAGATTTTTACTATTTCCTTGGTGGTTTGGCCAGACTGGAGCACCGAATTTGACCGAAGTGACCCTGAACAGAAAAAACGCCAATCATGAAATAAACTTGCAGATGTAAAAATCAAGTGTCTTTTCCTTCCTGTTTCAGATCACCATGGCGGTCCGTACCCGCGTTCCCCCTCCAGAGGCCACCACTTTGTCTTTTTTCCTTGTGTTTAAGGTTGATCAAGCCTCTGTCCAGCCCCGTCTTCTCTTAATGTTCAGCAGCAGATGACTTGGCCGAGTTAGGTCTTTTGTAAAAGGCTATTTAGTTGCCAGGATAGAGACCAAGCTGCTCTTGCAGTTCCTGCCAGAAGGTCGCACTACCGGTGTATCGTAAATTACTCAGGACAGTGTACAGAGTGTGTGTGTGTGTGTGTGTGTGTGTGTGTGTGTGTGTGTGTGTGTGTGTGTGTGTGTGTGTGTGTGTGTGTGTGTGTGTGTGTTGGGGGGGTAGAGGTGAGGGGCGATGGAAAATGGGAGAGGAAGGAGAGGGGGGTGAAAGAGTAAGTGCAGTTTTCTTTTCGGTCCACGGTGATGAATGAGTTTCTGAACAAGGCAGAAAATACATCATATCACCTTTAATGGGTACACATTTCTGCGGCCGTAACTCAGCGTTTAAAAATAGGGAGGGGAGGGTGAAATACGACATCATATATTCCTCCCAACGACACTTTTACGAGCCCTCCCTGCAGTATAAAGGCATTGATTGCTATTTCAAAGCTCCATGTTAGAGCCGGTGAGTGCTGAGTACCTCCAGCTGCCAGCGACTTTCAACGCACGGAGACCGAACTGTTCCTGCTCAGTAAAGTGGAGGATTTTGTGGTTCACACGTGAGTTTTCTATGTGGAAAAATTCTGCCTTAAATCTTTACAAAAAAACAAAAAACCCTCAATAACAAAAGATATGTGTTTCAGGAGAATTGGGTCTTTTCTATCCACAGTGGGTGGTCATAATGTTCAAAAAAGACAGAAAGGAAAGTTGTAAACTCTTGCAGAAGGCTGTTAAATGATCATGAATTTGAGATCTATTTAGCAGTTTAATCCCTTCTGTTCGCCAGTTAGCAGAGATACAAAATGTTTTCCTGTTATGGGAACAGCTGGTGAAATCTGACAGCTTTAGAAGGTTGATATTAAAACTTTATGTTGGATATCAGAAAGGAGTAAAGGATGCAGTCAAAGCAGGGGTCTGTTGAGAAGCATCAGGCTTGGATGCAATGTTATTTACTATATAAATGGTTTAAACTGTGTAAAAACAAGACTTGTGTGACTTCTTGAGTAGTGTACTGACTGCATTATAAATATCTAATAAGGTTAAAATCTACACAAACACATCATTATTCAAGATGATTTCTCAAACAATGGCTTGTTAGCCATTTAATCTCCTTCTGCTTACATAAACTAAATAGAAAATGGGTCTTATCTCCAAACTTTTCACTTATAATCCAGACGGAGATCAAATCCAAACAAAATGACAAAGAGACACAAAGCAAACAAACAGACACTCACCACTATAGGACATTGGAACGGCTAAGAAAAGAGTCAAAACAACCAAATTTCACACAAATTACAGAAACTGAATGGAAAAGGATGTAAAAAAAATGGTCATTATGAAACTTGAAAACAGCCACAAAGAGTCACAAAATGACCAAAATGGGACCTAAATGTGACAGACAATTACCAGAGTCCTAACTTAACCAAACTCGGCCCATAAAGCAAATACAAAGAGAAGTTTTGTGGTTATTTTGTGTCTTTTTTCACTGTGGCTGTCTTGATCTTTGATAGCATGACTGTCTGCAACTGTTGCCTGTTTCATTTGGTCCAGGAATGTCCCTGCCTGGTTTTTACGCCCGACAGCGAGGAACAGACCCCAAAACATTTGACGCAGCGGTTCGACTGACCGACAGACCAGCTGACGACTCTGTCCGTCAAGCCGAGCTGCGGAACACCACCTTTTAACGGCCACATTTAACCCTGCTTAAGCACAAACGTCTTGTGTGAATAGCTTCAATGATTTACTGAGCGGTCTGGTCCAGATGGCCACATGCAGGTCCAACGCTTTCACCAGCAAGACGGGAGGAAGAAAGAGGCGCTTATCTCCTCGGAGGAGTGTGAGTGAAGCGGGTGGAGACAGACTGCGGACTGGACTTATGGCTTTGGCAAATTTCAACTTCTTCTCAGTGAGTGGTTCACAGCTGTAAATTTTCTGTGTTTGTGTGAGCCGCCATTAAAAGGGAATCCACGGCCTGGCCAAGGTCGTTCATTTCAGTGGGCCTGCAGGGAGGAATTCTTCTGACAGACCGCCGATCCCTCAGCAGGAGGAGAAAATGACAGACAGGAGAAAATTAAAGTGTGTACATGTGTGTATATATCACCCTGTCCTTAGGGCTGATTTACAGCTACACTTCCATGAAAATGATATACTGTAATTTTACACGAGAGTCTACAAATTGAAAGAAAGAGGAGGAAGAACTGAGCAGCTTGATGGGAAGTTAAAATGATGCTGATGATGGATGGAAGGTGGATTTTCCCTCACTTCCTGCTCCATGTGATGAGCACCTTCTGTGGAAGTGAATCCGTACAATTTTCTTTTACAAATAGGATTATATTTGTGATTCATAAAATTGCTGGTTGGTTAGTGGTTATTATGAACGTACATTGTTATTTGGAGGTAATGCGTAGGTACATCCTCTTTCATCCATCCAGCTTGTTCCTGTTCCTGGGATAATATCCACCCAGCACCCGTCCTGCTGGTCCATCGGTCACGAATCATCCACACTAAACGTTACACAAAAACATTTTGCTTTGGGGTCAGAAAAGATTCACATTAAGAAGTCAACATTTTCAAAAATGAACCTTATAAGCATTAACAATGGGTGTACATAGACATTAGTATAGACAGATGACAAAGTTGGATTGTTATTACAGTGACTGTCACCTATTAAACTACCAGGAGAATATGGACTGAGAGCCACGACACGGGAGGAAACGCTGTTCTTATTGTCCATCTGCTCATGTATGAGCAGGAGAACTATTTACTATGGTCATGGTGGCGTGAGCATTAGCACTGGCTACTCGGGACTGAGTGTTGTTTTCAACAGAGCCCAAGCATTTTCAAAAAGTTCCACCCTAAGAGTTGTTTTTAAAAAGTTGTGTTTTCAGTGGCTCTGAGCAGCGTTGTCATGTAAACAGATATCAAAACGCAACAAAAGATTTGCGTTCTCACTTGACATCATTACTGCGTAAACAGGGCCTTAGACTCTCAAAACAACAAAATATGTATCATGACAGAGCATAATCTGACATTTTACACAATCTGGAACAAACTACCTCTCTTCCATATTCAATAAGGGAAACATGCCAGATGGACAGTGTGTGTTATGTTGTGTTATTTCACACACAATCCTCAGTGTGTCTCTTGAGTCAATCAGTGATTTGTGCCGATATTCATGCAACCCTAAAGTTAGATCAGGCCCAGACTAGTTACACTGCTGGTTGATCATTGTTACTTATTTCATCATTTTGTCTTCTTTACAGTAATTGGCTTAAAGTCAGAGAACTTCAAGGGGGGGGGGGGGGGGGGGGGGGGTGTTAGAGCAGCAGGGCAAATTCAAGGGTCACAAAGCTGCTCTTTCTCAATTGTTTGCTTTTAATTTTGATGTCCAGAACGTTTGATAGAAAATGATAAATGGAGAGTAAAACTCCTAAAAACGCATCTGTGCTAAAATAATTAGTTGTAAGTACAATTGGAGATTAAGTGAAAATTATTAAATACGCTTTAGTGTGAAACCACCAGATGAACAACAGTTGCAGACTATGTATTAAAAAACAAAAAACATAATTAAATTGCCTCCATAACTGGAACTGAAACCCATTTAACACATTTGAGGGCAGAGAAAAACCCTTCAGACTGCAGTCAAACAGTGAAGTGATAAAATAAATGTACTCATTTTAAGTAGCTTTAAGTTTGTTCAGCAGTTTCGACCTTTCTACAGTTCAATATGGAAAGCGAGCTCAGGACCTCTTTGTTTCCTGTTTTGTTATTTATTTGTCGGGGGGAGGATGGATTCGCTCCTCAGCTGCAGGATCCAACGTCAGCAAACATACGCTCCTCTGAAGTGCCTCTGAGCAAAGGCGCTGCAGGGACCGAAGTTCCAGCTCCACATAACCTCTGACCTTGTGACAATAAGGGAAAAGCTCATAGAAAACCTCCTTGGGTAAAAGTTCTTCTCTTCTCCAGAATGGTCTTTAAATGGTAATTGAATGCACATTAGTATTTCCTTTAGCAATAAGAAAATTAAATATAGCCGACGCCCAAAAGCTCAATCGAACATGAGGAAAAGCATGGAACACAAATAAAACAAAACTAGAGAGAGAATCTTCAAAAAAAAAGATGCAAAACACAACAAATATGACACACAGGCATCAAAACATTAGGGAAGTAACTACAAAGATATTCAAAAATAAGCCCCAAATTAGAAAGAAATGACCAAAATAGAACAAATAAATATGACAGAAACAGAAGACGCATAAAATAAGCAACCTTTGAGTCATAATTATTAAAATATACTTAAAATGGCCGATAATGAGGCATTAATGACAACAAAGTGAAACTAAATCACTAAAACAGAATAAAAAATGTGATAAAGAGAAAACGGACCAAATTAACAAACTTTGTTTTTAAAATGAATAAAAAATATCTTTTGAATGACCCGTAATGAGACACATAACAACCACAAAGTGAAGCTAAATGATCAAAATAGAACAAACAAATATGACAAAACCAGAAAAACACAAAATATTGAAAGGAATTTGTGTAAAAGGTCCAGTGTTAGAAAAATAAACATCATGAAATGAAACAAAACGTGACACAGAAACAATACCAACAAAAAGAGACACAAATATATCTTTAAAAATGAATAGAAATAGATGTAAAACAACCAAAATGAGACACACAATAGACAATAAGAGATGTAAAATCACCCTGAAGTGATGTAAAATGATGCAAAACATCTGCAAGATGAAGCACGAATCATATCTACATGCATTCAAAGTGTTATTGTGCTTCTCTCAGTTGTGGTGATCCTGTGTAGGATGAACCGGGGGCCTTCTCCATGTCTGTGCCCGGGGGGCTCATTGTTCCATAATCTGTCGTTGTAGGACTAATTATATCTACTCCAAAACACAAAAAAGACACAACACTGCACCTCTTTATTTCCATGTTTTCCACATGAATCATCAGCTGCTGCAGATGCTGACTTATCGTCGAGCACTTCAGCTTTAATTTAGAGTCTTTCAGCTGATATTAAAAAGGCTTTTGGAATGAGACTTGATATTAAGCTGGCCAGTGATGATAAAATATTGTAGAAAACAGTTTGCCATTTGAGCTGGCAGAAATCAACAGTCGTCAGCAAGAAATTACAAGGCTGCCTTTGTCCACCTCTGTCTGTAATCGTGGACCGGCTGCAAACTGCAGGAACAGAAAATTACAGGGAACCGACGATAAACCGGAACAGTTGGGTTCTGATCCAGGAGGATTAAAAAAACCAAAATACATATAACATTTGTAAATGTGATGATTATGCAGATTAAAGCTAAGATTCAAAGTAAAAAGAAGGTATTTGTAAAAATGGATTTGATGGACCAGGAACATGCTTCAGTTTCTCATGAAGAAAAGAAAGAATGCAAAAGCATGCCGGGCCACTAGTTGGTGCTGTTGGTTATCTCTGTACAGGAACCACTCAGACATGCAGCAGAGAACAATCCGCTATAAACATGAACAATGGGAGTACCTGCGCATTCGTATGGACAGACGACCGAGTTAGATTCTTATTACAGCGACTGCAGAACTACCAAGTCCAGGAGAATCTGGACTGGGAGCCAGGACACTCTGGGGGCCGCCATTGTTGTTATTGTCCGTCTGCTCGAGCATGTGCAGAACGATTTACTGAGGCCTTGGTGTGCATGCACAACAGCAGCATTTTTAAAAAGTTCTGTTTTCTTCTGTTTCCACAGAGACGGAGTCGGAATGTTTTCAAAAGCTTTTCAATTACTGGTGTGTGATACTGCAATATTTAGTATTGATCTGATACCAAGTCAATGCAGAGCCAGTATCGCCGATACCAATCCGATACTGATACTTTTAATATTCAAGTTTAATGCATCGTCAAAGTGCTAAATCTGGATGAATTTGAATGACTTTGAATATTTTTATGATTTTTCCTTTGGTTTATTAATTAGTTAAACCAAGAACAGAATTTAGGGAAAATACAGAAAATACTTTATTATTATAACAAAATGTTTTGTTCAAATAATAGTGGCAAAACAATTTTCTCACATAAATTGTAACGTGTGCATTTCTTTTCTTAAATAAACATTGCGTTTAAAAGTAACACTCCAGAACAAATTAGAACCAAATATTATTTCAGGTAAAGTGTTCAGGATGGAGCAGCACGCATCCAGGAGAGAAACTGAAAATAAGTACTGATCTCATTGGTATTGTTTGATATCGATACCAATGTCGGTATCAATATTATTGAAATTTGGATCGATTGGATGACTCCAGAATGGAACAAAAGTTTCCTGTTTTCACGTTAAAAGGTCGTCTTGTGAACAAGGCCTCAGTTAGTAGGAGGAAGATGGTCTCTGCAAAGAGCAAGCAGCGCTGTTTATTCAGCATAATGACTCCAGTCACTGTGCCCACCGGCTCCTGCTCGCCATCGAATGCTCCCAGGAGGAAGGAGATAGTTACAGATCGATAAAGTCTCTCGCTCCAGCAGACAGGAGTTTAGTAAAATAGTAACAGAGCTTCTCTTCGTGTCAGGAGACAGTTTCAGATTATGCCAAAGCTCAAGCTAAATGAAGATGAGCGAGAGAGACAGCAGCTTTACAGCTCGAACAGCAGCGGTGTAGTGGTTAACACTCTGGCTTCATAGAGAAAATGCCCTTGGTTTGAGTCCAGGTTGCTGTTTTGAATTTGCATGTTCTCCCTCTGCATGTTTGGGCTCCGGGCTTGTTCTATCTGTTTCTATGGGGTTAGCTTAGCATCTTTAGCATCGTCTAAACTCCAGTCATGTGCAATCAATGCATTACAAAAGGCAAGCGGGAGTTGTTTTTTTTTAAATAAATTATCATATTATGTAAATGTATCTGCCACAACAAGTAGATTCTGTTTTTCCAATTGCTGTCATATGATTTGATTTATTTATTGCTTTTGGCACTTTGGCATGAAGAAAATTAAAAGCGTGCAAATATATTACCTTTGCTCGTTATCTTTGCAGACAAAACACATCACACTTGTGAGTACGTACACCGGCAGCGTTATAGCTCTGCATCCTTTCAACGCTGACACTTTCATGCACCTTCAGTACTTTTTGATGCTGCTGCTAGGAAAGCTGTGATTTACAATCCATCATGGGAACTGCATCAACTCATCCTGGTCAGCAATAGCAACACTGACGTGTATTTATTTAAAAATCCATCAATATTTCCCATAAACAGTCTTATATGATCTACAAGCTCCATTTATAGGCTTTGTTTTGACATAAAGTAACATGATCCCACAGCACCCCATCTTAGGTATTAGATCCTGTGAAGTGAAGCCACTGCATTTTCTCTCCCCCTCCTCTGTTCCTGTGTCCAACTCCAATCAGTCTATTAAAACCTATTCTGGACCCTGGCCACAGGCAAATCATTTATTTAAGCCAAGGAGGAGTTATTGTTGTGTAAAAGTCTCTGAGCCTTTTAGAAGATCAAAGTTCCACAACATAAATCACACTTCACTGTAAATTCAACACAACGTTCGCCTGCAGCACACACGCGCACTGCGAAACAAATACTGTACTAATACAAAACTACACCGATCAAACCAAAACAGGCACTCAAATTCTGTTATCTGGGTAAATAACACAAAATCTGACGTAAAAGTTGTAATTCAGCCTTTAATAACAGTTCAAGTCCATTATATTTTTAGATTTTGTAATAATTTCCATAATATCCTTATATTGCACATTTTGAGGATATGTGCAGCGTTGCATCCATGTTAATGAAATAAATTGCAAAAAAAAAAAAAACTGCAACAAAACACATTTTATTAAATTCTGTATTTCACTCAATTACAAAAAAAATTAAAAATCAATTAGCTGTAGTTCTAAAAAAAAAAATGCTTAATGTAAAAAATCCAGAATCCTTTCAAAGCACAAATTTTTGCTAACTCATCTGTAAAAGTGAACAACAGTGTGGTACACCATGTATGTGTCATTTCTAGGTGTAACTCCTTGTCTTTTATAAGCCACAGTTGCTTGGAAATGGGCACGCCGGCGCTCCTGCCGGTCTTAAAGGATGAAGCTTTGGTGTAAACAGGATCAGACGGTTGCATCATGCAACGGTACTGTTGGGTTCATTAGCAGTATAGTCCTTTCTCCTATCCATACGTCTAGAAAAGCTGTAATCACATAAGTCAGATTTTTACAACTCATTCTGAATTGGATCTAAACTGGCAAAATTGGATAATATTAAACAATAAGTACAACAACTCACATTTCCCCCCAGTTTTAGTAAATGTATTCTATTATTAATGCAAATTTTACACAGTGATTCTCTTTAAACTAACAACCGTGGATCAAAACCTGTTATTTTTACGGAGGCTCCACTTACACAACATTTCAAGTGGAAATCCATCGTTTTTGCGTTTTTGTGACAGAAAAGTTTCACGTTTAAACTGCAATGTTTTGAAAATAACTTTTCTGTTAACATGGAAATGTCAGCAATGCTGAAAGCAATGTAGTTTTCATGTTGGACCACTAGTGGGTGCTGTTGTTTGTTTTTGTCATGAAACCACACAGATATACTGGTAGAGGACAATATCTTATTAACATTAACACTGGTGAGCACACGGACAGACGCCCAAGTTAAATATCATTACAATCATGACACTCTGAAGGCCGCCATTGTACAGAACTATTTAGTAGGCTGCCGTAAAGAACTATTTACTGCGGATGTCGTGCGCCTGCGCAGTAGCAGCATTTCCGAAAAATTGTGTTTTCCTCCATTTCAATGGAGTCTGAGTATTTTCTTAAATTTCCACTTTGGGAGCCAGTTTCAAAAAGTTGTGATTTCAGTTGGCTCCGAGCATCGTTGTGTGTAAACCCAAAACCCAACGAAAGTTTTCAGTCTCCACTTGAAAACATTGTTTTGTGAACACGTCCTAAGAAAACAACATTTCTTATGCAATTATATATGAATTCAATCTTTTTGGTTGTGGTGCTGAAGCTATTTCCCGAACAAAAAAATATCAGGCGAAGTATTGTTGCTTTTCGTCTAACAAAACAACCTCCGGCAGACCAATTTGAACAGCAGTAATTTATTGAAAAAATATTGGTCGTTCATTGTTTTGGTCAGTTGGTCAACGTGCGATCACGGGCCGTATGGTCAACCTCCATCAACCTCATTCATTCACTCTTTTATATTACTGCCACCTCTCAATCTCTTATGGACAAATGCACACAAGACAGAAGCCCACGCCCTCTTTCTGCTCCTCTATCTCTAGAAAAGCTGTGAATGCATCATTCTTTTACACGCCCACAATGAACTTTACAAACTTCACATTCATTTCGCTACGTGAAATCCTTCGTTCAGGTTCCAGACTCCTCCGCCTTTTCACTGCTCCACATCGATTCTCTTCACCTCCTTCTCGCTCCTCTTTCCTTATTGTTTCGTGTTTCCCGACATCCCCGCCGTCTCCGAGGACATGATCTGTGTAAGGAGTGTAGAAGTGGATATAAGGCCACTGAAAGGAAGTGATTCTGCAAGGAGATTTAGTGGCTGGTTGACCCTAAGGGAAAAGGATAGAGCCATTACACTCAGTGCAGGTGTATGAATGATTTCTCCGGCTCGCCCTCCTTTATACTGAGAGCTGAATAAAGCGCTGACAGGATTTACCTCTTCATCAGACGAGGATTTTAACATTTGCAGGGTAAATGTTCTAAACAATGAGGAGGGATCGAGGCTCTCCGCAGCCTTTATTCTCCGTCTTTCTTTCTCACTGCCGGATCAGAGTCATCCCTCAGGCCAGCCCATTATTGGAGGCAGAGCTTTCCGGAGTAAATCATCTGGTTAATTCCTCGCCTTACTTTCTCACTGCCTGTAAATGTTATCAGCGTCGCTCTGAGGCGTTGCTCTCTTTGATGAGGCAGCCAGGCGGACTTGTCGTGCCGTTTGCCGTGAGACTGACAACAATAAATTACTGCTGCTTATGATCGGTTATTATGCATGTGCGACAATGCTTCTTCCCCTGTTTTTAATAGAAATAATTGACTTGTAGCAGGTAAATTATAGGGGCAGTTCACATGCTGTCACGGCTGTCAATGCCTGTTTGCGGTTGTTTGGCAGTTTTCACAGGAGCTTCTTTTGTGCCTTTGTTGTGAGTCATTTTACCACCATCTCTTAGTAAGCCACTAAATCTTTTATTTAGACAGATATTAATCTTACTTTTGTTAACATGAAAGCAAACTGCCAGTGGGACGGAAAAAGACTCAAGTGTTTGAAAGACACTTTCAACATATTAAAGCAAAGCTGGAACATCAGTCATCTAAATGTCTTTTTGTTTGCTTTGTTTTTCTTCCTGAGCCTATTTGTCCAAAACTTTAAGCATAAAAGTAGAACTTATCAATTAAAATATCAGTTTTTTTCCCCTCTTGTCACAGTTTACCTTGTTGTTTGTACTTTCTCTGTGCCAACGTGCAAAGCTGTACATTCCTTGTGATTCAACTTGTAACATAAAATAGTTGTTGTCGCTTTCAATTTAACAAAAAGTAAAACATTGGAAAGACCTAAGGGTTTTATAAATATTGTTTGAAGCACAAAGCATAATTTAGGACTTTTTCACACAGAGGTGATTGAAAATAGTGTTTTGATTTCTGATATTTCTGGAAATAAGAGAAAAACTATGTAATTCATGACATTATTCATGACAAACTGAGGTTAAATCTTCTAAATTCTGGCATTATTGCTGATTACGTTTTGAGAGTTTTCACATTCTTTATTGCTTTTTGTTTACCTGAAGGTAGGTAAACAAGCCGCCTTTGATATGTAGCAGGAGTAACATTGTATCTGCATCATTCCTTCACTTTTCTCTTTAACAGGTTTAAAAAAAAAAAAAAGTGTTTATTTTCATTTCATGCATGTCTTCATGCTCCTTGTGCCAAGAAAATGATGCAATAACTTTAAGAGCTGCAGCAGGTTCCGTCTGAGTGACCATATTTGGTAACTTTTGCATTTCTTCCTGTCAGCTGGCAGCAAGTCATCATTCAAACATTCATCCAACCCATCTGGAAAATCGAATTTATTCTATATAGTTGTAAATAGTATCAGAAATAATAGGATCCGGCCGTGTGCAGACCTTTTCGAGCTAGATGGAGTGAAATGTGTGTGATTTTATCAGGTTTTATACTTTCCTTCAGATTTCTGAATATATGAATTATGTATGAAAATGTTGATATTAGTCTTAAAAGTAGAAAAAGGCCTTAGAATATGTGCTTAACTCTAAAAGGTTGACTTTCCCAATATGTGCTCAATCAAGAGTTACATTTTGAAGTTTTACAATGATCTGTAACTTTTGTCGAGATAAAAAAAAATGCCTTGTGTTTTACAAAGTATATTCAGTTTATTCACTCTCACTATACATACAGTATGTACGTGGATCATAAAGACATCATTATTTTGTTACTATTGTCAGTAAAACGAAGATACACAGCTTGTATATGATGCTGTAGGTATATTGTTTGTTGTTCATCTTGACGGTTTATTGTGCTTATTTTGATTTGTGTTATTGTAACAATTGGTCCTGATAACATATAGACAAGTTGTTCTCCTCTGAATGCAAACATGAACCACATCTATAAAGAAAGTTGACTGGGTGTTGGTGTGGTGGGTCGCCAACAGGTGTCACTACAAAAACACACGGATCCTACCTCTTTTAATTACAGTGTGGAATGGCCCGGCAGGCCCGGCTCTTTAGATCATCAATGGGATAATCTGAGTGAAAAGGCTGAATGGATAATTAGTTGGGTGGAGGAAGCGATGATCAACTGCAATAACAATAACCCAAATGCTACAGTTTGTTAACAAAAGTTGTTTTGGTTAAGGACCCAACTTTGACCGTCGATCTCTGAGCCGATCATCATCATTAAGTTACTTCTTTGTAGTGCAGTGTAAGTGAAGTTCCTCAAACGCAGAATCCAGGATGTACTTCCTCACATAAATAACAACATTTCATGACATTTGAAAGCCAAACTGAAAAGTTTCATCGACCTCTCTTCTATAACGATTTATTTAGGGCTGCAGAATCCCAGAGCCAACCCCAGTGGAGAAAGCAAGAAACCGGATTCCCAGGAGAAAACCCATATACATGGGGTGAACATGCAAACTCCAAACAGAAAGCCCTTCAAGCCTTAAAGCAGAGCTATTCTATGAGGAGGAAACGGCTGTTTCTAAGTGCTCTGAATGACAAAACAAATGGCTGTTCATTGATGAAACAGAGCATTTATAAGCAACTCAGAAATTACCTTTAAACATAGGAACCTTATTGCTTTTAATTTTCAGAAACCAGTGTAGTTAATTAATTATCTCTCAAAGCAGTAACTACTACTATGATTAATCTGTAAGAACTCGTTCAACTGTAACGTGAGTGTTGGCAAGCGCCACTGACGAGTCTCCATTTGAGTGAAATCTAAAGTTAACATTGTGGTCGGAGTTACTGAAAACACAACTTTCTGTAAACAGGTCCCAAGGTGGAACTTTTCAAAGACTTAGAAACAAGAGAAACACAACGTTTCTGAAAAGCTCATGCACATGAGCTCCACGGCCGTAGTAAATACTTCTTCTGCACATACCGAGTAGACGGACAACTAGAACATTTCAGAAGAACTTTGGTGGGTGCCTGCCGCTTGCTGCTGACCAGGATCTTCTCCATTTTGAGTTTGTCACTACAATCCCCTCCTCTTTGACTCGCCGTTTTTTTTTCAGTTCTTTGCCACTTTTGCAGAAATGGTTTATGAATCATTAACAAAGGTACGGTGGCCGAGAGCTGAACAACAAAACAACATTACAACCTGTGAAACACTTTTACTTTTTTCCTGCAAACGTCATACATGTAGGTCTGATGGTTTGGAGTATTTTAATGTTCGTAGTGAGCTAAACAATAATAGAATGTTCTGATTTGTGATATATGATATGATAGGGAAGACACAATACACACACACACACATTTGATGGAGAAGCAGATGGTGCACTGCAGATATTTTAATTAGTTGAAAAATATAAACCCATATGTAAAATACAAGACAATAGGCAAGTTATCAATCTGAACAAACTCTAGATTTTTATTTTTAATTCATTAATTTCAGGCATATGATGCTTCACTTGAATACAATCACATATTTAAACCAATATCCATATGGTCCGTACATATATATACATACAAATGCATATACATACACCCTTTGATGATATTATAAATAAATCATAGTTTATGAAAACATTCAGAGAAAATACCTAATCTACTGTATATTTAAGTGTACTCACAAACTTATAAACATAAACACACATGCACATACCTCATACATTTATTTAACATGCCTGAAAAAAGGTAGGAACTAGTCAAACTTATCAAAGTATACCCCTTATCCAATATTATAGTAGATTATTAGATAGTTCCACCTGTGAATATTTTTCAGTTTTAAAAATATAATATTATATATGCTGTAAGAATGCTATGTAATATGACACACACACACACACACACACACACACACACACACACACACACACACACACACACACACACACACACACACACACACACACACACATTCACCATACAATATCCATGCACGTACATATAGACCATATGCAGTATACATACACAAACATATAAAGAATAAATACGTTTTGCATTCATACACATTCACTCAGACAGTGCTCCTCTTCCTCTCTTGGTTCTGAAGTCCAGATTCCTCCTGGAATCAAACCCTCCTCTCTATCAGTAAAAAGTTTCTGTATGTTGTCTGGTAGTTGCTTTTTTCTAACTTTGTGCATTAATTTGGCAGTTTCCAATTCTACCAGATGTGGGAGTTTTAGTTGGCCGGAATTAATAGATAAGGCATTAATATGGTCCTGGAAGCCTTCTGAACCAGTCTGATGGCTCTCTTCTGGAGTGTGCATGATGGTTGGAGTGGTGACTTGTAGTAATTCAAATATGGAAGTAATAATGAACAGTATATGATATGTAGTACTTTAGATAGACAGAAATCCTCAAAGAAAAGTGCATTTTCAAGTTAAACACAAGCACATGAGATCACCAAACCTCTTTATAATGTAATGTAATGTAATAGGTTATATTGCCAAGGTTTTCTGATGGCCATGGCCTCCAACACGAGTCCAACAGGTCCATATTCAGCCTGGTCTTCCTCACATCTTCTCTCCAGCAGATCCAGCAGCATCTTGTTCAGGCTTGTTCTCCACTGAACACAGTCTCCTGAACAAATATTGACAAGCAGCTATTTAAGAGTCATTTCCAAATAAACTGGACAACATTCAGACTACCTTTGCAGTGTATGTGGATAAGGGAGCAGAACATTTGGGAGTCTCTGAGGTATTTGTATGTTTTTATATCATGTAAGTGGAGTCTCCTCTATTGCTAAAGCTTCATGGAGTCTGGCCTGTGTGTGTGTGTGTGTGTGTGTGTGTATGTGTGTGTGTGTGTGTGTGTGTGTGTGTGTGTGTGTGTGTGTGTGTGTGTGTGTGTGTGTGTGTGTGTGTGTGTGTGTGTGTGTGTGTGTGTGTTTCAGGTGGCTACTCTTTTTGAAAACACATAGAGAACTACACCTTTTCAGTTCATCATTAAGTCCATTCCATAACCTCACTCCCAAAACTGACACACATATTTAACATTTGTTCTTACTTTACAGGTTTCAAACATTAACAACCCCTTGTCAGGTCTCTGTGTCTGCTCCTGTGTGTCTCACCTTGTGTTTCCAATTAACCAATGGCCTTCTCCCCCCCTTCCATTGTTGTGTTCCACTTGTGTCCACCCCTTCAAGGTGTATTTAAACCCTCTCCCTCTGGTGTCCTCGTCAGATCGTCTTGTCTACGTTTCATCATGTCGCTCCTCTCGGTGCCCTTGTGTCCCCTGTGTCTAATCATGTTCCCTGGACTTCAGTAAACTCTGGTTTTTATGGAACTCCGTGAGTCTGCGCTTGGGTCCATCCACACACCATCTGCAATCCCTGACACCCCTTTGATTAGAAATTGCCTTTCTATGAAAACATTTTTTGGAATACCATGGAATGCTATTATTCAACACACGAAACATAATTTCTGATGTTTTTAAATATATAATATCCACAAATTTTAATGTGGATGATTGTATGAAAAGTTGATTGGTGGAATCCTGGTATCCAGCTCTATTTATAATCCTTATCGTTCTTTTCTGCAATTTCATTATTGGATCCAAGTTGGTTTTATATGTATTTCTGCATATTTCCACACAATATGTCATATAAGGCAGCACAAGTGAACAGTACAACAAATGTAGACATTTATTATTCAGTGAGTCTCTAGTTTTGTAAAGAGCAGAAATAGACTTGGACAATTTTCCTTTTAAATGTTCTATGTGAGGCTTCCAACAAAGTTTGTCATCCATTATTACTCCTGAAAATGTAGTTTAATAAACCCTTTCAATTTCAACTTTATTTAAATACAGTTTTACTTTGGCATCTGCCCTTTTTCCACCAAACAACATATATTTTGTTTTACTTGGATTTAATGATAACTTATTTATATTTAACTTCGGCTACATCCACACGAGCCAAAACAATCTTTTTCTCCCCTGGGTTCTCAAAAATAATTCCGTCCACACATCACTATGTACACGGCTCAGCAGGAGGATTAAGAGCATGTAGTACACATGCCAGGCCTTAAGGGGCGCTGTGACTCACCAAAAACAAAGAAGAGACGCAGCACATAGAAATTTAGAAGTACACTCCTGCTCATAAACTTCTATACAACTCTGAGTTCTATAGGTCTATGCTCTGCTCCTCCTGCTGCTAGTGTCAGTAGCTTCTGCAGCTCCACCGGAGCTTGTAGTCTGTGATCGTTGTGGTTATTATATGACATTGCGACTGCGGTGGGGGAGGGGGGGGGGGGGGGGGGATTACATATCTTTTTCCCAGAGATGATTGTCCATACCTCGCCGTCCAGACCACTCCTAAAACGCCACCTCATGTGGATGATGGGCCAAAAAGAGCTCGTTTACCTGGTGTTCTTGTGTGGACGGCCCCTCATTCAATTCTATTTCTATTGTTTTCAACAATTCCTCAAGGTTTCCTCCAGAACAAAATAGATTAGTGTCATCAGCAAACATTGTAAATTGTAATGCTTCACTTACTGTGCAAATATCATTAATATAAAGTAAAAATAACTTGGATCCCAGTACTGAACCTTGTGGAACTCCACAGGTTACTCTTTTAGGATAACATTTAATATGATTAGTGCTCAAATATTGAAACCTATTATTCAAATAACTGCTTAACCAAAGCTGTGCTACACCTCTTCTGCCATAACGTTCACATTTCTTTAGAAGTGATTGTCTCAAACGCTTTCCGTAAATCAATAAACACACCAACTCCATATGTCTTGTTGTCCAGAGTTGTTGCAATGTTTTCTACAAATTTCATCACTGCTGCTGATGCTGAGCGATTCCTCCTAAACCCAAACTGATGCTCATTCAATAAATCAGATTTCTCAATAAAAGCATCCAGTTTGTTTACAAATGTTTTTTCAACAATTTTTGGAAACTGCGTCAGTAAAGACACTGGTCTGTAATTCGAAACACATTGCTTATCACCATTTTTATAAATTGGGATCATTTTGGTTGTTTTCATCTTTTCTGATGAAATACCGGTTAGAAGTGATTTGTTACAAATATATGTAAACGGTTCAAGGACACAAAAAATAACTTCTTTTAAGAGTGACATATCTCAATCAAAACAATCAGTAGATTTTTTGCTTTAAAATTTTCTGACAACTTCTAGAATGTCCCTCTCACAGACTCCTCCAGGAAACTTTGAGTTACATTTATTGAACGTTAAATCAAAACTTTCATCTTTTACACCTGCAGGAGGAATCTCTTTTACCAGATCCGGACCTACATTAACAAAGTCATTAAACATGTCCTCAATATTCTCAGTCATGGATCTGTCCTTTTTAACAACTGAAATTGAAAAATAACTATTTGATCTATTTTTAATCACCTAATTTTTACATTCCAGGTAGTCTTCATATTACTTTTATATTTTTGGAGCAACTGTTCATAAAACATCTTCTTTTGGCAACACATAATAGACGTTAATCTGTTTCTATATTTTTCAATCTTATCTTCCTTTTCCTTTGTTCCTTTGGAATTATAAATTCCATGTAAAGTATATTTTTCTTTTACAAGCGTTTCCCAGCCCCTTTGTTAACCATGTCCTCCCATGCTTTTTATAATTTTGCATAAACATCTTTTGTGGACAATATTCATCACAAAATATCAAAGATTTTTGCCAAAAATCGTTGGTATCCTTCACATATACATCCTGCCACTCATGATTGGCAAGTTCTGTTTTAAAAGCTGCAATTGCTTCTGGTGTTAATAATGAACCTGTACTTTGTCTTGAAGAATAAGCTGATCACTCATTTCAAGCATTGCAAAAACCGGCAAATGATCACTCTCATCTGTCACTAATATCCAGTTTTTACCTTCCCATCAGTTATATTTACGAAAATATTATCAATCAAGGTTGCACCGTCCTTAGTTATCCTACTGGGCTTCAAAATCAGGGGAGAGAAACCAAAACTAAACATAGAATCAATAAATGCAGCAGTTTTCTTCTGCTCATTTGACTTCAATAAATCAAAGTTAAAGTCACCACAAACAAAAGTCACCTTATCTTTATGTTTTTCAAATATTTCTGAAATCTTCATATTGAATTGGTCACAGCAGGATCCTGGTGTCAGTAAAAGCAGCTATTCAGTGTATTTTGTTTCTTTTCCCCTGAACTTCAGTGGTTACACACTCCATCAGATTATCAGTTACAGCTGTCTTACCTTTAATAACTTTGTATTTGAGACCTAGCATTACAAACATGGCCACACCCCCTCCTCTTTTATTTATCCTATTTTGCCAAAGCATTTCAGAACCGTGCCGTCCATCCTGCAGATCTTTATCATCACTCAGCCATGTTTCTGAAATGGCAACCACAGTAAACTTTTCTTGAAACAATTTAAAATTGTCTATAATTCTGGAAAAGTTACTGCAAAGACTCTTACTGTTGAAATGTATCAATGACAGTCTTTCATCGTAGTATTAAATTCTTCCTCAGAATATTATTCACAGTTCATATTAACATTTTGAAAAAAGTGGATATCAGAATCAGTGCCATTCTGTAACTCATAAAATTTGTGATCTTTAAAATCTAAAGATTTAAATGTAATGTGTTCACACATTATCTTTTTATGTATTATTTCCCACACATTTCACCTTGATAACAAACAAACAAACAAACAAACAAACAAACAAACAAACAAACAAACAGATAATGACATTTCTCCTCTAATCTATAATTTCTCATTTATATTTCTCAAGATCAGTGAGATCTCTGACAGCAATCACTTTAGCTTGTTCTGGTGTCTTATTGAGTCTCATGCAAACTTTAGTTTCTTGTCCAGGTGTCTTGGATGTGCTTCTCCTTCTTTATGATTCTTGCCCTTCTTGCAATTTCCTCATATTTCCCTGTGAGATGCTCGTTGACATTAACTCCTGTGCCCTTCAGTTTCTTTGCATGTTTTCTATTTACAAATCGGATTACGATGTTTGACCTCCTGTTTTGCTTTTGTGGGAAAGTGTGACATGCAGCTACATCTTTACTGTCCAAGGGAATGTCTTTATCATTGAAACACTTAATGACCTGCTGCTCAAGTAAGAGTTTTCCACCTCTTGCTGCGTTCTCGCCTTCCTCGTCACCTTCAGTGATCTGAGTATAGGTATAGTGGGTCGTCTCAAGGCCAGATACCAACACTTCTTCCATTCTTGTAACCTGATCCAGGTCTTCGACTCTTCTTTCCAGCTCTTCAGTCATCTTGTCCTTTTCTTTAATCACAGCTTTCAGTTGTCTGAGTTCATCAATTAAATCCAGTAGGCCCACTTGCTGTTTCACCACCTTGCTAAGTTCCTTTGAGATGAAGTTAAGGGACTTTTTAACTTCTTCCATTGTTTCTACTAACTTCTTAGTTACCATGTTTCTTAGAAAAGTTCAAAAGAAACAAAAAAAATACTTCGACGTTCCAGGTACTCCAGTGATGTTGACTGCAGATCACTTGCCACATGTCATGAAAAGCACCAAAAACTTCAAGCAAGCAGAAAATAATCCTGCTAATTAAAGTACAACCTCTTTGTGAAGTTGAAAAACTTATATTTTCTCTTGGATGTCAACTAGTTTTCCTGATATTTGATAGATTGTTGGAGCTGATAAGCACAGTGTTTCCATTCAGCAGCCATCTACCTCAGTCTATTGCAGAAATGGTACACTGATTATTTAACAAAAGTCAAAGCAAACTATTGCAGAATTGTTTTTGTGTAAGTGGACTAGTTATGCATTAAAGGGGACATATCATGCTAAATCCACTTTTTTAGCCCTTAAATGCATTTTGTTGTATATTTAGAGTGTTTAGAAGTACAGAAAAGTTCAAAGTAGTCTCTTCAGGTGCTCCGTTGATATCTTTATATTCTGTTTTGGTCATATTTTGCGATCGGTTTCGATTTTTCTATTCTCTATTACGTTTTTTGAACAATGACGTCACAGTATTCTCAGCGGAACTGCCAAATTAGGACATCGACATTTCGAGCAATCCGCCATTTTTGTTTCTCGCTGCGATTTTGTAGTCCAACCGAAGTTACGAGAGGATAAGTCGAAATGTTCGGTTGTTGGATGTAGTAACCCACAAGCTTCGTTACACCGTCTCCCAGCATCAGAACCTTTTCGAAGTGCCTGGTTGAGTTTTATTTTTCACAGAATTGTACCCACATCTGTGGGTAAGGTCATTTTTGTGTGCGCGAATCACTTTAAGGACGACTGCTTCAGCAACCTCCGCCAGTATAAAGAAGGATTTGCCAAAAGACTTGGTCTGATTGAGCGGTCAGTTCCTTCTATCTATGGAGACGACGAACAGAGCACTTCGGTAAGCTGTATATAACGCTAAAAAGTGTGATGATAAGACGTCCCTGTCATTGTTTTGTTAGCATTAGCAGTTGCACCGTCTTCATTTGTTAGCGCTGTGTGCTCGTTTTAGATTATAATGTAACTTCTGTGTTAAATAGTCGTTGTAATACAGGCAGTATTGTAGTAGTGGGCATGGATGGAGAAGTTAGTGTAAATATAGAAACACACCATTGCGTTACATCCATATGAAGACGTTGTTCTGTAGGTGCATCATCGTCATTTTCATCTCGCTCCGCCGGGTCCGACTCTGGCTCCAACATGTATGGCTGGATGGACAAATCTTCCGTTGTTGACATTTTGTAAATAATGTGTGAATATAAAGTTTCTGCGCCGCTAGATAATTGTATCTGTTCTATCAAACTACAAAGATGGCCGAACAGGGTGGAGTTGAACCGAGTGTCACCTCTGCAACCTGGAGAGGAGGCGGGGTATGAAGTGTCTCATTTGCATTTGAAGAGACCGCCCCAAAACGAGTTGCTCTCAGAAGCACATCAGAAAAGGGGTTGAAAATGGGCCTGTGGAGCTATAATAATGAGGAATTCAGACCCAAGCATTGCAGTTCCGCGTTGTATAGACCACAACTGTATGATTTATATGTAAAAAGGAAGGATTTAAAAGCATGATATGTCTCCTTTAAAAAGAAAAATAATAATAAGAAAAAATAACAAACAGTAATCTTTTCGCCTCAGCTCTTAAAGAGGCAGGCACACAGAATAACAATAATGTTTGCCTCTAGTGTAATGACTCCTAAACCATATTCTCCTGGACTTGGTCATTTTATAGTTGACAGTCACTGTGGTAGCAACCCAAACTTACCATCTGTCCATATGAATGTCTGTGTTCTCTCATTGCTAATATTCATAACATTTTCTTCTCTGCACACGTGTGTGGTTTCATTACCAAAACATACATCAGCACCCACTCGTGGCCCAACTCAGAAACTAAATATTGTTTTAGCATCTCTGCCATTATAATTTAATGATTGTTTACGTTGTGTAAAAGGGTCCTGAAATGTTGGACTGTGTTCTCTACTCAGTCATACATTTGTTTATCCATTCATCTACTAGACTTGCTTTATCCACGTAAAAGTCACAGGATTCAGAGCTTTTCACATCAAACAGGTTTCCTATCACTCCTCCACTAATGATGCTGACATCTGAAATTCTGAATGAACAATATGGATTCACAAGCTATTAATATGACATAGGACAATGAAGGTCAGAGTTTGTTGTGCGCCAACTGCAGGAAATAGTGCCAGAGGGAAACAGTCAAACAATCGTAAGAGGCTGTAAATTATCTGTCAATCACTGTCAAAGTGATTATAACTCATCTAAAGAGATCACTGCTGAGACGCGTAGCAGCTAATCCTCATCTTACCTCATGAGGAAATTCTCTATTGTATTAAATTAGAATGACTAAGTTGTTCTTCAGAACATTAGATCAAAAGACCATCAAAGCCAGTAAGGAAGTATCAATAAAATAGTCCGACTGTGGTGGGTGTAGCTGGTTCTGTCCCACTGATTTTACTTTGATTTATTTCCAGTGTGAGTCACACTCTGTCACGCTCATACCAATGGTTTAGGTGCTTTGTGCGAGTGATCATCAAACAATAACACCGCAAGTGATAACATTGCAAACATGGAGCGTCCTTTTACGCCGATGACACTCAGTTATACATTAGGACTGTCCCACGTCATCCTCACCACACCGTCTGTGTGGCCTGGATGAAGAACTTTTCAGAGATTCTTTGGCAGTTCAGCTCAGATGTTCTTCAATCATTCATGTCAGAGCTTGATGCAAAAACACTCCAAAAACTAAAAACTCTCCCAGTTTAAGTCCAGAGTTGTGTACTGCAAAGTAATATGGTATTCTTATGCTAAATGTTCAGTAGACTCATACAGAGCATTTTCACAGCTTTACACTATTTTACACTGTTGGCCATATTCTCCTACACACTGATGTCACAAAAAGTGCTCACACACCATTTTGGAAAAAGTGCAGTGTGTTGTTGAAGGACACACACTTTGAATAGGTTTCATACATTTGCAACATCAGCTAAACATATTTCATAGTGCATGGATGTTATTTTTAAAGGAAATATTAACTAGGAAGCATTGCCAAAACCCTGTGAGAAATGTTTATTATAATTATGTCATCTTGACATTAGAATATCACAATTGAAAATGTGATTAAGCATTCATTCACTGTTCAGTCCTGTATTAGTCTATTTATCAGTGTGTTTTCTTAAAGCGGGCTTGAGTAGGATCAGGTTGGTGGAGGAATAAAGTGTGAGCTCTTAAATGCATATAAATGTTTCTTCTGCTCCAAATAAAAATAAGGATTATTATTATTGTGATTATGATTTATCCGAGGCTGTGGAGGCGAGCGTCCTCCATTCTCCTGTGTGATGTGCCACGGCTGGCGTTGGCTGGCAGATCGTATCAGCAAACACGGCAGCTGCACGTACTGTACATGCTGCGAGACAAAATAGGAAGAAGAGGGTTTAGTGATAAAACTGTGAAGGATTATCTGTCATTTGGCAGGCCCGTGGTGATTTGCTATCATCACGGATTTCGTGGGGGGGAGAAAAAAGGGAGACTGACAGGGATGGAAGGATGATAGAAAAGGATGGAGAAGGAAGAAGAGAAGGAGTGGAGGCGGGGGGGGGGGGGGGGGGGGGGGGGGGTCACGTGGGGAGGATTTTGTTTTCTGTTTAATTTCTTGCCCCGTCCCCTCCCTTCCAGACGCCCCCACCATCCAATGAGCTGAGTGTCAGTCACATTTGGAACTTGCCAAGCAAACACAGTGGAATGATTGGAGCTGTCAGTCAAACTAATGTGCTGTTTGCCACTGGAGGAACTGGGAGAAAGACGTAGGAAGGGGAAAGAAGAGAGAGCTTCAACCACGGAGAATACATTACTTTCTCAACATCCACGTCTGAGATCGCAAACAGTAACTTTGAAGATGGCAAAATAAGATGCACGGCTGCACAGGCTTTTCCCCGCGATGGGAACATTACAAGTGTAATCTGAAAAACAAATCCGGCTCAACTTTAACCTGCATTTCTCGCCTTGGGGAAAAGTAGGAATAAATGTGCTACGACTTTCTATAGGGATGCGTCTTCTTTTGTGTGTGTGTGTGTCAAAAAAGTTTTGCTGTGATTTCAAAGTGTTTGAAATAAACCAACTGGAACTGTAAACAAACCAATTGGACGTATGGGCAAACGGTGCTGGTCCACTTAACAAATTGTTTCGTTTCAGATGGTAAAGCAAAAAGGAAAGGAAAGCACACTAATAAGGATTGAACACACACACACACACACACACACACACACACACACACGGAAAAACAAGTTTTCCTTGTGTAAAATTAACCAGCATGAGCTTAATAGCATGTGACTGGTTCTCACCAACCCTTTGAGTGGACCAATATATCCTCTCCAGCCAAATGCCCCCATTGTGCTAAAGCTGTCACCCTACTGACAAGCTAATATCCTCGTTCCTGCCAGCCGATTCGTCGTCTCTTGAAGTTGTAAAGAGGAGGTGTGAGATGAGGCACCTTCACTCATCAAAGACGCCACAATCATCTTCTTAAGCCATGACACTCAGCGCTGAAGGTTACCCAGCGCTCGGGTGGTTTTATGGAACCCAGCTGGTTGCCTATTCATCACGATTGACAAGAGGGGGTCCAGGAGCTGAGGACCGCCCCCCAACACACACACACACACACACACACACACACACACACACACACACACACACACACACACACACACACACACACACACACACACACACACACACACACACACACACACACACACACACACACACACACACTTGTCTTACACACCACGAGCGAGGGGGGAAATGGAAATGTCTCCATACTAATGCGGATAAATTTGCAAACTCCATTTACACGCATACATTTTCTTGTCCAGAGTGGTGAGCTTTTTTTTTCCTCTTTGCAGTATTAGCTCTGTTCTTTAGTATTCATCCTCACAAGAATAAAAAAAGAGACAGCTTCTACTAAAGGTTTAACCACGTCTTTGCATAAGATTCGACTGACACTCATTGAACCTGAGGGCACAGCCAGCAATGTTTGCTGTTTCACATTACAATAGGCCTTGTAACTGCCGTCCCATCACCTTCATCCTGAAGGCACAAATGCATCTTGTTAGAACTTTAGTTACTATTGCCATTCAAATAAGTATGTCATAGTGTGCCTGGTTGCAGATCAAACCTGCCTTTCATGCATGCTCAAAGTTATTTTATTTATATCTGGCAAGACAGTTCATGCAGGGGATTGAACAAAAATGAAAGAATGTTCTCCAGCTGTTTCAGGATGAGGCAGTAAAGTGCAGACAGCAGAGTCTGGTTCTTATCATGTAAATACATTCTCTGGGTTTTTTACAGCAGCTTCACTATTGACTTATTGGTGTTGCCCAGTGAAAAAAACAAACAAAAAACAACTTTTTTGATTTGAAGGATTAGATTTCAAAGTATCTTTATAACGGTGTAAAGACATTGTAGTGCCTCGATGTCGGAACGGGATAACGCTGCTTCGTAGCTGACAGCTTTGAGTGATGCCTTCATGTGCATGCAGTCCGTGGGCAAGTTGTCCTCTGAGGATGCTGTCTGTGGACAAGTTGTCCTCTGAGGATGCTGTCTGTGGACGAGTTGTCCTCTGAAGGTGCTGTCTGTCGACGAGTTGTCCTCTAAGGGTGCTGACTGTGGACGAGTTGTCCACTAAGGGTGCTGTCCGTGGACGAGTTGTCTGGGTTTGATGTTTTGTGGATGAGTCGTCCTAGAATCCTGTGCAGGTTCCCTTCCACAGTCTGAAACATGCATGTAAGGTTAAATGGTGGCTATAGGAGATGTTTTTTGGGACATTTTGAGGAAAACACATTTGACTGTATATTGTGCTGGAAGTTATCAATAAATAAAATGATTACAATTAAGTTTACGGGGCTGTCCACACCAGGAAACCGGTTAACCTAAACGAGCTGTTTTTGGCCTATCATCCACATGAGGCGTGATTTAGGAGCCCAAAGACGTTGTTTTTTGATCACGGGTCCCACAGTGGGTAAATTCTAAAACCCCAGCTCGTGCCAAACCCAAAGTCGGCAAAGATGATCATCTGTGGAAAAAAGATGATGTACTCGACCCCCTCTTCCCCCCACAGCATCGCCTAATAACCACAACAATCACGGACTACAAGCTCCGGTGAAGCTACTGACGCTTGAAGCTGGAGAAGCGGGGCCATAGACCTATAAAACTAGAGTTATATATAGTGGTTTATGTGTCTACTTCTAAATTTCTATGTGCTTTGTCTTCTTCTGCATTTTTATTGTGTTTGGTGAGTCACAGCGCCCCTAAAGGCCTGGCATGTGTACTACATGCCCTGAAGCCTCGTGTTGAGCCGTGTTTATAGTGAGGTGTGGACTAAAGTTTTTTGGGAGAAGGCCAGGGAGGAAAAAGATTTTTTTATTCTCGTGTGGATGTACCCTAAACGTCAAGGAAAGTTGACACTGTGTGGCCCCTGAACTAAAATGATTTAAATGCTTTTGTAAGACTGATCTGATACACAGTACACAGTGCTGAGGTTTCTGAAATCTGTATGTACAGGGCAGCAGTCGTACTGTGGAACGTGTTGGACTGCTCACTGGAGAGGACTCCCACCGTTCACATTAACCTTGCACGTACAGGCAAAACTCAGATCCGAGTCATTTTGATTAATTAGCTAAAGATTAAGCAATTTGCGTTGGACTTGTAAAGAATGGCAGCGTTGAGCGACAGATGTCAAGGAAACACGGGTTCATGTTGTCCGACAGGTTTAATCTGACTGACGTGTCACTTCAAACATCCACCCGTCACATTTAGCAGGTGATAATTATGACCTCCTTTTATTGTCTGACAGAAAACTATGTCAACGGGAAGTCATTCCATCACAGTGCGATTGACAGATTGACACTGATTATTGTCTGAAGAAGGAAAGAAGATTCTGGACTCGACAAAATATGACATGGCAATAAAGAGAATGGAACCAACCAGCACTGCACATGACAGAGCACCAGCCCAAAGCAATAAGAGCTACGCTCTTGACCAACATACTGTTCAAATGTTTATTCTTCAAATGATTTATTATCGTGTTTGGGAGAAACCCACCTGAAAAAAACAGTTCCCAAGCAAACATGACAGCCAGTGGAAAGGTGAATATCAAAGGTGAAAGTTGATCACAGACAGCAGGCTTAACCTTCACTGAAGGCCTCCCAGATTACAGAGGAGATTGATTATCACACGCAGTGAGTTCAAATCCATCTTTAGCAGTAAAAACTGGTTCAGAGGCTGTCTCAGATACTCAACTGCAGATGAAGCATTAATTATCTCTACAAAACATTAGCTTTGAGCATCCTCACTTAACATCAAGCCGATCCGAGGTGAGAAGAACTGACTTTTGACAAAACATCAAAATAACTCCTCAGGTTTCTGCCTCTACAAGAACAGATAAAGCTATCCGGCTGCTTTGAGCTGCCCGAGCACCGCCGGAATGAAGACAGGAAGACAGGAGGAGATGATGGGCGGGGGCGGGGGGGCCGGGGGGGCCGGGGCGGAGGTGTGAGGGAAAGGTGTAATTAATGTTTCACAAACTCAATCCTTTCCCTCAAGGCAAACTCTCCTCATCATCTCTGTCTCTCAGAAAATTAAATGATACTTCTCTTGTCTTCCTTTTTGCTTCCTACCCTTCTGTCACCACCGCGTCTTTGTGCGAACTTTAAGGGATTAGGCTTACGAGGGCTGGCTGGTAGTCATGGCTACAGGGAGGACTCCTCAGGTTTCACTCAGGGCCGGATGTCTCCCCGAGGCGACAGGAAGATGTCAGCATCTGTCAGCCTCTGTCTGTCATCTAAGCCCTGTCAGCGTCGACTCTGCCAGCGCTCCATCACAGCTCTGTCGCTCTGAGTTTCCTTCTGGCTTATGATCTGAGACACCCAGACAGTGCAACTAGCTTCACATCCCAACTCGCCACTCACTCTCCCCCAGCCTCCTTCTCTCTCTCTCTCTCTCTCTCTCTCTCTCTCTCTCTCTCTCTCTCCCTCTTCAGTGCTGATGCCTTACGTGACACAACAAACACAAGGTCAAGGTGTCTGTCATGTTTCACTGTGTGGATTTGAGTGTAAATGCCGTCTCGTTGCTGCCGGTGCATGAAAGCCGGGCGTGTCACCTTGCCTGTGTGCGAGTGTGTGTGTGTGTGTGTGTGTGTGTTTTCATGTGCGCGGGCGAGAGTCGGGCTGTTTTGAGTGACAGCGTGAGTGAGGTGCAGCCAGGCGGCGGCTCTTTGTAAGAGTGCACCTACCTTCTCTTCCCACAAGTCCCTCCCGGCAACAAACTGTCACGGCTGACAGCCCTCACAAAAGAAGGAGAGGGAAGGGAGGCAGGGGGTACGGGGATTAAAAAAAAGTTTAAGAGATGAAATTAAAGCAAAGAAGGGAACCTGACAGCACCTTGAGAAGAGGCATTGTCTGTGAGGGGAAATATATCTGTGCGAGCCGGCTTTGATCAGTGGAGGATGAGAGCAGGGAAGAGCTTGTAAAGCTGGATCCTGAAGCCCATTGAAAAGAGTTGAGAGAGGAAGAAGACGACGAAGAATCAGCCCTACAATTACTTTCTACTCAGGCTCAAGGCAGAAACAGTATTCTCATTAATAGGTATGGCAGGATTGTATTCTCCTCTGACCTTCCTGGTACACTTGTTTGGCAGGTTTTTCCTCATCGACTTGCCCGGAAAATACATCATGGTGAGAAGAGAAACTTTTCAGTGTGCCTTTCATAAAAAAATGTTTTTCCAAGAACAAAAAAAAAACCTGTTTGAAGGGCGGCAGAGGAGAAGGAGGAGGAGGAGGAGGAGGAGGAGGAGGAGGAGGAGGAGGAGGAGAAGGAGAAGCAGGAGCAGGAGGAGGAGGAGGAAGAAGAGGAGAAGCAGGAGAAACAGGAGATGCAGGAGGAGGAGGAGGAGGAGGAGGAGGAGGAGGAGGAGGAGGAGGAGGAGGAAGAAGAGGAGAAGCAGGAGAAACAGGAGATGCAGGAGGAGGAGGAGAAGCAGGACAAGCCGAAGGAGGAGGAGAAGCAGGAGAAACAGGAGAAGCAGGAAGAGATGAGGTGAAAGGAAGTTTTTAGGAGAGAAACCTTTGAAACACATGAAGGAGGACACAGAGAAGGAGGAGCCAGAGGGAGGCAAAGGGAAGAGGAGGTGGAAGTGCTGGTGGGGGTGCGACGAGATAATCACCTTTATTTTTTGATTCAGTGTCGGGGATGGAGGAAGCGGAGGGGGGGTTGTGTGTGCTGCGGCCCAGCTTTCTTATATGAGGAAGGAGGGCGAGGAGCGAGGAGCGAGGAGCACTGCTCCAGTGCCCCCTCAGTACTCTGGGAGCACTTTGATAGACAAAGCAGCGTGCTGAAGGGGAACCTCCTGCTGGCAGGATCTGAGGAGCCTGTTTACAGAAGAGCTTGTCTGATCTGAAGCTCCGCTCACCCTCTTGTATGGAAAACACTTGGCCTTTGATGTCTCTCTCCTTCTCTCTCTCTCTACATTATTTCCTCGCTCTTGTTTTCTCTGTGTCTCTCAGCGCCGACACTAATTCTCGTCGGTGGCTGACGTGTATCAAGGTCCATGTTCTAAAATTCAGTTTGAACCCTGGGAGATGCCACATATTCTCCGTCTGTGCGCATTTCTTCAAGATGTGCCGTTACAGACGTGTGCAAACACTGACAGGGTCAAACTGCGCTTGTCAATACACGGTCAGCAGTAATATGACATTGATGTGGCCTGCCAGTGCTAATAATGCTGCACAAGCTGCACATGTGTGCATATTTATTAGAGTCCATAACATTCACTCGCCTGTAAAATATTAAACTCCTGCTTATGCTGGGAACTGCTGTGTGGGTTCATAAAGCAGAGAGCATGTTGTTTTGTTAGATACGGCTGTACATATGTTTGTGAATGGCTGGTATGTGTGTTTCTGTCTGTACTTGTAATTATGTGAGTGTGACCGCTGTTCCAGCACCTCGGGTCATGGACACTGAAGTTATGTGAATAATGTGATCCGGAGAAAGCCCAATCGCACGATCCTGAAAAATAATCATGAAGCTGTAAATTCACTACATTGCAAATAAAGCTCCGGTCCGAGGGGGAAAAAAATGTTTTTAGGGGGAATGTGAGAAAAAGGCAAAGTAAGGAGAAACTTGCTCCCGTCTTGAGCCTGCAGCCTCTGTCCTGATGAAAAATAGCTGTGTCTCGGTACCGGAGGTCATATCCTTCAGAAAATGCAATCTATAAAAACCTGTGAAGGCCAAGCCAAAACCAAGGCAGTCTGGTCTATTACAGTTGCTCTACTATTGTGTCACCCAGGACCACTGCTGGTGTCTTGTCTGGGAAATCTGGAGGTTTTTATTTTCTGATTTTCTTTCACAAACGTATTGTTGGCATTTCAGTTCAGCTGACAGTAAATACTACAAGCGTTACACCTCACAGCTGCTGGGTCAGTTGCATTGTTTCAAAGGTTGACAGCCCTCAATGGATCTTCTGCTTCTGTATCTCAGTGCAATCCAGACCATGTCTTTTCTATATGTCCTTGTATCAGTTTTCGGATGCAGACTTTGTTGAATTCAACTTTGAAATTAGAAGACAGATAGTAGGCATTGTAAAAAAAAAAAAGATTCAATGTGTATTTCCACTACAGAGCTGCATAATGAAGTGATTAGCCGTCTTTTTTTTGACACTGAGAACTATGAATTTTATTATTAATGAAACAACAAATAAAAATCCCATAGAAATAGAAGCTGCTTATCTCAGGCTATCTCACCCTGCATGTTCTTCTTGTTTTTGCTCTTTTTTAAAATAAATATCCAATGAGAAAAAGCGATTGCAGGTCCACAAAACTGCAACCCTGGACAACTCGCCCACGGATGAGATTTTTTGAGAAAAGAAATCCTGTACAATGTGGTTTTACATATTATTTCTAATTTATATTTTATATATTTTCATATATCTAGTATATGTCCATATATATACAGTATATTATCATATGGCTTTGTTTCTCGCTACGAATGGTCTTCTTTACGCACATGACACGCACAAACTTCTGCACCGCCCTGTGCTGCACTGCACGTTTCAGCTGGATAATGACTATCAGTCATATTTTAATCAAGTTTAATATGGAACGCCGCTACTGTACGAGTCCCGCAGCTCATTAACATGTTGGAAGGAGGATATACGTGATGCACCTGAACGCATCACTCAAAGCTGTCAGCTACAAAGAGACGTTTTAACTTTTCAACTGCACATCTTATTTGTTTTCAGAAATACGTTTGTGAAAACTGTGTTTCTGAAGACCGTATCTGAGCCGGCGCACGGTGCCCCTGTTGAGTTTGGCTCTGGGTAGCTGCCCACTCCTACAGCAAAATCAGCCACTGCTTATGTTTTTGTGTCAAATATACTTAATAATCCTTCCAGTTGTGTGAAATATACTTTGAAATCCAATCATCAAATCAATAATGCTGAAAAAAAATTGTTGTGGACGAGTTGCCAGATCACTGACGAAGCTTGGGCCTTGGGTGCGCAATGAAGTGAAGGGACTTTCCAGTGTCCCAGACACCTTTTTGGGACTTTTGATAAAAATCGAGCCAACATGGTGAAAACAGTGTCAAGTTACAAGATCTTATACACAGCAAACAAGCAACTAATTGCCTTCAGCAGCAACACAACCCCAATTAGTTTTTCACTAAATCATTTGCAATAAACAATAAACAACAACAATTAATCATCTGCAAACTTTCTTATTACATCACCCTTTTTCCTGTAATCTTTTGTTACAGATCAATATTAGTTCTTGACGAGTTGAGTGAACAAATGAGTCTCAACAGTAAAACTTTCACAATATGATAGGAAATTGCATCGTTCAGAGAAGAGGAAACCTCCCATACGCACTTTGCTTCTATTAGCAGTTCAAAACCACTGTTCTCCAGCAGTGCAGCCTTCATCATGGGATTTGAAAAATCTCAGCCGTCCCTCCAGAACAGTCACATCACATGCGAGGAGGCTGGACACGGAATGGCTCCATATGGCAAACGACTGATCTTACACAGAAATTTTACAAGCAATGTGACATCTATCAAGTGTGAAAAGAGTTTTGGAGAAAAAAAGCCCGACTCGGCAAAAGAAGAATGAAGTGTTGTGTATGCATGTGTGTCAAAGGTCTGCTTTTGAAACTAATGGCGCACATTATTGAAACAACAGATCACTCTGTTCTGAGATTGATTTATACTGCCTGTTATTTCACTTTAATCTATGGACATTATCTACACAGGATTTATGGACCATTAGCCGTATGAGAAGCTGGAATGTAAATGAGCCATAATAAATCACGTCAGATGAAACACTCTGAGCATGACAAGTTGCTCGCGTTTGTACGGATGCCTTGGTAACTGCATTTGGATAATCAGGCCCTTGTGCTGCATCATTTGTCCTTTGTAATTTGGCCAGAATCATACTGGAAATAAGCATGAATAATGTTGACGACAGATGGATGTATTATTGCCCTTCAGAGGATTAGTCTTGCACTGACAACAAACTGACAAAAATAAATGGTTCAAAGTAGCTTAAAGAAGCATGAAACATGGCGGATTGGGAAAAAGATGGGAAAATATGTAGCCTCGGCTTTATGACTATGAAACAACAGAATACAACGCGGGCAAATCAATGTTTTTCAAGTTTACTGGAGAAGAGAGCAGCACACATTCCAGCTGGAAGCCATCATGGTGTCAGCAGCCACACGCCCAATAGCAATCATTTGAAGCTTGAACTTTAAATACGACTTCCATGCGCTGTCCTCACCATGCTGAATAAGTGCTTCCCTTTGCTTTTAACTTTTTGACACGATACCTCATCTCGCCGTCGAACCGTACTTCGCGGGTAATCAAGTCTGGAGCCTGATCCAAATGTTCCAGCTGTTTTTTTGTTTTCAAGTTTGAGCCAATGCTTTGAATGTTTGGGTGGTCTTAATGTGACCCGTGGACCAGCAGCTCCCGCTCTCTGTTTTGAGCATCTGAATATTTTCCTCTAACTTTACACCAACCTATAAAATTACTTTTCTATTTTTACAGATAAACGGACAACTCTGTAATTTAGAGAGAAGACCATATTTGTAAAATCTGTCATGTGGGTACATTTTACTCTATGAATATGATGACACATGTGCAGCCAAGATTAGCCAGACGGTATTGAAGCTGACAAGAAGTTACTACTGCTGGATCAAGTATACCCAAGTTAATAACAAATGAGTTCTAACTCCACTTGTCATAAGAATCAGTGGTATTTATGTTCCTGTGTTCCAGTAATTCCTTGGTTTGGATGTTTGCAGAAAAATGAACTGCATTCAACAAATCAACAAACACATTGAACTTATTGGGTGTTTTTATGACAAGCAGCACAACAAAGCAGCCACATGTCGTGACAATAGAAAGGAAGAGGTCCCGTGGGTCCACCTGTCATATGGCGCTTCTCCAATGCACAGTTGTAGGACCAATCGGCTTGACTCAACTTGCCTCGACTCAGTTTTGCTTGTTCTTCAGAACAACATGGTGCCACCTCAGGGTGGGTGGAGTCGTCAGAGCTGTTCCTGGTCATACCAAAGTCGTCACCCCCGATAGACTCTGTATCCTCTGCTGCAGAACGTGCATGCTGTCAGAAGGGTGGAGCTTCAACTCTGTGTTGGATATCAGCTTAATTTATTAATATTACAAAATGTAGATTGTTATGCTCATGCTTTATTGCCGAAGATGTGTTTCACTGTCCAGTGTTTTGGTTTAACTGGTTCCCCTGTTAACTGGTGCCACCAGCTGTTAGTAGCAGCTGATGTTAAAATAAGACAAGCAAGCAGTACAATTATTTAAACTTTGATGGAAATGTGGTTAGACGGCGTTCAGATCTCAGTCAGGTTTTAAACATCTGTTGTGATGAGGGACGATCAAGGATGTCAGTCACCAGTTAACTGTCACTCCGTCTGAACGAGCTGCTCTCCATACTCATCTAGTGCTGTCACACCCTGGACCATCAGTGGCCTGCCGTCTGCTGACGTCACATTTTCAACTTGACTCAGCTCTCTTGGAACCGCAGTCGTGTAGGTACGAGAAAAGTACCTGGTATCAGATACTGACGCCGAATGGAAAAGCGTGAAAACCAAGGTGAATGAAGTCGAGTAGAGCAGGTACCAGTGGAAAAGCCCCTAAAGTGTCTTTGAGGGAGACACTGACCTAATGAAGAGCGAGCACCTTGCAGAGCAGCTCTGTCACCAGATTGTGCATGAATCGGTGTGAAAGCCAAAAGTGGTAACCCTGTCACAGTAAGTGCACTTAGTGGACTTTTATGCAACTTATTTAGATTTTGATCAAATGTCCAGATTGCTTATATAATGCGTGAACAAAACTGAAGGAGTTCCACCACTTTTGATGCTTGTTACATCTAGAATTTATTCAATTAGATTTTCATCAAATTGCACCAGAGTTTATATGAAAGCAGTTTGAGACCCTTTGAACCGTTTCTTTGGTGTGTATCAAGATTTAGATGGCTGCATTCACATTCACAAACAAACACATCAAACCTGTGGGTGTTGAAGACATTATTATTTGGGAGATCAAATGAGCTTGTGCAGTCCTGGTTTTATCAGGTTTTGAGGGCTTCTCTGCTCATTTAAATCAAATAGTCTGTAAGACATTCTAATCACTGATGCTTGGGGCAATTATGTCAGCACACTTGCACTTTGCTTGACTCATTACTCGACTGTGGGTCAATTAAATTACCCACTAACATTGATGGCCTTTCTTATCTGGTTTTGAAGCTTGTCATTTATTCTTCTTCTTCCCATTTTTCAGTCTTTTCTCATCAAAGATAAGGAGCAGATCACTCCACAACAGCTCTACGATTGTTGGGAAATGTTACAGTGGAGATTAAGATGAAAAACTATTAGCAATGACATGTGGGCAGCTGGATGTCTGAGGATGTCAGCACGGCCACCAACGTCCAACTTTCTCCTTCACTTCCCCATCTCATCCTCCACCCATCTATTCATCTCCATATATTCTTGTTTCCCTTTATTGAAATCACAGCTCAAAGTCTGACAGCCTTCCAGGCTTCACCACCAAGCCGATGATCTATTGGACAAAGACAGATGGAGAGTTGGAGCAAGAGGTAGATAAATGGATGGAGGTTATGAAAGGAAGAATGAAAGGGAGGACAGCGAATGCTCAGGGGGAAGTTGAATCTGAATGGCTTTAAAAAAACGACTCTCCGAAGTAGAAAAACAGGGCGGATTCTGACTGGATCGTTCAAATGTTTCACCCGTTTGCACACAAAAGACCCAACTTCTACCAATTCCTCTGAGTCATTCCACTCAATTGGAGGACAATTGGCTTTGACTGAGCTCACGCCCTGCTCCCCCCGTCTGCATCCCGTAACCCCTCTTCCCCTCCTCCCCTCCTCCTTCCCTCCTGTCAGTCTGTATCCCCTCAATTTACCTCGCTCGTAGAGTTGAGCGACTACGCAGACTTTTCCTGCTCAAACCGTCGGCCCTCCCCCTCCTCGCTCCACTGCCATTTCGACACGGCCTCCCTGTCAACCACTGTGACAGATTGGACGATGAGACACATGACATCAGTTCAAACGGGAGACAAGAATAAGATTAGACATGTGATTCAGTGTGAAGAGGTCAGTGGGAACGTTTGCCCCAGTCCCCATAGACGCACACACATACCCATAATCCACCCCCCCACCAATACTAATTGTGAACATATGATCGGCGCTCTTCACAGCGGTGGAATGGTGTCTCCTCTGCTTGCTGCGAGCACCCAGTTCCAGCATAGTCACTATCAAGCCCCAATCAAAACAGAAATATGAAGAAAAGCCAGGGCGAGCCGCGGCGGCGCGGTGGCTCAAATTGAAAGTGACAGCTTGACACATAATATGGCACCCGTAATGTGATTAGGCCAGCGTGGCACTCTCTTCTTAAACTCCCACATCCCAAAGAGCGAGCCTCACGTCCAACTCCGCCAAACACACTCAGCCTCCTGCCTCTAAAAGGGGGGCAGAGAGGGCCGTCTTGTCTCCCACTTTAGTTTAGCCTGCGATGCTTCATGCTTTGAGACGAATTGAGATGATGCCGCTGTTGAATCATAACCCCCTGGAGGGGAATTGCAAACACATGTAGGGGGGGGTGAGAGAGAGAGAGAGAGAGAGAGAGAGAGAGAGAGAGAGAGAGAGAGAGAGAGAGAGAGAGAGAGAGAGAGAGAGAGAGTGAGAGAGAGGCTTTCTGGGTTTAAAGGCATCGATGCCAAGAACAGAGGATCTGAGTGGGAGAAAGTACACAGTGGTATGGATTAGATCAGCCATTATCAGAAGCAAAGCTGGCCGGGGCTCTCCTGTCAATCCTTGTGATGGAAATGAGCAGTGACATGACAATGATATCACCCACAGCTACTCTTGACAGAGTCAAGAGGTGAAATTCAAAGAAATATCATCAAAAATGATGAGAAATCCAGATGAACATGTACAGGGAGCACAGTTGATGCAGTAGAAGGGGCTTCAACAAGGCTGAGAGGGTTTTTAGAGGTTAACAATGCTGCAAAAGACTGTCAGAGACACAAAAGTGAAGCAGCATTATGGAGCTCAGCAGGGGCAGAATGTAAAATGGACTTTAAAGCTTAGTCCAGCAGGAAATTGAATAAAATACTTTAAAAGACCAAAGCTGACGATGAAAAATCACAGAATTAAAAAACTGAGCTGGGAAACAACAAAATGAATTATTGTTTTTGGCAAAAAAGGGAGAAAGAACAAGAGCTCCTCATGCTGCCACGTTTTGAAGCGAGCCATCACAGATTGAGAGATCTTGGCCCTGCTCACAGTGAGCATGAAGGCTGAGCTGGTACACACATCTCCAAAGCTTTCCCAATGAAGTTTCACCTCCTCCCAAGGAATTCCCTATCATGTTAGTGATGACAGGATGAAAGATGTAGTGGAGGGCTTACCAGGGACACGACTTGGGGAAATGAATGGATGGCAGACCCAGCAGTTGACAGGCAATTGGGAATCCAACTTGAGCTGCATCGGCTTGCCAAGCACAGTAAAACTGAACGGCCTAAGGTTTCCAAAAATGGGGGTCATTCTTCAACTGTGTTTAAAAATGTGTCAACAACCGGCAAGATGGACTCAAGCTGCCAGTTTTCATGCCCTTTAAACCATTTTTTATTTTACTTTGGCTGTGGAAAAGGGTGCCAAAACCTGCCTTGTCATAAAAGCAAATGAGCCTTGTTTGACTCCTTCGAGATGCATTTTCCTATTTTTCTGCACACTCCCATCTCTGTGGCTCTCCTCCCCAGCCTTTTAGTTTAAGAAAAGCCTGTCAGAGGAAATCAAGTCAAGCCAAAGACATAGTTGAGCGCCTGTGACAGGCTGAAAGCCACTCAAATGGGTCTATAATGAGTCTAATAATGGTGTGGGTAAGCATAATTTACCAGGGCTGGGGCCCCAGTGAGGCCAAGGGAGCGGAGCAGAATGATGACTGCAGCGCTGGTTGGCAGGCGATGATGAGCTCTCATTCCCAATGATACGACAAGGCTGGAGCAGAAGGTGGACAAGCTCCAAGCCCGCCAGTCTCTGCGGGCTGGGCCCTCTGGGGCTGAGCCACGGCCAGACCTGCTCATCACGGAGCAGTGGACTGGAAAATCACACATGACTGGTTGCTTCCACAGGGCCTCGGCTGGCTCGACGGCGACCCTGTCTCCTTTGAAATAGAGAACTGGGTGACCTCACACTGCCTAGGGAGAACATGTTAACCGTATCTCCCCTTCCCAGTGTGTGCAGCGTGTGTGTAAAGTAGCTTAGGTTGTGTGCGTATGTGCAGTCATGTGGGGGGAATTGGTGACAGGCTATATCCACAGGCTAATCACCCACGCTCCCTTGGGAGATGGTTCCCTCAGGACAGGATAATCAAAAAGTCCTATGGCAGAAACCAGCAGAATGATGTAAACAACACACACACACACACACACACACACACACACACACACACACACACACACACACACACACACACACACACACACACACACATTCACAGGGGGGGAAACAGCAGCAGACATACGTGTCCTTGTTTGTACTGCTGGCGCTGTCCCTGTTGAAGACAGGGTGGTGGTGAAAGGTGGCTCTGGCCGCCGGTCTTTCCCACGAGGTTTCCATGCTGCCCCGACAGCAGCAGGCTGACCTCCCCTCTCCTGCAACTGTTTACCCTTCAGCGTGAATATCACTGACTCCAACTTAGTCTTACCTTTGGTAAACTTTGATGTGGTTGAAAAATGCTGTCATGAAATGCTAGAAACTGTCAGTTAGGCCCCATCGTCACACAGATGGCTTAGGTTTATCTGCATACAGTTTTTTTTTTTATTAGATCTGCTTTCTGTCTACATCAAACCAACGTTGTGTGAGAGCAAAACAGCTGGTTTTGTAAATCTCCTCCCAGAGTGGAGAAATCTGAAAATGCTCGCTCAGTTAAGCACTAAACACTAACATGCTGAAAAAGCTCTCCATTAACCTGCGTTTAACACGCCAGCCAACTACAACACAATGGTAGAGCACAAAGTTCTGTTAATGTTACAGAGGAAACTGAACTTGTTCTGCCATTTACAACAAATGTTCACTTTTTCTTGAAATTGGTTGTTTTTATATTCCAGTGTGACCGAACGCAGACGTTGTACTTCTTCTTTGGTGACAAGAAATGGATACAACAATCTCATGCAATATTATATAAAGACACATAAATAAGTGACATATAGACTTAAATACACATCCTTTGTATAGTAGTATCAAACTAATATAACTCTGTCAGTTTATGATAGCTCTTTGTATCCTCCAATAGGCTAAAATCACAATGAAAATAAGACCTTTATGCCAACAAATGAGAAAAATTAGAATTGGTGCACACTTAAATTAAAGTAATTCTTAAGTTGTTACAGTTGATTAAAATACAAATTCCTAATATTCCTCAATGTATTCAACTTACTATGGAAATACACAGTTTCCTATAACCTTTGTTTCTGAGAAATCATGAGTTTTCCATGACTGCATTGCAGTGAATACTACAACCCCGTCGAGCCTCGTCTATATTTATGACAGAGTTTTGGAAGAAATGTATATCTTGTGACTAAAAACAAAATCACATTTGCTGCTTTAGCCGTTCATACAGATCTGACACTTTTACTGACACTTTTACTGACGTGAATCTCAGATTCAGTGAAACCAGTGAAAGTGTCAGGAGCTCAGAAGGAGATGTTTTTTAGTGAGGATGAAAATCTGCTTCTATCTGCAGAATCCACACAGGTGGTATTAATAATATGGACCTATGATCTATCTAATTCTTTACGTCTAAAATGAAATGAGAAAAGAATATACCAGAATATAAGAACATAAGAACATAAGAATATAAAAATATAAGAATATATAAATCCCAGGAGAAACTAAAGGGGTGGATAAGATGGCCCTCTCTGCCCCCCGGTTTGGAAGGACACCCAAAACACCAATTTCTGCCTAAAACCATGAGCAGGAGTGAGGTAAAAAAATTTTAATCGAGGCTACATTTTTTAATAAATCATAGAAAAGTGAGAGGGAAACTAAATTCGATTTTGATATGGAGCAGTAGCTTGTGAAGCCTGCTTTACCGTGTGTGGAGCAGCCGTGGCCTTTGCTTTGTCTGTCATCCAGGATCCAAGGCTTCAGTATTTCTTTAAACTATGTGCTGCAGCTCCTGCAGGTGTTTTTTTCTTCTTTACGCCAAGATAATTAGTTGGGCGTTGTGACAAGAGGCTGTGTTCGCCCTGAGCTGTGTCGCAGAACAACAGAGTGTCTGTTGCAGCCGTGCGATGGCGTGCACAGCTGGGGATCATGTGTGCGTGTCTGTGTCCCGGGCAGCAGCAGCAGCAGCAGAGCAGGGGGTTGTGGGAGACAGCCATCAGGACCAATGCAGTGCCTCCAGTACAGCAGGTAGATGTGCAGGGCCGCCTGCCTTGGCTGCCCGCCACCTCGTCAAAGTCAGTTTCCTAAAGTTGCGGTGACGCACGGCGCCCCAAGCCCCCCGGTTTATGTTACAGTACCGGTAAAAGGGATAATGGCCTGGCATTTGACATTTCTGTTAGGGAGAGGAGGGGCAGGAGCAGCAGGGGCAGGGTCGGATTTACCTTTTTTACTGTGGATGTGAGTTTTCTTTTTGCCTTCTTCCCAATTCATCTTCCCTTCTCCGGCTCAGCACCTGTCTCCTCTTCCACGTCTCTTTCTGAAACCTGTCCACACACACGCCTCCTCGTCTCCCTGTTGACATTTCCCTCTGTCTTCCCTCCTGTCTGAGGACAAGCATGTCCCAGTGTGTTTTGCACTCTGGCTGTGTCTGATGGCTAAACTGAGGAGACAGGCTGCTGACAGGCCCTGTGCCAGAGCGGAGTATGCCAACAGGGGAGATTTGTGAAAATATGCCCTGTGTCATTTCCTCTCCATTTCCCTGACAACTTCACTCTGTCAAAAAGCCTGTGTGTGAGCGCATGGCGAGGTAGGCGGGTGGGGATAGTGGGTTTGTTTGTGCGCATGAGGAATAAGATGTCTTAACGGGCACGTGGGTTGGTGAGCGATCGGGTGGGAACGTGATACCTGCGTGTGAGCGACAGAGAGAATTATGCCCTTGTCATCATGACAAAATGTGCTGCAGTTGCAGCCAAATGATGAAATCTGTCTACCAGGCATGTCGTGAATGTATCTCCTCACCTCCAAATTCAGGTGTTTGAACATGGCGGCATGTCCTTTGGACGTGTGTGCTCTTCAAACGAGCTCCCCAAATCTACCCCGAACATAATCTTTGATTCCTCCTCTTGGAATGCGGGCTGAAAGATAACATTTCATGCGAGGCAAAGCGGAAAAAAACAGCCTGCAGAAAGCCAGCGCGCTGAACATGCTCGCTGTCAGCTGCTTCGCTTAATTTGATGCCTCTGTCTCTACCGCCGCCAGTTGAGTCTAATCTCGTTGAGCGCTCGAAATGAGTGTTGGTGACAGGGATGTCAACAGCGGTTTGTTTCGAGCTCGGCAGGGAAACAGTACCTGCCTGTGTGTCTCTGTTACACAAGTGCCCCCAGTCTTTCTCCCCCTTGTGTGCCCAAGTCAGCCAGTGTTACTGTCAATCCCACAGGCCGGCAGCGACGTACTTAATCACTCTACACCGCCGTGCGCGCACACACACACACACACACACACACACACACACACACACACACACACACACACACACACACACACACACACACACACACACACACACACACACACACACACACACACACACACACACACACACACACACGTCCGCTGGCTGACAGTGTAAATAGAATACCTCCACGCCGCACTTCTCAAAGCATCCAAACCCAGACCTCGTGTTTCCAATTAGATCGAGCCGTTTCCAATATGGCCGCCAACAGGTGACAGTGACCACGATCATTTGGGCAGCTTGTACAGAGTAAAGGTGAGCAGGGTCACGTCTGCTTGTGTAACTTTACAGATGTTGAGCTCTCTTTTCTGCCGCTTGCTGCGGCGTGACCCCGGAGCCTTGCCTCCCTCCCTTTCCTCCCGCGGCTCGATAATTCCCCCACGGCTGTCAATCACCCAGTGGGGCCTGCCGCAAAGACATCCTGCAGAGAGACTGGATGTGCGGGAGGGGGAGGAAGAGGAGGGCGACGAAGAGGACGGGGTGTTGTTAGCAAGGGTCACAAGTTCAGAGCGAGCAGACGAGGGGAGTTGTGTTTTGACTTTCAGGGGAACGTGCGCATGTTGAGGTGTGAGTGGAAAACTTTCAGCAACATCAGGCCGTGTGTGTGTGTGTGTGTGTGTGTGTGTGTGTGTGTGTGTGTGTGTGTGTGTGTGTGTGTGTGTGTGTGTGTGTGTGTGTAAATCCTCACAGAAACAGGAGTGCAGGGCAGATTCGGTGCGGCAGCTAGACAGTGAATCCGATTCATCCTGATCAAAGGCTGCTGTCAGCGACAAAGGACCGTTTGTTTAGCCTAAGCATGACATGTATCTGAGAGCCATAAATTACAGGGGGAATTAGAGGAGGTTTGGTGGATTTCATGCTCGTGTGCCTGCCTGTCTCTTTGGGTACAACGCACACACACTCATGCAGCCACACATCCATTCAGACCACACACACTAGAACGTGGCTGCAGAAGTGATGATGAGAGATGGAGGCTGGCGTGTGTCAAGTGCTGGATGAGAGGTTTGGGAGCAGAGAGGAGGACGACGCCTGGAGTCTCTTAAGATATGCATCACTTTGTCAGTGAGACTCAGAACATACAGACAAAAGTCTTGATATACATTCAGGAAAATTGATTTTAAAGTTTAACAAGACAGTTTCATATTTTGGATTCCTGCTTGCTTTAGTGCAAAGCTGTTGAATGAGAAGATATCAGTTTCTTTGAAAAACAGTAAATAAAAAAAAGAGTGCAATCACCCTCTTCCATAATCCAGAAAGTTACTGATTCTGCGCCTGTCGATGATAAAACGGGATAAATTTCCAAATTGACTCCACACTGCAGAGTGAACTGTTGAGAGAATTTATATTTCAAAGTTCAAAGTTTGAACATTTGCTTATATGAGTTTTGGCAACTTATTTTCAATCTTGTCAGTTTCTTGGCACAGACCCACACTTCACACACTCTCTCTGGGTTGATAAAAGACTTTTTGAGACAATTACATGATTTATTTTGTCACTGCAGAACAGTTATTTCAGAGGTTTATGGGCAGAAATTAAATCACTTTTTTTTTATAGTTGTCTGATTAGAAATGGAGTAATATTGATTTAGAACAACTAAGTTTACTGCATGAGCAATTGTCACAGATGGCCACGAGATTAATGAAAATGTTTAATACGCCTGATCCAGTTATTGCATGTTATTAGTTAAACATTACATATGCAATAATGTTGTTGAGTCTTGTGATAAATCCACTCAAACATATGAGGTGGATGTCTGTGCATTCCCATTTGTACACCCAAATATCAGTCTATACCCAGTTTTAAACATTTTCTTTGTTTGTTTAATCACATGCGCGTCTGCAGTTTCCAACAGTTTCAGGTGGAAACTCGATTTAGTATGAAATAATGATGTGAAATTGGCCAGTAAGGTACCATCTGATTGGTCAGACATGTTGAAATGCAGAGCATCAACACACTATGTGTGGAAAGATAAAACCTATCATGTCACATCAGTGTTTTGCAATGTATGTTGCAATTGTCAATAATAAAAATGACAGTAAATTTGTGGTACATACAGCCAGAAAGTGAATTGCTTTAAGTACTTTTTCATAAGTGGGAACACACTCTTATTTTTGGCTTTTTCCGAGGAAAGATGCCCAAACATAGGGGAATTGTAATTGAGTATTACAGCTTCAGTGTTGTGTGGTGAAAGTTGGACTTTTTCCAAGGAGTTTTTACTAAAACAGCACATTTTACAACTTTGGCAGTCCCAACAATCTTTATTAGTCACATTTGGACACACATCAATGATAATGGCCGCCATGCAAGGTGCTTGTATACACTTTGTAGAAATTTGGAGTTGAGTGTCTTTTCCAAGGAGCTTTTGGTAACATGAGCAGGGTGAAGGGCCGTCCAAAGGAAAACTTGGGATTAGAAGGCAACCTGCTCAACCAACTGATCCCCAACAGGCCCACATGGTGAATATAGCCTGAGATCGTTCCAAATGTGGAACTCCTGCGACCAAGAAGTGGGAAAATTAAACTGTTTCTCATTAGAAACCCTGAACCCAGCGTGCAGAGAAAAATACAATAAACATTAACAATGGCGAGTACGTGTACATTTTCGTGGACTGATGACCAAGTTGGATTGTTTATACGGTGAATGTCAACTATAAATCTATCAAGTCCAGGAGAATGTGGACTCGGAGTCGTGACACTTTGTCCATCTACTGAGCGTGTGCAGAAGAAGTAGTTACTGCAGCTGTGGTGCGCATGCACAGTAGCAGCGTTTCCTCAATCTCCAAGGACACAGAGCTGGAGCTGAAAACCTAACTTTTCGAGAAAGTTAGGTTTTCACCCATTTGCCAGACGATGGAGTCAGAGCGTTTTCAAAAAGTTGTTATCAGAGGCGTTGTCATGTAAACACACAGCCAAAATGCAATGAAAGTTCTGCGTTTCCGCTTGAAACAGTTGTAGTATAAAAGGCCTGAGGTGGGTGTAAAAGCCTCTCATGTCCAAACGCCTATCCACCACCACTGTGGGCCCTGGAACAAAACCCCTCATCCTTGATCCCTGATTCCTGGACTGCTCAGCCGGTGCGGTTCTGCTCCAAGTATTTAGGGAAGAAAGCAGAGAATAGAATTCCCCATGGGTCTCAGTAAAGAAACAGCACACAGCTTCCTACACATCGATAAAAATGAAACTGGAAATGAGGCAAAGATGAACAAAACACAAGTGAATGATGGTTTACTATTTATAAAACTAATTCTCAGTTTCCTCCACTTCTTTGTTGCTTTAATGTCCATTTATTACTTGGTACGACATTGTCGTTCTTGAATTTGGACGATGCATCGACACTGGGCAGTCTGCATGTATGACATCAGACCCAAGTTTATTCAATCTGTCTTTCCCAGTAAAGCATTTAATACAAATTCAAGATATATATTTAAACACATGCTTGTTCAGTTAGAAAATAACACTTGTACACACTGGCCCCATCAAATTAAAATGTAAAACAATAACATGAGGTTACAATTCTGGGCTGAAAATGGTCGATTATCTTGAATGGAGTCCACAGCAAACATGCTGTCCGGCTTAATTTGGACTAAACAGTAAAATTCAAATTGGATCTTCATTTGCAGAGCAGTGAAAATATAAACCAATCACTTGTGGTTGCTTGAGACGCCGCTGAAGACTGACGTAGTCTGAGTCATCCTCTTGTGACCGGATCACCAAAACAAGCGTTAAAGCCAAGTGTGAGCAGAGCTCCTGTCACACAGTTTAAACATCAGTGCAGCTGTTGATGCACATCTGCATTTGCACTGAATTGTGTCATTTTTAAACAAGTGAATATGAGGTAAAATATAGGAAATTGTTGAAGCGATGAATATCATGACTGGATAGCACTGAAGGTTTGGGTTCTTTTCTGTGTGTAGTTGAAGCGAGTTGGGCACTCAAAGTGAAAACATAAAACGTGTGTTGCTTTGTGGGTGTGCGTTTACAGGACAATGGTGCTCAGAGCCACTGAAAACACAACAAAACAGCTCCCAAGGTGGAACTTTTAGAAAATGCTCCGACTCCCAGTCCATATTCTCCTACTTGGTAGTTTTATAGTTGACAATC